>NC_081290.1:162854924-163157954 GCF_030435805.1 Mustela lutreola | reverse complement strand
GCTCCGTGCTGAGTTTGGAGTCTGCTTGAGATTTCCTCTCTCTCTGGCCATATCTCATCAACGTCTCCCCCTCACCATCCCTGCTCTCTCTTTCTAAAAAAAAAAAAAAAAAGAAAAAAAAAAAAGAATACCTATGAATGTAATTTATCATTTAATGGAATCATTTCAATATCAGAAATATATTTGATTATAATTCAACATTCATAATAAAATCCTTAGTGCACTTGGAATAGAAGGAAAATTTCATAACCTAATAAAGTGTATGCACGAGAAACTCACAATGTAAAGGTAAAAGATAAGATGTAGGAAGTTTTCCCTCTGCTATTGAGCATAAAACAGGAGGCTTGCTGCCAGTACTTCTTTTCACCATCGTGCTAGAGGTCCTAACCTGTGTAGGAATGGAGAGAAAAGGCACACAAAATACAAAGACTGGAAGGGAGGAATGAAATCCTCATGACCCACAGATTATGTGATTATGCCCATTAAAAAATTAAAATGATTATACAGATAAATTATTAGAATTGTTAAGAGAAATTGCAAGCTTTCTGGGTATAAAATCAATGTAAAAAACTCCAATTACGTTTGTATTTACTAGCCAAACACAAAAATTAAGTAAAAATAAACTGTGTAGGGGCGCCTGGGTGGTTCAGTCGGTTAAATGGCTGCCTTTGGCTCAGGTCATGATCCCAGGTCATGGGATCGAGTCCTACATCAGGCTCCCTGCCTGGCGGGGAGTCTGCTTTCTCCCTCTCCCTCTTCCTGCTGCTCCCCCCTGCTGTGCTCTCTCACTCTCTGTCAAATAAATAAATAAAATCTTAAAAAAAAAGGTAGGGGGAGAGAGAGAGAGAGAGAATGCCCTGGCACAAGATGGTTGCCATGAGAGTTACCTGTTGTGGCCCAAAGTTTCATGGGAAATACAGCAAATCACCACTTTTAAGCATCAGAGAGTGCTTGCTTTCTCAAGAAGGCTGAGAGAATTAGGATCTGACTAAAGACTAAAGAAGCTCTCTCCTTTATTGTTTCAAAAACCCAGAATATGAAAGGTTCCGGAACGTTTCATCATTTGCAAGCCTGCATCTTTCAACATCCTGTGTTTGATCTTAGAAAGACCTCAAGCTTTTACCTTTTAAAAATGGAGGACATCACAGGATTCCCATTCTTCTGGAAAGCCAGCACGCTGGCCTGGAGGTGATATCTTTCCATGCGCAGTCAGCCTCTGGGTGGTCCGCTGAGAATATCCTGGGTGACCAAAGGCCTCATGGTCAGACTTACCCGGAAATGGGCTGAACACCTGGAGCCAGCTTCCATCATCCTAGAAAAATAGTTACTTGACAAAGCACCAAGATTCATCCTAAAAAAACCAGAAATTTCATCATTATTATGTTTCAAAGAGAACTCATGTTCTCTGATAAAAAGATGAACGCGTACAGCAAACTTACATGAGGGTAATACGATATGATGGCAAAGTCTTGGTGACGTATGAAATGAGAGAATTACAAGCACCTCTATGCTGTGGGAAGGGTTTTCCCCTTTTTGTTTCTCTTTGCTTCCCCTCCTTGTCCTCAACAACCTCACAGATCTATCCGGTTTCACATCAACATTTTCTTCCTTCGTCCCTTTCAGGCCACAGCAGACCCCTCTGTGTGACTTCCTTGCGGGGTGGGGGGCGGTGGTTTGTCCTGGTCTTGCAAAGTCTGTGGGTGCAAGATCCTTTCAAGGTGAGATTTACTAAGAAAGTGCCCAGATCGTAACTGTGTGCTATCTTGTAGCTTAGAAACTCCCACTTATTTTAAGTGGGAAAGCCCCATTACTTTCAGATGTTTTGGAGGACAGAGTGGAAATGGGCCTTTTTACCTTGAGGTGAGTGAATTCTGAGTAGCAAAAATCCAGGCATTGTACTGGACTGCTCGTCGATGACTTCTCTCTGCAAAGTGTGTCTTGGCACTGTGCCATCCAGACTGACCCCTTTTGGGGGCAGGAGGCTGTGGGCTGGCTTAAATAAATTCTCAGCACCCCATCCTCCTGGCCACACCCCATCCATAGAGACCCTGGCTACTTCTGGAGATCTTCTGCTGCCTAGGAGACACCTTGCTTCTCCAGACTTGGCCACGAAAGCCACACTGGCTCTTCATGCGGCTTCATGACAGGTAGGCAAAGCCATCTCTCAGATCCACACTTGAAGAACAATTCTGTCCTCATCCAGAGGGACAGTCATGCTGCTAGCTGGAGTCCCCTTTGTCTGGCCACAGACTCACGTGCTCCTTGCTCCAGAGTGAGCGACCTGCCCTTTCTTTGAGGCAGTGGCATGACATTCAAAGGTTTTTTTTTTTTTTGAAGAAATTCTCCCAAATAGCTCTTTAAACAGAGGGTCCTCCCCATTGGCACTCACAACTAGCTTTTTGTCTCAAATTGGAACCTGACCAGAGCCTAGACCCTGGCTCTGATTTGGCAGTGACCCAGCTTCAATGTGTGCCGTGAGAAGCAGGTGCAATTGAACGAAATGACCCATTTTTTGGTCAGTTAGAACAGAAGGGCTCAGAGGAATCCACAAAGGCTGGCCCTTGGCAAGCAAGATGAAATCTTCATCTGACAATTTTTAACAGAAGTAATTCCCAGCACCACCGTGGGACCAGGGGTTTATGTATTTGGTTTTCTGGTTTTGTGTATAAGGAGTATGAGTAACAGAGATGTAAACTTTTAAAATTTTAAAATATTGGGGTGCCTGGGTGGCTCAGTCATTAAGTGTCTGCCTTCAGTTCAGGTCATGATCCCACGGTCCTGGGATTGAACCCAGCATTGGGCTCCCTGCTAAGCGGGAAGCCTGCTTCTCCCTCTCCCACTCCCCCTGTTTGTGTTCCCTCTCTCGCTGTTTCTCTCTCTGCCAAGTAAATAAGAAAAATCTTTTAAAAAAAGAATGTTATTTAAAAATTTTTAAAAATATCACTGGATATTTTTAGAACAAGCAACACGAACACTTTTTTTTTTTTTTTTTAAGATGTGTAGTATATTTTAAACAAGATTTTTTTCATACTTATGGAATGGTTTAGTGGCCGTTAAAAAATTCTTAACTCAAAAATGCTCAGAATTGGGAAAATAACTTAATTAAGCCAACTTTATTGTTTTTTTAGGTTTTGATACATTTTATTTTGTTTTTAAATGTTTTATTTTTTAAATTTAAATTCAATTTAGTTAACATATAGTATGTTACTAGTTTCAGAGGTAGAATTTAGTGACCATCAGTTGCACATAACCCCGGTGCTCATCACATCTCATGCCCCCTTAATGTCCTCCCCCAGTTACCCCATCCCTCACCCTCTTCCCACTGCAACCCTCAGCTTGTTTCCTGTGATTAAGAGTCTCTTACAGTTTGTCTCCCTGTCTGATTTTGTCTTGTTTTATTTTTTCCTCCCTTCCCCTTTTATTTCTTAAATTCCACATATCAGTGAAATCACATGATAATTATCTTTTTCTGACTGGCTTTTTTCGTTTAGCATAATACCCTCTAGTTCCATCTATGTTGTTGCAAATGGCAAGATTTCATTTTTTTTTTTTAATGTTAAGCCAACTTTAGAACAACAACAGCAACAATAACAATATAATCAGGTTAAATTAAAAAAAAAAGACAGTTGTTTCTGGGTATTTGGTATACAGATGAATATATCATTTCACTTGGCCATCCTCCATTTGTATTCTACAGAAAGAATGCCCAGATTATACAAAGATATATCCTCCAGAATGGCTACTGGAGTGCTATTTGTAACTGAAAAACCAAGAAGGCCTAGATATTCTTTAATAGGCATTTTGATGACCATCTGGGGGATAGTACAAAGCCACTTAAAACACATGTGTATAGAACAAAGATGTGTGTGCTGTATCATATATACGTGATCTCTATCACATAGATGTGAAAATGTGAGTTGCAGATAAAAGGATATATGATTCCGCAATTTGAAAAAAAGAGTTTGTGTGTATGTGCTTGTGCATAAATTCACATGGATTTGTGTGTTTACATTTAGGAGCAAGTTAGGGAGGATACAGATATTAAGAGTTATTGACTTTGGGAGGTGGGATGGATGGGTGGCTGTGTACTTCATACAATTCCAACAAGTAGTGGAAATATGGGTAGTTTTTAGAAACTTTTAAAGTCAGTTATTATAGATGTATGAATATCCTAAAGCAATGCTCTAGATCAGGATGCAAACCTGAAGGCCAAGGGGTGGTGTGTGGGGAAACTTTGAGCCAACACTGCCCTCTGGTGGGAAAATAGTGTCATGTCATGCACCCGCTTGGTTTGCGGCCTGTCCCAGGAGGGAAGGGACAGAACGTTGTGAAACCCCAGGGAAGAAGCAGGAGAGATACCGAGTCACTTCAAACCTGTGCTGCATTCAGAATTTCTGGGGCTACACACACAGAGAAGTGAATCGAGCAGGTTTGTTGTTGGGGCCAGGAATCTGTGTTCATGAAACCCCACTCCCAGTTGGGGCTGACGGTCAGATGCAGGTTCTGTCCTTCTATGCTGAAGTTACCTGTGTAGGGTTACATAGGATTTTTAAAAAATTCTTATTATCTATCTATGATGGATCTATCTATCTATCTATCTACCTATTTATCTAATTTTTAGCAGAGTCAAGACCAAGACCCAGATCCCTTGATTCCTAGTCTAGAAAATTACTTATTTTAAATCAATGAATAAAACATATTACATAATGAAACTTACTATATAAGCATATATATATATTTCCTGGATATATATATATATATATATATAATCTCAAGGAAAAAAGATTATGTGATCATCTCTTCATATAGGAGGACGGTTGGATAAACTTCAACATTCAATAATAATAAAAACTCATAGAAAACTAACAATAGAAAGGAATTTCTTAATCTAATAAAGCATATCCACTAAAAATGGAAATAATTAACATATGCGTGTTTTTTCCAGTTTTATTGAGAAATAGTTGAGACACATCCCTGTGTATGTTTGAAGTTTTCATTTAAATTTAAATTCTAGTTAGTTAACATAGACATCAATGTATATGTTTAAGGTATATGGCACGATGGTTTGATTTCTATTATTGTATAATGACCACCACAGTAGGTTCAGGTCAGCTAACATCCATCTTTTCAAACAATTTTTTTTTAAAGATTTTATTTATTTATTTGACAGAGGCATAGCAAGAGAGAGAGAGAGAGGACAAGCTGGGGAACGGGAGAGGGAGAAGCAGGCTTCGGGCTGAGTGGGGAGCCGATGCAGGGCTCAATCTCAGGACCCTGGGATCATGACCTGAGCCGAAGGCAGACGCTTAACATCTGAGCCACTCAGGTGCTCCACATCCAGCTTTTCATATAGTACAATCAAAAAAAGGAGAAGAAAAGAAAAATTTCTCCTTCTGATGAGAACTCTTAGGATTTACTCTCTTAACACCTTTCCCATAGATCACAGAGCAGTGTTAGCTGTAGTCTCCATGGGAGCCCATCACATCCCTAGTACTTATTTATCTTATAACTGGAAGCTTGTACATTTTGACCAACTTCCTACAATTCTGACGGTTGGTAGAACTCCATTTTTTTTAAAGGTCAATTACTGAGGCCTTACTAGTTTCCTTTGCTGGGGTCATGTTTACTCGATTCCTCACGCTGGTATCTCTTTGGATAATCTGGCTTCTCTTCCAGACTTCGCCGGTTTGATTTCACAGACACCATTCTTCACCAGTCAGCTCAGTTTGGGTTTCTGGATGTGTCTGCTCTGGCTTTGGGCAGGTGGGACCTACTATCATGGTCTATTTTTGAGTGAGGCAACCGTGGAAGCTCTGAGGAGAGGGATGGGGGTGTGCCCTTGGCTGAGAACAATCTGGTAGGATGGCTGGCTTGGCTGCCTCTCAGAGTGAGGCTGGAGGGTGGGCTTTGGGGTTGTCAGGATTCTCTGGTCAGGCAGGACTGGGCGTTATATTCTGTAATATTGGGGGCTATGAATTTCCCTGCTAGGACAGGGAAGCCTGATACCAGCCAGGGCCTGTACACCTCCTTGTCTGGGGAACTGACTCAGGCCAGAACAGGCAGTGAATTCCCTGGTCAGGGGAGGCTGATGATTTTATAGACAGGGGAAGCCCGTGTTCTCTGTTCAGATGCCACAGGGCACTGGGCTGTGGCCCTGGGAGCTCTGGCTAGGCTCCCTGGTTGGACAGGCTGAAAGGTTCGTTCACTGACGAGTAGGGTTACTCAAGCGGGTCCCCCCGCCAAATAGGGCCACTGGATTTGCTTTGCAGACTGTGAACCCTTCGGCAAGTTCAAGCACCCCTGGGCCACCCGGCTTCGAAGAGTTGTCTCCAGCCCTTATGCTCAGATGGGGTTGGGGTACAGTCTGTGTGATGTGTGCCTTAACAGGAGGGGGAAGGCCACTCCGGGGTACTCTCAGTTTCCCACATCCGCTCTCTGGTTGGGGGCGTCTGGGAGCCACCGACATCCTTGGCTATGAGTTAATCCCCTTGCCCACATGTAGACAAGGAAACCTCCATGCCCTACAGTGGCATCGATGGGGAGAGGGTAAGGGAGGGGGGATCCCCTCTGTCTGTTCACCTCTAGGCTGGAGTGCTGCCGGGCCACCCAGCTTCCAGGAGTCACCTGCCTTTCTGACCGGACTGACCGGACAGGGGGCCAGAAAACACTGCACAGCAGGGTAGTGACAACCCCACTCTGCTTCTTGCCGGGGGGGTGGGCCTACGGGGCTCTCCAGCCCGCACACTCTCTGTGTGAGGATCTGAATCAGGCAGGTCCGCATCTTGCTAAGTTCCCCAGTTGAAATGTGTCCCTGACCTGGTTTGCAGAGAAGGAAAACCGCTGGCTGGGACCACTACTCGGGCACTGCATGTATGAACTCTGTCTGCCAAGATCCCCATGCTGGTTGTCGCAAGCCCCTTCGTCCTCTGCCATAGTCAGATTCCCAGTGGATTACCCCCCAGATTCCCCAAAATTCCTGGGGTATGAGATCAGAGTAGGGACTTCCACAAAGCGACCCACAATGCTGCGGGGTGGGGTGGGGTGGCGGACTAGCTGTCCTTCCTGGGTCTCTTTTCCCACTGAAGGAACTGGAGGCGCCAGGACATCTCTAGGCACCACACGGTGCTGTGCTGGCCACGGGAGGGCCGAGCCATTGGCACTGAGCTGGTTTCTTCCCCACCGACTTGGTCTCTGTGGTGCAAAGTGGTGTTTCAGCATCAGCCCTGTGCTCTAGGATTCTCTCAGTGGTGTCTTGTCCTTGAATCATTGTTAGTTGTTCTCATGAGGAGAGCAGGTCAGGTGGGACCTATGTCGCCATCTTGGTGACATCACTTAGAACATTCTTAATTCTCCCCCTCCACGTCCACTGACACTTGAATGCAGTAGCATCCTATTTTGTGCTCAGAAACCACGTTTCACCAGCAATGAACTTGCCCATATGCTGTGGCTCCTTCTATCCTGGGGGCCACCTGCAAGTTTCCTGGGCTTCCTTCTCTCACTCATCTCTTCGGTTCAGTCATAAGCAGGTCCTGGAGGTCTGAAGCCATGAAGGTAGAAGCCTAGCCCATTTACCCCAAACACAGACCCCAGCATTGGGGTCAGGCTTGGTCAGAATTGGGCTCCACTACTCATCAGCTATGAGATCTCAAGCAGGTTACAGCAGATCTTTAAGCCTCAGTTTCCCCATCTGTAAAAGAGCAACAAATACTGGTACTGTCCCTCTGATGGGCATTAAAGGATCAAACGAGAGAAGCTGTGCATGGTGTCTAGCCTCAGAGCCTGGCCTCTGACACATGTCTGCTCTTCCTTTTCTAATGGGACATGGCAGTATGGAGGGTGGCTGGAAGGCATAGTGACAGTTAAAGCCCTGAGTAGCAGTGGTGGCATTGCCACAGATGGACCCCGGTCATTTCAGAGTTGCCCTGGTGAGTGGCTATTCAATCCTGACAAAGCTTCCTGTAGAAGCCAGGAATGAAGGCACTCAAAATTCTAGAAAACAAAGCTACTTTCTATTTACAGAGTTGCAGCATTTTTTTTTTTTTCCCCCTATAAAAGTCTTGCCTGTTTTCCCTGGTTCTTCACATCAGAAATTAGCCTGTCCTCTGCAAGCATTTTGTGAGGGAAGTAATTGGCATCCAGTGCATTTCTAAATTAACAAAGTACCTTTATGGGGACCCTGGGTGGCTCAGTGGGTTAAGCCTCTACCTTCAGCTCAGGTCATATCCCAGGGTCCTGGGATCAAGCCCCTCATCAGGCTCTCTGCCCAGTGGGGAGCCTGCTTCCTCCTCTCTCTCTGCCTGCCTCACTGCCTACTTGTGATCTCTCTCTCTCTGTCAAATAAATAAATAAATCTTAAAAAAATAAAAACAAACAGACAAAAAAACAAAGTGACTTTAGATCTCCAATGAGCATTAAAATATCAAAAGTATTCTAGTGCCTCCCCAAACTTCTTTGCGGCACAGCTTCCTAATCACTGGATATTTCAAATCTAGTAGCCGGGCATGTTCGTTCGCACAGGTGCTGGAGTGGGATTTATTCTGGTTGGGTGGGAGGGGTGGGGTGTTGGTTACGGGACAACCAGTGTTCAGGGAAACCCAGGGTGAGGTGGGGAGGTGTCCGTGCTGGGGAATTGGATGTTCTAGGGGCCCAGGGACTCAGGGCAGGGAGAGCGCCTGGAGACACAAGAGGATAAGAGGAGCCGAGAGCAGGTGTACCAGGGCTGGGCTGGGGCCTCACAGAGATCGACTGCTGATTTCAATGCTTCCCCTGCTTTGCTGCATACACAAACCACCGTAAGAGGCTGGGAGAAGCCCCCAGAGGTATTCGGTCCTAATCCTTGGAACCTGTAAATCTTATGTTATTTGGAAAAAGGGTCGTTACGGAAGTGATTAAACTAAAGATCTTGAAGGGAGGGGGCAATCTTGCATTTACCCAGGTGGGCCCCAAAGGCACCACACGTGTCATCCGACAGAGGTGGAGGGAGAGCGGACACACACAGAGGACAAGGCAGGCAAAGGAGGCAGGGAGCTGAGGGATGGGCCCTAAGTCAAGGGATGCTGGTGGCCACCAGAAGCCAGGAGAGGATTTTCCTGGTCAGTTCAGACTTGCTATTCCAGCAGGCAGGGTAGGCGTCAAGGGAGCACCCTCAGACTTTAATGAAGAAGCTTCATTTTCTTAGCCTCCAAAGTAATTTCGAAAGTTATCTTTGACAGTTGTTTACTTCTATGGAACTGCTGGAATCTAAACTCAAAACAATGGTGAGGGGGCACTTGGGGGTCTCAGTCGTTAAGCGTCTGCGTTCGACTCAGGTCATGGTCCCAGGGTCCTGGGATCGAGCCCCACATGGGGCTCCCTGCTCTGCTGGGAAGCCTGCTTCTCCCTCTCCCACTCCCCCTGCTTGTGTTCCCTCTTTCGCTGTCTCTCTCTCTCTATCAAATAAATAAATAAAATCTTAAAAAAAACAACAACACAAAAAACGAACCCATAGTGAGTTGTGGTTGGTCCTTGAAAAAATGTCAAAGAAAGGGCAGTGAATCTTCTGGTGCGCCCAGCCTCCCTTCCTTTTGGGGGTCCTTGTAGGCCCCTCTTCCTGGAGAAGCTCACGGAGAGTGGCACCCCAATGCCTTTCCGTTCGTCCCCCTTCCCTATGAACAAGTCACTATCCCTCCATGGTCATTCTTTGTCCCAGACCTGCAAAGGAAGGGCACCGCCCCCACAAGACAAAATCTGGACTCTCCAGGGCTCCTACGTGGAGGGAGAAGGTCATGGTGAGGCGGGGTTACCGGGGAAGCAATCTCAATACTGCTTCTTATATTTTCCAGTCATCTTAGGGTAGGACCTTCAGCCTCCACAGTTTTCTCCTGCACGTCTAACTCTCCCTTCCCAGAGCTGGGCGGAGCCAGGGTTTTGAAGGAAGGGCGGATTTTATGACAAAGAGAGCACAGGGAGTTAAACAGAGACTGTAAGGAATGTAAATGATGAGGCTTTCAAAGCAGATCCCACCGTTGCTAGCTTGCCGTCAAGGGGGCTTCCAGGCCCTGGGGCGCCTGGGTGGCTCAGTGGGTTGGGGCCTCACCGGGACCTTTGGAGGAAAAGAGGAGCCTTCTAAGAAATTCTCCCTTTTAACCTTTACTATCGTCTTTTTCCTTTTGAGTCAGGCTCATTCCCTCGGTCAGCGGCAAGAAGCAGCCCTGTGTTTAGTTCTGGTCTAACAGGATTCGGATTGCTTAATACAGGAAAATAACGAAAGCTTTTGGGTAGCTAAAATCACGCATGCGCAGTGAGATGGGAGGCTGGGGAGCGGGCGATGCCTGGCATCTGATAAGTGACCTCTTGGTTGCTAAGATGGACTTCCTGCGATCCCTTTTTGAATGCACCTTTACATTTTGACAGCACATTAAACGCTTTTGTAGGAAGGAATGCCTGAGGCTTAGGACGGCTTGCTGGTCCTGGAGTGAGTGCCCCTCCTAGCGCTAGCCAATCCCAGAGACAGTAAAAGACTCCCTGGAGAGCCCACAGTTCATATGCAAAGCAACCGATTCAGAGTCACCCTTCCCACCGCCAACTCTGCTAGCCTCTTACATCCAGGCCACTCTCCCCCTGCCCTAATTACCTCAATGCCGTGTACCTGGCGGCTAGGGGCAGCTCCTACGCCCCAGAGCCTGCCAGAACTTTCCAAACATGCCAGCCCTAGAGCTGCTCACACTGTCATGTCGTTTCTTTCTTGGGAAACCGCTATAAAGGTTTTTGCCTTCAGTCACCCTCTTTCCCCCCGCCTTCCCTGGTGCTTCCCTGTGGGACCCCTTCAGGGCACAGCGAGCTCCCTCCTCTTGGGAACTACAGCTAAAAAACCATCTTTTCGACAGCACGTGTCTCTGGTCTGTTGGCCTCACCATGTCTAAAGAATAAAACCTACTTTAAACAACCCGAAGGAGTCAGTTTTTTTTATTTTATCACCAAAGCCAGTGGTTAGACTAAAGGGACTTCTTTGAGTCTCCTTTTAGTGACAGGATAGGCTTGGGAGGTAGTGGGCCCTTTCTTACTCCCTAACTCCTTCAGGACGCCAAGCCTGGGGATCCTCCCCTCTCCCTGTGCCACTCTGGGCTGAAGGAGGCCAGGTCAGGGGGCCCATCTTCTGGGCCACTGCTGGTGGGCACACTTCCTCACAATTCCAAATGGAAAGGTAGGGATTGGAATCCTGACTAAAGGTCAGATAATGCTAATTAATATCCTCTTAAAACTAAAAGGTTACAGTTCAAAAGAAAACACTGAATTCAACTGCTTAAATATGGAGATATTAATTACCCAAATTAAAAATCTTCATGTTAAGACTTGGAAACACGGATTTTCAATTTTCTGCTTTCCCAGATCATAGAAGTGCCCTTAGGGGCATTGTTGTCCCGTTTTCCTACCCACACCCCCAACCCCAAGAACAAATCTGGTCTCTTTTTCTTTTTTTCTGGTAAGAATACTTAACATCAGATCCTCCTTCTTAGATTTTTTCTTAAGGATTTTATTATTTGACAGAGAGATAGAAAGAGCCAGAGAGCACAAGTAGGGGGAGTGGCAGAGGGAAAGGGAGAAGCAGACTTCCGGCTGAGCACGGAGCCCACCACGGGACTGGATCCCAGGACCCTGGCATCATGACTTGAGCAGAAAGCAGATGCTCAACTAACTAAGCCCCCCAGGTGCCCCTTAATAAATTTTTAAGTAGAATCCAGTCTTGTTTGCTACAGGCCCAATGTCGCACTGCAGATCTCTAGAACTCAGTCATCTTGCATAATTGAAACTTTATACCTGCTGAACCCCCCCCCCCCCGCCCCGCCCCCTCTCCCTAGCCTCTGGCTGCGGCCATTCTACTCTGATTCTAGGCTTTTGACTATGTGGGTGGAATCCTGCAGTCTTTGTCCTGTTTTCGACTGTGTCTTATTGGCAGTTTTCTGGACTCTGGGGTTGCTCCAACTTGCTGCCTGGATGCCTACCCCTGGGCGTGGGACTTCAAGGGTGGCTGCCCATCACGGGTCATAGGTGCTCACAAGCACCTCAGAGCTGGTTAGAGTGGCCCAAGGAGGGCTCTGCAGCCAGCTCCTGCTACAGAACACCTGGGGCTCTATTTGCTGGAAGATGAGCTTTCCCTTGAATTTCCTCTAGATGGTGCTCCTTGTCAAGTGTGAGTGTTTCTTTTCTTTTCTTTCTTTCTTCCTTTTTTTGCTTTTCCCTTTTTTCCTTCTTTTGAAGCTGCTGGCATTTCACTGTGGCTCCCCCCCCCCCCCCCCGGGCCCAAGTTAGCACCCGTTGTCTCAGTGGAAAGTTACGGTTGCCAGACTTGGTAAGTGACGTCGGAGATGATTTCGACTGGAAATAATCCTCACCTCTGTGTATTTCAAAATGGTTTAGAATAGGAATGCACTGTACGACTTGTTTATGCGTGGGGCACGTGGCTCCCATTCTTGGTCGCATGACTGTATGGTCGGTAATCCCATGTGCACGGAAGGTGGTTGATATTTACAGAGGAATGGCGGGGGTGGCTTGGGAGGGGTCCATAACCCTTCCTCACCCCTTCTTCTCCCTGTTTCAACTTTTCTTTGGATAAAAGAAGTCTCTGGAGGTCGCAATCCATTACAAGCCTCCAAATGCCTCTGTTGCCTGTCCTCCAAAGCATCTGGCGTGCCCCCAGCTCATATTCATGTCTTTGTATTTTCAGGAGCCTTCTCCTCACAAGTATGTTCATTCACACCCAGGGCTAGCTGAAAGCACATGGATTTGGGAATCAGAATTTTAATAGTGGAGGTGAGAAGATGATTTCAGAATGTAGGTAAACTTTGTGTAATAAGGGCAGAAAATGTCAACAGGGGGCTGTTCTGGTGGGAAACTATGGACATCTTGGGGGGGTTGGTGAAGACTTGGGGGGATGCCAGTTGGTGGAGGGAAGCACCGAGGTGGGAAGCGGGAGGGAAGGGAAAGCAAGACACGCTTGGTCAGTAGGGCTGAGGACCGCTGGCCGCCTATCTGAACAGGACACTCTTGATCCAACATGGAGATCTGGGAGCAATCTCTTAGTAGAGAAGATGTTCACCGTACTTTGCTCATACACATTCATGTGTATTCCAGCCAACTTACTGGCACCTTAATTGTCTTCAGGAATTGCTTGACGTTGAGGAAGTCACTGTAGAGTGACCTCAGCATCTCTGGAGGGGCAAAGTTCGGCAGCCCAAAGGGAAAAATGGGTGGGCTGCATCTCTCGGTGCAATTTGTCAGGTGTTATTGGTGGCGTTTTATGGCTTTGTTCCACCCCCGGGGCTGTACGTAGTCATCTACAGGGGAAGTCGGTCCTCAGGAGAACTGTGGGGCCAGAGCAACACCCTGGGTTTTAGAGAAGTGAACTGTGAAGTGGCAAGAGAGATGGACAGAAGAGAGCAGTAGTCACCCAAGTAATCAGTTGAGCTCGATTAGTGGTTTTAGTTTTCTCTCTGCTGTTAATTTCCGTGTTATAGTCCAAAGAATTCTCTGCTGGCTGCCTTTGTTTTTCTTTATTTCAGTCTCAAAGCTGTGGTTCCAGCCTTAGCCTTTTATAGCCCACTGATGTGGCCATGCACACAGACCTTGAGGAAGGATGGGTAGGACAACTGAAGAGGGAAAGAAAGCTGAAGGGCGAACAGAACCCTTCCTTAGCATCTGTGGCGTGTGTCCTGCCTGGGATGCAGGCACGGAAACCTCACCTACATGGAAACCGTATTCCTCTCTAAAGTGGTGATGGTATCTGACCTAGGTGATGGGAGCACACAGTCCTTGCAATTTATCTGACTTCTTAGATAGACTTTGGGTTCTAGTCTGTCTAGCTCATACACGTGAATCTATTTCTTCTAAGATGCTGGTTCATAAAGTCTTAAAATATCACTTCTCCTTGGGAATTTTTGCACTTTAATTAAGGACTCTTGGATGAAATCCGGACTCCTCAGCTTCATATTCAATGGTCTCTATGCTCTGTCCCCAGGCTTCCATTCCTAGACACATTTCCCCTTTAAATACCTTTAGCCTTGTCAGGTCCTAGGACAGTAAGCTCTTCCAAAGCAAATGTGTATGGCTTTCTATTTGGTATTTGGGATAGATACCCAGTGAGGGCTTCCGTGAATGCACACCTGGTGTGGGCCCTTCCCTCACCGAGTCTAGATGGACCATATGACTTGCTTGCACAAATAAAATTCTGTGGCTGCAATGTTGGGCAGGTTCTGGGCCTGGGCCACGAGAGTCCTTGCAGCATTTTCTTCTACTCTCTTGCCATCTTGAATGCCGTACAAGAAGGCCTGGGCCAGCTTCCTCTAGGTGAAGAGGAATCCTGGAGTATGAAGTATGAGGAGGGGGAGAGGGATATCTAGCTTCTGGCTAGCGGCTGTCATCTAGGCTGAAGTGACAGACTAGGCATGAGGCCATCTTGGATTTTCCAGGCTTGGTAGAACCATGAGCTGATTGTGGAGTGGTGATAAGCCATCCTCCGAAACCTGGAATAGATTGCAGACTTGCGAACAATGAAATGGTTGCTGTTGTCCTAAGCTACCAAGTTCAGAGGTATTTCTTACCCAGCAATAGATAGCTGACACAGCATTGTAAGTCACCACTGTGTGTGTGTGCCGAAGAGGGTGTCATTAGTTGGCTCACCATTTCCTAGACATGCTTCCTTCCCACATTCACACCTTCCACGCCCCCATGCTCATGCTCATTTCCCCCAATGTGGAAATTCCACTTGGAAAAGTGGATTTTTCTCTAGAAAAATCTCTAGACATCTTCTTCCTACAATTACCTTTTAAACTCCTGCTAAAGACAGGTTCTATCTTTTTGAGATATATACCCATTATTGAGATATAGTTCACATTGGAAGCATATAAGTCAGTGGGATTTATTATGTGTGCAGAGTTAAGCAACTATTCCCACAGTCTAAGTCTGGAATACTCTCCGGACTCCCAAAGAAACCCTATACCCGTTAGCAGTCACTCCCCACTCACCCATTCCCAGCCCGAGGCAACCACTAATCTACTTTTTGGTGGCTACAGATTAAGGATTAAAACAATTTTTTTTGGGGGGGGGGGTCAAGTAGCCGAAGCGCAATTGCTCTGTGATGACCAGCTGAGTGAAACCTAGAAAATCTTTTTCTAAGACTGCCAGCAATGACTATGCAGAGTTCCAATTTCAGGTTCTCTGACAGGAGCAGAGAGAGGCGTTTGTCATGGAAGGTTGCCATGGCACCTTGTATATTACCCCTGGAACTTCAGCTCTGTCACTTTGTCTTCAGAGATAACAGAGTACACTGGAGAAGGGGCATGGTGGGATCTTAGGTCAAGCCTTATGTCTGCTGCTGGCGACTAGTTCTGAGGTCTGGGGCTAGCTAGTTACCCAGCTTCTCTGAACTTCAGTTTCTGCATGAAGTTAATGTGGGGGCCAGAAGAGGTGACACCTCTGATTGTACTCACGGAATTATTTCCCTGTTTCTGATGTTTATTCTGTTGAGCGCTGGACCCCAGCTGCTAGGGGGACAATACAATTCCCCAGGACAAGACTTTCCTAGACAGAGGACTCATTGGACAGACTTACTTCAATCCCTTCCAAAGATAAAACTTTGGACTATGACTCTTCCTTTTCTACTTCCCTCTACAGTGGCTTTTGGGGATGCACACGTGTAGGCAGCCATTTAGTTGTAGATTACTGGTCTTTCTATACAGTTGGTTGACATAGATTTGCTCACACAGGAGGCTGGCTAAGCATTACGGTGGTTTGTTTCCCCTAGAAGAGGCAGGAGAGAAAGACAGATGTGGGCAAACCCAGGGTCAGGCTCCTCTGAACGTGCTGGCAGACTTGATGTGCTCTGTTCTATTGGTCTATCAACTTTCACAAAATTTATACTTGTTCCCCTCCCCCGCAGCAGGTTGCAGCCCGAACTCCCGCAGAAAGAACTGGAAGGGGGGAATGTCCACTGCCCTGCATTACGGTCAATTACATTCCACTAACTTCCAGCTGGGTCATCTGCCCATCTGCTTTCTGCTGGGGCTCCCCACACAGGGATTCCTGAGGTGCGGGATAAGACGGTGCGAACAGAGCAGCTTCTCTACAGAGGGAGGGCATTCTTGGGATAGTGTCCACTGTGTCAGCAAAGCAAGGAGGGAGGCACCCTGGCAAAGACTGAGAGGCAGAGCTGTTCCTTTGTTTGGTCTTATGGGGGGGAAGGACTGGCCCATTTACGTATACCAGGTCTGTGATCTTCGTTTCCCTCTTTGGGGAAAGATGACCAAGAAGGGGCTTCTGGCCCTCAGTTTTCTCCTGTTCCCAAAGTCTCATTAGACTTAGCTCTAATGCTTCACTGCTCCCCACCCCCCAAACCTGCGGGACTTCCTGGTGAAGTTCTGAATGTTTTCCTGCACATTCTGGCGTCCCCCCCACCCCCCGCCCCATCTTCACTGGGCACCAGGTTGCTGGCTGTTCATTGCAGCACCCATCTTGCCCAAGCGATAGAGTGTGGGCATGGGGTTTTCAGATCACGGTTCCTTCTGCTGCTAAGACAATTTCCATCATCATCATGGCGCCACCTGCGGGATTGAGGGTACCTGCCTGCTAATCTGGTTCCGTCCTTGGTCAGAAGAGCTTGAAATGAATTTTGTTAGCTCTTTCTTCTCAGTCAGGGCCTGAGGGTGAAAGAGAGGAAGCTGTCCTGGGCCCCGACCCCGTGTCCCAAGTGCAGGAATGTGAGGATGTGAGCAAAGACACGCAGGAGACCCACTGTCCGAGCCCTGGATCGTTCTCCGTCCTCCTCCTTTTTCCACTCTCCCGTACCCCACACTCATAAAAATAGGAAGCGATGTCATCGCATATGTGCATGCCTCCCCTTCGTGGGATGCCTCTGGGTCACCACTTCCTGTTTCTGAGTCATCAGGAAGGTAATTTCCCCCTGATGCTTAGCATCCTCAGGGACACTCTGATCACTCAGCATCTACCTACCCGGTTTCCCCTTCTTCTCTCCCCTCTTTAAAAACAACCACCACCCCCCACCCCCAAAAAGGAAAAAGAAAAAGGGGGAAAAAAAACAACAACCCAACCCTAAACGCAGTACAGCTGCCGGTCTGAGCTGCTGCAAGTTCACAAAATGCCTGGTGGATTACAACCTTCAGCCCCGGTTTGGATGGATGGCTGAGTGCCTGGATTTAATTGGATAGTTAATTACAGACGGAGATGACTCTTGAGTGCCTCTCTTTCTGCAACAAGATCTGTCCCAGTTCTTGCCTACTAAGAGAAGGGGGGAGGTATTTGGCTGCCCCTCAAAATAAGGAATGAATCAAACTGCTGGAATCAGATAGCCCAGGAGGCACAGGCTGGCACTGGAAGGATTTGTTAGATTCGATGGAAGCAAATCTTCAAGGAGCTCGCTCCATAGACAAGCCTCACTGCGGTCTTCCCCCGTTTTCACTCGTTTTCCTTCTCCCTTCCTTTCTAGTCCTCTCTCTCTTTCCTTTTCTTCTTCCTTCTCTCCTTTCCTTCTTTCCTTCCTCCTTCCTTTCTTCTTCCTTCCTTCCCTCCTTCCTCCGTAAATCCTGTGCCACACTTGCTCTCTGTTTTTCCTCTTTCTCTTTGATTTTCGCAGGAGGGAGGTGATTAGTGGGACCATGGCTTTCCTAGTGAGTATCTAAGACTCTGCTAGGCACCAGGCTCAGAGACTGGTAAGAGATCCTTCTGGCCTTTAGGAATCTCCCCGTTACTGGAGACATTTTATTTATCCATTCATCTGCAGATGAACCCTGGGGTTGTGAAATGATGTTTTAAATTTTATTTGAGAAAGAGAGAGAGCATGAGAGAGCCTCAGAGGCAGAGGGAGAAGCAGGCTTCCCGATGAGCACAGAGGCTCAACTGGGCTGAATCCCAGGACCCTAGCATCATGACCTGAGCTGAAGGCAGATGCAAAAACCACTGAGCCACCTAGGTGCCCCTTGAAATGGTATTTTAAATAACTCACAGGCAAGGTTAGAGGCTGAGAGGGTGATGCAGAATTGGAAACTAGAAAAATGAAAGGAGACCAGGAACTGGAGTGCCCTTTTGCTGGTGAGCCTGGATTAAGCAGGGGCGTGCACTGGGCACTGGCGGACAGCAAGAAAGCCAGTGGTGGTGTTGGGATGACCTAGGTAAGTTTGTAAGGGACCCCCAAGAGCGTTCCTAGCCAATGCCCTCAATGTTCCCAACAGAAGCAGGAAGGGCGGTGGGTGTGTACAGAGCACCTGGGGTCAGAAGGGCAAAGGGCAGAGCGGACCTTCCCGCTTCGCTGGGAGAACCCCCTCTAAAGCATGTGATTTCCTTCCAGTGCTCCTCCGGGCTTGCCACTCCCTTCCTGGCGTGTTTTCCCTGCTCTTCCGGCTCTGAAATTATGGTTCGGACTAGAATGAAGGGACTTGAAAATCCGTGCATGGAAAATACCGCCCCCACCCACGGCTTGGGCCTGGAGATCAACCACTGACTGGTCGGGTCCCAGCGCCCGGTGGACACTCACGGACTGCGGGACTGCTCTGAGCCTCGGTGTCTTCACGCACTCAGTAGAGGCCATTGGAGGAGCTGTGGCCTAGGGTTGTGTGACACAGAGGGCGGCCACCCCAGGTATCCAGACTGTGAGCCGCGGGGCCGCGTGGCAGGGCGCAGAGCTCCGCGGGACCCTCTGGCCATTGCGTGGTCACGCTCCCGCCTCGTGCACTGGAGTTGCCCCCTGTCCGCCTAATCCTAATCCCTTTCTAATCGCCCCGTGGTGGTGAGAAGATATCGAGTGTCGGCAGCCTGGTCCGGTGAGCTCCCCTCCCGTCCTGTGTGAGTCTTCTGGGCACGGCAGGCCCGATACAATTTCAACGTTATTATTTGGGCTCATTCACTGGGGTTATTTTGGAAGCATGGCTTTGTGAGGCTTCTGGGAGCCTGGCCGGGAGTTATGCAACCGCTTGGGCCTGGTGCACTGAAGCCGCTGCCTCCTACGACCAGTGGCCCTAAGCTGGTGGAAAATGTGCTGGGAAAGCCGGGGAAATTGAGCTTCTTAGGTTCCCAGAGGGGAGAGAGAAAGAGAGATTGGAGGCTCCCTTCTCTCCAGATACTCATATATTGACTGACCTTGGCTGTGAGCCCAGTGATGAGGAAAGTCGGATGGAGGAGACTAGTCAGGGCGGGACTTTCTTAGTCCTGAGTCCCTGTGCTGGGGACAGGGGGCTTCAGAGGCTACTGACTGTAAGGGAGACGAGAGAAGAAGAGAGGAGAGGGGCAGAGAAGAAAAAGAACGCAAGGAAGGAGAACGGGTTTGGGGGGTGGTGTTGGGAGCAAGAAAAATTACCAAATGTTCTTTTGCTTCAGATGCCCCTGCCTTCCCAAGCTGCCTTCTCAAACTTTCCCTCCTTACCGTTATTCTGCTCCTCCCCAACCCAGGGCCCTTTTGGGGGCACTGTAGCTTCTGAAAGTCTAAGTTCAGACAGTAGAGATTCTGAGATAATGAATCAGGGGAAGGGAAGAGTGACAAGGAGATGTGCCTTTTGAGCCAGTGGAGTCATGGCCTGTGTTCCCACTTTCTCAGAGCAGAGGCAAACCTCCCGTCCTTGGGTGTGGCCGACTGCAAGATTTAGAGGCAGATCCTCTGCAGATCACTGAGGAGGTCAGAAGCTCTTCTACCACATCTTCTTTCTTAGACTCTCTTCTGTCCTTTGAGGTAGGTATTATGCCCATTTTACAGGTGAGTAGTGTGAGGCTTGGAGAGGCTAAGTGGCATGCTGTAAGATCACATGGGGTTAAGTGCCAAAGCTGCTTCTTAGCTCCAGTTCTTCCTGGCTCCAAAGCCATTCCTTACGGCGCATTATATAACCTAAACATTCTTTCGATTCATCTCCAAAATATGTCCCGATTCCGTCCACCTACTTTCTCACCTGCTCATACATCTAGGCCAGGGCACCATCATCTCCTACCCTCCAACCTGCAGTAGCTTTTTTTTTTAAGAAGCAGGTTTTTATTTTTTAAATTAAAAAAAAAAATTTTTTTTTTAAGATTTTATTCATTCATTCGACAGAGATCACAAGTAGGCAGAGGGGCAGGCAGAGAGGCATGTGGTGGGGGTGGGGGAGGCAGGCTTCCCACTGAGTAGAGAGCCTGATGAGGGGCTGGATCCCAGGACCCTGGGACCATGACCTGAGCCAAAGGCAGAGGCTTTAACCCACTGAGCCACCCAGGCGCTCCATGCAGTAGCTTTTTTACTGGCATTCTATTTCTGCTTTGGTCTCTTTCCGGTGAATTTTCCACAGCGCCACTACAGAAATAATTCTAAAAGATAACAATTAGTCATGTCATGGCTGCTCATAGAACCCTTCCAGTGTTTCCCAGTGTTGTTGGACTAAAATCTGGACTTCTTGACATACCTAACGGGCCTGCAAAAATGGGCTCAGCTGTCTTGGAGGGTCTACAACTCATTATAATTTCACTAGTACCATCCTCTTCTTTCCTTAGCAGGTTCTAGTCACTCTGAACTTTGGGTTCTTTTCTGCCTCCAGGACCTTAGTACATGCTGCTTTTTCAGAATGGAATGATGTTCCCCTCAGTCTTCTTCTGGCTAATTTTTTTTCATCCTGTAGGTCTCAGCTTACATGTCACTTCCTTTTAGAGCAGAGACCTCCCCCAGATTTCCTAACCCAAGTTAAACCATCCTTGTGCTTGGAGCTTCTTAGTAGGCAAAGAAGAAAACATGAGCAGTTACAATGATCTCATTATCAGAAAAGAAAGAAAATGCTAGATCTTCATGAAGGATGGTGTCTTGGCTTGGAATTCAGCAGGAACTTTCCTTCATGGCGTCTTCCATGGGAGTGATGGGCTAAGGTAAATGGCAGATTACCCTCAATGTCAATCAAATGATTAAGGGTAGACGGATGGGCAGAAATACTAGTAGGTCCCAGTCCTGAGGAAGGACTTGGCCAGGGAAGGCTTCACAAAGGAGGTAGGTAAGACCTTTCCTTTGTTGATGGGAAAGATTTGAAAAGGCTTGAAGAGAAGACAGCCTAGGCAAGGCTTGATGAACTATGAGGAGAAAAGCATATGGAAGAACCTAACATGTTGCCTAGTAGGTGCCTGGTCGATCTTAGCTTTTAGTTGTGATTCTCTTAGTACCCAGAGGTTATGGTTTGTCTCAGTAACGCATGCCTCTGCTGTGGTACCCAGTGTGGCTTTTAGGCCAATCCACAAAGGGGCTGATCCCTGCTCATCCTCTCTGCCCACTTTCCCCAGACCTTTTACCAACACTTTCCTGGGCAGGGCCGGGACTAGGGCACAGTGAGTGAGGCACCCAGGACACTTGAGGGCTGAGCTGGGTGAAGGTCTGCCTAAATGTTTTAACCTGGGTGCGACAGAACCCTCGGACACCAACTCCTATAGGCCCATGTCTGACCTGAACCCATGGGGTTATCACCCATGATGCTGGAAAAAGCAGCTGAGCCCCTGGGTTCAGGTGTGAGGGAAGGAAGTGTGAGAGTGGCACTAGAAAGAGATGGGGAGCTGGACACAGTTATTCAGAAATCTCTTCCAAAAACATCTGACTTAGTTTCTTTACATTGTCAAAAAGGCTTTTAAAGCCCAGCTGCCTCTTATTAATCCTGTTTGGGCTGATCCCCTTCCCGCCAACCTTGCTCTCGGGCCGTGCCAGCATAAACGGCCCGGTGGAAGTGGAGGGCACGCTGAGTGACGTCAGTGGCTGCGTCTGGGCTTCAGATCTCAGCCCAAGCAGCTGAGAACACAGCGCCTTGGGCCCTGTCCAGTGAGAATGTAAAATACTCTGCCCACCGCCCTAGAAGGCACAGGGCTTTGGGGGGACCCAGAGGATGGAAGGGAGAGAGGGAGGTGCCTACACTGTGTGACTTGGGAGGTGGCCTGTAGACCCCAGTTCTTGGATATGTCTTAGCAGGAGGTAGGGGAAGGGAGCGCAGGTCGTGGGGACCGCAGATCCTTGAGTCTGAATGCAGGCGTTTACTAATGGTTGGCCCTTGGCCTGGTTAGCTCATACCTCTGAACCGGCTTTCCTCCATGGTACCATGTGAAGGATGATACCAGTGCCCTCTTGAGATCATTGTGGTTGGGATTAAAGTGTGTTTCTTTCTGTAAAGAGCCCGGTCAGACAGGTTCTAGTGTATACTAGTTGTTCAGTAAATGTCTCCTTACTTCCCTCCCTCCCTGCTTTCCTCCTTCCGTTCCCTCTTCTTCTCTCCCACCTCACCTTCCTCTCCTTCAGAGAAAGCTAACACTTTACTGTCCGTAGGGCTGAAATCCATAAGGAACACACCCTTTCTTGCTGTGCAAGTCCTGAGAAGCTTAGGAATCAGAGGCAACAGGTCCTTCTAAAAGCTGAGGCACCAGGAAGGGGCCAACGCAGAAAGTCTCGGGGTAAGTTTGCATGAAGAACGCTTAGACACTCATATTCACTCTGTCTTCGGGCAGCCGGGCAACCTCCCCTCTACCTGCTTCCTCTCACTCTTCCCCCAAGATCAGAGGTGTATTAGGTGTATTCTGGCATTTAGGTGATTTGCTGAAAGTGGGCACGAAGTGAAACTCTGCACATTGAACTGTGAGGTTCTCATAGCCCCTTCGACTGCTGAGCCCAGTCAATGCAGGTAGGCAGCTAAGGAGACCAGAGATTGTGTTCTGGGAAAGTTGGTCTGCCCCAGACAGAATAGATTAAACAGGAGAGATCCAAGTACCTCCTCAAAATCAGGCTGTTAGCCCTGCCCATGCATGAAAAACCTCTGATATGGAGTTCCTCATCATTAGGTATGAAAAGAAGAAGACAAGAGCCACAATGGTTTGAGGCAAGATTAAAGTGTGTAAGATGGAGACCCTGACAAGAACATGAAAAAAAAAAAAAAAAGTAGAAACAATGTAAGGGACATAATAAAAATTCAAAGTACAATGATCAATGCTGCCAAGAGGTAAGGGGAAATAGATCTATGAAAAAAGAATGGAGAGTTAGATAAGCATTCAGAGAATGGAAAAAGGCCTTTGGCAATTACAGTATAATTGCAGAACTTATAAAAGTCTGCAGACAATGTTGAGGACAGCTTCCAGAATGTAGAACTAAAGGAGAAAATTGTAGAAAATAGAAGAGATAGGGGGAAATTAAGGATCAGTCCACAGGTCATTGGACCTGACTATTAGGAGCTACAGAAAGTGATAAAAAAGTAAATATAGGGGGGTTCATTATAGGAAAAAAAAAAAGGGAACAAAATTTCCAAAGCTTCTGAAGTTTTGCATTTCTAGTTTAAAGGGGCCCCGTGAGCATAATTGATGTAAAGCAGTTGTCACCCAAGGCACAACTCTAGGGGTCAACAGAAGTTTGCAGAGGCTATCAGAGAGGAAGAAAGCCAGTCTCATACAGAGGGCATAAGACTTCTCAAGAGTTTAGATGGTGTAGCAGCGCCTTCAACAACCTGAGGGAAAATGATTTCAAATCTAGAACCATAGTCCTGAGATCACTCTTAAGAGTAAAAACAGGTATCAAAAAATGTTCCTTTCTGCAGCCTTTTTGATGGAGTTACTTAGAATGTGCTCCACCCAAACTAGGATGTAAACAAGAAATAGGAAGACGTCAAGTCTAGGAGTCAGGGATAATAAAACTGAGGGAAGGCAAGGAAATTAGTTGGAATGATGATGAAGGGAAACCCAGGACAGCGGCCTGGAGTGTGATCCTTCCATCCGGGATTCTCTTAGAATAAATAGCAAGGCGTAAATTTCCCAATGTGTTTCATTGGACTGAGAGGAGTTTTACTTTCTCTTGGGAAGCATGGGGCTGAATTAGAGATAGATACATACAAAGGTTGAAGAAAAATGAAAAACATAATCATAGTTTACAAATGTGTGAAAAACTTATAGACATATTAATGTAAATGTTGCATAATAATTTCCCAACTAATCATGATGTCACATATGGGGATCATGGAAGGAAGGGAAGTGACATTTGTGTGCCTGGTGGGAGAGGGGGAGGGGGTTGGTAAAGGGGACTGAACCTTCCTCTTCCACAGTAAGAAGGTCAAAGATAATATCAAAACATAAAAAGTTAAATGAGAGTATACACGCGCTATTTAGAAAAATGGGGATTGCCAGGGTGCCTGGGTGGCTCAGTCAGGTAAGCACCTGAGCCTTGATTTCAGCTGAGGTCATGATCTCAATGTGGTGAGATCGAGCTCTGAGTAAGCCTCCGGGCTCAGTGGGGAGTCTGCTCGAAACTCTTTCTTTCCCTCTCCCATCTCAAATAAATAAATCTTAAAAAAAAAAAAAAGAAAGAAAAATGGGGAATACAGAAAAACATTAAAAAATTTATTTATTTATTTATTTATATTTTTTTTAAAGATTTTATTTTTTTTTAAAATTTTTTAATTTTTTTTTTTAAAGATTTAATTTATTTATTTGACAGAGAGAAATCACAAGTAGATGGAGAGACAGGCAGAGAGAGAGAGAGAGGGAAGCAGGCTCCCTGCTGAGCAGAGAGCCTGATGCGGGACTCGATCCCAGGACCCTGAGATCATGACCTGAGCGGAAGGCAGCGGCTTAACCCACTGAGCCACCCAGGCGCCCAAAACATTAAAAATTTTTGTTAAGCTTTGTAGCCTTGTTTGATACCTTAAAGTTATGCATTTTTGATTAAAAAAAAAAAAAGGAATGGAAATCAAGGAGCGTTTGTCACCAATAGGTTGTGAAGACCATCACCAGGAAGTGGGATCTTGAGTCATGGAGACTTTTTTTTTAAAGATGGCGGAGATTCATTTATAAGCCAAAATCTGAAGTGAAGGAGTGAGAGATGGAAGATCCAGAGAAAAGAGAGGGAATGAGTGTTGCATGGGTAGGATCTAAAGCAGAGGTGCGTGGATGGATTCTTCTGAGGAGAAAGGTCCAGAGAAGGAAGGGTGGGTGTAGTAGGCACAGACACATTAGGGAAACTGAGAGATCTACCACCAGAGGACATTTGTTTTCTCTGTGAACTAAGGGGCCAAGGCAGGTTGTTAGAGTGAAGATGGCTGGGAAGACAGTTTGAGCAGAGTGCTAAAGCTGGCATCCTTAGAGCAGACTGGGGGTGGGGGAATGGGTGGTGGTGGGAGGCAGCTAACAGTGTATCTGAGCCGACCCAGCAGTTCAGCTGAGACTGGAAACCATACTTTTGGAATGGCATGTGTTCCCGGTTGTGAATTGTTAGTTATCTCTGCAATCTTGGGGAACGTGCCTGGTTGGGATGTTGGGGGTTTGCCGGATGAGCTTACCCTAAGGGCAGGAAGAAGGAGCCAACGGTGATGGCGAGAAGTGGATGACATTCTGCCAAATAAAAGATAGGTATATAAAAAGCTAAAATATAAAAAGCTAAAATAGGGTATACCTGGGCTATTTAGAAAAATAGCTTAAATGTTTGTTAAGCTCTTAATAGCACTGTTTGACTTTCAAAGCTATGCTTACGCATCACTTCGAGAATGTCGTAAGAGACCAGAGAAGGGAGAGACAGCGAGGAGTGCCGTGAGGGGGCCCCGGAGTCTAAGAGGCTGAGATTCATGCAGTGGAGCAGTTCCAGTGGGGGATCAACCTGGGGACCACAAAGCCAGGATGCCGAGAGGGTTATCTCTGGGATGAGGGCAGTGCTTAAAGGTGGGGAGAAGTTAGTGAGCCAGTTGCCAAGTCTGTTGGATGTAGTGGGCAAAACGAGGTCAGGACTGGAGCCCCATGAGAAGAGGCAGAGAGAGGGAGAACCAGGAAACGTGAGAGTCAGACGGGAGGAACTTTCAAAAATGCCCATGAACTGGGGAGCCTGGGTGGCTCAGTGCGTTAAGCCTCTGCCTTCAGATAGGCTCCAGGGGACCCAAACATTGAAAAGGCAGAGCTGGGGAGCACTTCCCGCATCTTCCCAGAGCTTCTTCTGTCTTCTTCAGGCCCGACACTGCAGAAGAAGAGAAAGCCTTTATTGAGGGATAGCATAACTGTCAAAAAGAACAGGACAGGGCAAACTGAATGGAGATGGTGTCTGTGTCTAGTTCGTGTGCTTCCTTGCGCATGCCTGGGAAGGGTGTTAAAAATGGAGGCCTTTGCAAAGAGGATGTCCTGTGTGTCTGCTCCCTGTCTGCCAGCCAATTTTTTCTTCCTTTGTCCTATTAATGTCCCCTCAACTATGTTCCCATCCTCTCTCAAGGTCCTGCCCCCCCCGCCCCCCCCAGGAAGTGTTGTCCCTCCTTCCCAAGCTTTGCACACCTAAGTGCTTCTTGCTTTGGCTGGATGGGGATGAAGTTGTCCCAGTTTTTCATTGCTACCTCCGGTTGGAGTGGAGAGAACCTCAGATTCTCAAAATAAGAATGGAAGCTGGTGTTCACATTTCAGTGTAATCTCCCTGCCCCAGTTGGGCTCTCCCTGCCAAGGTCAGCAACACAGTTGAGGCTTTTTTGAAGAAGGTCTCTTCCTTCTCCACTCTGTTGCCAAACAACAAAACCTACCATTAGTGTGTTAAGCAATATTCTACTGTGGTAGCTACCAGTGTCCTTAAGTGTTGACTTGTTGGCTGTGGGTTTCATTAGATTTTCCTTTGTTTCAGAAGGCTCTCTCCACGGAATGGGGGAGGAGGAGTTCCACTTGACTTTGACACATATGATGATCTTTTAACATGTCTGTGTCACAGAGTAGAGTGTGAGCTTCTTGGGAGTAGGGTCCATATGTTACGCATCCTGGGACCCTCCGTCTCCTCATAGGGCTAGCTTTGTGCAAGGCTTTCAGTACGTGTTGGCTATGTGAATGAGTCCCAGTGCTTAACTAGGATTTTCTAACCTTTCTTTTCTATCATCCGTGGTGTAAGTCAAGTTTGGAGCAGAAATTTACATGGATTTTCCTTTGCCTCAGTTCTCTCCTTCCTGGGAAGTTCAGCGTCATGATACAGGGGAGCTTTGGCATTCCATGGCTGGCCTCAAGAACATTTTGCAGTGTGGTTGGCATTGGATGTTCATTTATTGTCCAGCAAGTGTTTAGTGAGGTCTTTCTATGTGCTTGCCAGTGTGGTAAGTGCTGGGACTCCAGGAACTGACAGAGAGACTGCCCTCGTAGAATTTAACATTGTTCTCCATTCTTAATTGTTAGACAGTTTGACAAGCACGCTTCAGTGGAAGGGCAAAAACTTGATGTGATTTCAGAGGAATTCTCCCTTGAGCCAGCCTGACATTCAAAATGGACTTTGGAGGCGTATTATTGATCATTTCAGTCTCTTTTATGGACACCCTCCTGGACAGATAATATCTACAGGTATTTACCCCTTTTTGTATGAAAAGAGGAATTGAGAGCAGTTTGGGAGGAGGGAAGGCAGGGAAGCAACTTGGCCACTATGTTTGGAGAAGGGGTAGTCTGCTAATGAGGGCAGGCAGAGGCAGAAGGATCTGGAGGCTGGGCCTGTGACTGACCAGGAGGGCAGGGCGATGCAGTGTAGAGTCAGTCATCCGGACCTCCGTTCTCTACTTGCAAGTGGCTTGACCGTCAACAACATCTCTAAAATTCTCATGGTCTAACTTAAAAATCTGTCACATGAAGATTACAATACTCAACTTTTTTCAGAGTTATTGCTAATTTCCTTTTCACCTCTACAGTCTGCCAGATCTGTGTGACTCATGGGTGAAGGTATTATTCTCTGTTAAAATGCAAATACTCTTGGATTAGGGCATAGAAAACTATTGTTGACATAGGCATGTTGGTTGAATTCAGGATTTACTTAATAAGAGTGGTCACCTTGGAAAACAGAGCCAAACTTCAGGAAAGACATCTCCTGGTAGATATGTTTGTTGAGAAGAGAGGATGAGTTTTTTTATGGATGTGAGCCAGAGATTGTTCCGAAGTAAGGGCTATACCTAAGCAGAAAGCCCTAGAGTTTGGGATGAGAAAATGAAGCTTGCTGTCATGCCTCTTCACAGTTGGTAGGATCAGTGCCTTATCCTTAAATTTTATACCTGTCTGTCCAGCTGTCTGTCTGTCTGTCTATCTCCCTATCTATCCATCCATCCATCATCTATATTTTTATGTTTTAGATTGTTTGAGATCCTCATAGAAAGAAAAGGGCAGGGGCGCCTGGGAGGCTCAGTGGGTTAAAGCCTCTGCCTTCGGCTCAGGTCATGATCCCGGGGTCCATGGATCGAGCCCCACATCAAGTTCTCTGCTCAGCAGGGAGCCTGCTTCCCCACTCTCTCTCTGCCTGCCTCTCTGCCTGCTTGTGATCTCTCTCTGTCAAATAAATAAATAAAATCTTAAAAAAAGAAAGAAAGAAAAGGGCAGAAAGGGCAGGAAGAAAAGAAAAGGTAAGAAAGAAAAGAAAAGAAAGGAAAAGAAAAGAAAAGAAAAAGACGATATGTTTGATGGTCAATGTAAGATCAAGAATGATATGCTCTATCCTGGTCTTGAATATTTGAGCCATTCATGGATGCTACAATTTAGGAAGGACTTTGGTGAATCTGAGGGGAACTGGCTTGTGGGAAGACACCTAAGAAATTGCTGAAGGAACCAAGGATGTCTAAGTTGGAGAGAAATCTCCAGACCCAAATGAAAGCTGTTTTCAAGACCATCTCAAGCAGAGTGTTGGAGAGAGGAGGCGGCGGTTTGTCCTCTGTCTCAGGGAACTCGGGGTGAGGAAGAGTCTCTGTGGGTGTGGGTGGGGGGTCATCCTGGAAGTGCGGCCTGGGAGGGGGGCTCCTGTCTGCACGGAGTAAGGCTAATTGGTCCCAAAGCTCTTTCCTGGGTCAAAGCAGTTCATAGTCAATTCCTTGGAGTGTAACAAGACTTAGAGCAACCTATTATTAAATACTACTTTAAAATCATGTTACAAAGGCACTATGCATACATTTGGGGAAGTAAATGTATAAAGATATCTATATCTATATCTCTATCTATCCTCTCTCTATACATAGTATTGCTCATAATCCTACCCATCTGTGTCCCAGTCTCGTGTGGCTCTGACTCGTCACAGGCCTGTAGCCGTGTTGCAAGGCAGTCTTGGAAATGTAGTGTTTTTGATTTTGCTTTGGGAAGGAGTAGAGGGTTCTTCAGAGAAACAGAATCAATAGGGTGGATTATATATCTCCTTTTCATGGCTGAATATGTCCCATCGTGTGTGTACGGATATTTCACATCTTTACCCCTTCATCTGTTGATGGATACTTAGGCGGTTTCTGTATCTTGGCTGTTGGGATTAATGCTGCAGTGGACACAGGAGTGCAGAAATATTTTTGATATCCTGTTTTCATTTTCTTTGGATATATATCCAGAAGTAAGATTGTCAGATTATATGGAATTGTATTTAAATATTTTTTAAGCCCTTCCATATTTTCCATCATGACTGCACCAACGTACCTTCCCACCACCAAGGCACAAGGGCCCTCCTTTCCCCACATGCTGGCCAACAATTTCTCTTGTCTTTTTAACGACAGCCATTCTAACAGGTGTGAGACGATGGCTCATTGTGTTTTGATTTCCTTGCCCTGCTGATGAGTGAAGTTGAATATCAGCGCATGTGTCTATTGGCCATATGTATATCTTCTTCAGAAAAATACCCATTCAGTTCCTCTGTCCATTTTTTAATCAGATTGTTTGTTTTCTTGCTACTGAGTTGTATGAAGAATCACTTTTCAATATCCAGACTGAGGCCAAAGTTGGCACCTCATTTAATCATAATCACAGACACAGACACAGACTGATCCCAGCCTGGGTTACTGTTTACAAGCATCATAGAAGTCAGTTCCTGTTTATCTTAAGATGCAACCAACCATGTTTATGTTTCTGGGCTCCTTCAAGGCCTTTCTCCATTTCCTTTCTGCTCTTCTCCCTTCCCTTCTATCAAAAACCCAAACCCCCAAAACCCTACAAATACAGAAGGCATGCCACTCCAACCCCCCACACAAAAGAAGTACTTACATATAAATTTGCATCTGCTTTCTAAAGAGCTTCCTGTTGAGGGGGTCTGACTGGTGGTAGGCTTTGAAAACGTATCCAGAGGATGAAAGTATTGAGTTGGAAAATATGGAGTATTCCCTTGTCCACCCCCATATCTCACTTTGGGTGAGTCCAGATTACCCTGGACTGATATGGAAAGGTTAATGAGCTGCTACAAAGTTTGTTTTGGACCAAACTAATTGCTTCCTGCAGGCTTGGCTGGGTATTGGAGCATCGGTCCTTTGAGGAGGGTCACAACAGGGGCAAGGACACAGAGAACGTAGAGGTGGCTGGAGTTGTCCGAACATCTGGCCAACACGCTGTGTTAGGTTTGGTAACAGCGAAGCAGAGTTCCGGAGTCCACCATCCCGGACTGTCAGGGGTCAGGCCAGTTAAAAGTGAGCTGTGCTAGGTCTGTTTCCTCAGAAATTTCTGGCATGCCTCCAGGCAAGCTTTCAGTGATGGTCTGTTTCTCTAGGGTTATTTTGCTATTCAGAAAATTCTCCAAGGATTGACTGATGGGTGTTGGAACACCTCTGTGCATCCATTTGAAATTGGCTGCTTCTTCAGTTTGGTGTTTTGTTTGAGTATTCATTCTTTCCTGTGTGGATGTGGTACAGCAGAAAGGTCACCAGATGAGGGACGAGGGCCGGACTTTCTTACTAGCTGTGTGACTTTAGGTAATTGGCTTATCCATCAAATGACAGACTTCTACCAGTAAACGATGTTTGCTGTGGGCTCTAAGATGCTCACAGATCCATGAGATTTGTTAAGTATTTGAAAATGACTCCTAGAAATAACAATTTACCTCTGGTATGGCCACACAAGTTAAAGAAAGCAAAAGGCTCTTTGCTGTTGGCTAAATCTGGTCACAACCATGCACGCTATTGTGTGCTGCCCAGAGGCCGTATTTGGCTGTGAGGAACATCCTTTCTGGAGAACACTTGGTCAGTCAAACCAAAGTCATCAGTCAGGTTATCATGGTATAAGACCCTATCACCAGTGCTCCTACTACAACAGATAAGGGTGTTTTCGGTGGTCAAGCTCTGAGGTGCCTTGTAGCTCTGGTGTTCTATGAATTTCTAGGTAGGAGAGAGGAAGATGAAACTGGAAAGAGAATCTTCTCGACTGATTATGGTTGTATGGATTATCTAATTATATGTTAGGAAAGCTTGCCTCCAGCCACACAGTGTCTCTCTGCTCCTTATTTGATGTTTTTAAGTGGTAAGGCTTTTTGGTCCAGAGATAAATTGGCATGTCCCACGTTCTAGGAGTGGAACCTCTCCCTCAGCTCACCTGTCCCGGGACAGTTTCCCTCTTCTCTGTCAGGTAACAGCTGGCTTCTTAAGTCATCTGTGTACTAGAGGGAGCTGTGTCTCTGTCAGGAGGACCAACTTCACAAATCTTTGCACGGATCACTCGAGTGTTCAATAAAAATGTGTTGAAATAAACGGTGTAAGTGCAGTTTGCATTGTGTGTCCAAGCTAGTCAGTTCTGCCTGAATCACGGGAAAGTTGTAAGAGTTAGAGAAGGCCGGGCCACCATGTTAGTTTTTTAGCAAATCTATTCTTTAGGAAGAATCGGGATACATAGAATGAAAGAAACTGAAAAAAGAAAAGAAGAATGCTTACAACATCCAAGCCACCCCCCGCACCCCAAATTGCTCTCAGATGCACTTGGAAACACTTGGAAGCTTGCTTTTGCTGCGATTTCATTTTCAGTCTTTCAAGAAATATGGTGTTTGTCATTGTGCAAACAAAAGAACAAAAGGGAAAAGAGAAAGGAGGAAGGCTGGAAGAAAGCATGGAAGGAAGGCAGGTTGTAGTTTTGGATTCTGCCACTCAGAAATGGTGGTGTTCAGTCATACCTATGGGATTCAAACCGAAAAACAGTCACAGAATGATTTGAGAAAATGGCAAACTCATTTTTCCTCTTAAACAAACAAACAAAACTTAAGAAAGGCATGCACAGCGTGGCGACGATGATATTCGCAGATAATGTTTCATGGACACCTGTAGTTAAACATTAATGTTATGGGACAGCTTTTGAAAAGATAGGCGGCAGCTGTTAATGTATACTAGACACTTAATTGTGTTCCAGGCATTGTGCTAAGCATTTTATGTGCATTATTGCTTTTATTTTTATTTTTAATTTTTTAAATAAAGGTTTTATTTATTTATTTGTCAGAGAAAGAGGGAATGTGCACGGAAGCACAAGCAGGGGGAGGGGCAGAGAGAGAAGCAGATTCCCTGCTGAGCAGGGAGCCTCTCATGTGGGGCTCGATCCCAGGACCCTGAGATCAGGGCTGGAGCTGAAGGCAGACACTTAACTGACTGAGCCACCCAAGTGCCCCTGCATTATTGTTTTTCATCTACACAGTCTAAAAATGGGGCAGGTACTGTGTTATTTTTAGAGGTGGGAAAACTGAGGCTCAGTATGGTTTCTCGCTGGCCTGAAATGCATCACACATTCATCTATTAGCCATAGAGCCTAAATCTAGTTCTCTGGGATGTTAAAACAGGCATCCCTTGTGGCCTGCACTGTCTGGTTCCTTGAAGGTGAACGGGGATTTCCTCATCAAAGCTTTCTCTGGTTGCCTTTTTCTAATTATGCACCTCCACCGTGTTATCTGCTCTTGGAAGCAAAAGCTGCTCTCACCCTTGAGGAAGGAATGCTGGGTCCCGGGTTCTAGAGGATAGATTGGATTTGAGAGAACGACTGCAGAGGATCTGAGGGAGAGAAACGACTGAGACTTAGAAAATGAAATGCCTTCTAGTATCTGCTGAATGAGTCCTGGGGCGGTAACAGACAGTGTGGCCCCAGCAGGAACAGAGCTGTATCCTACATTTGGAAGTTGTTCAGAAAGTAGATCTTAAAAGATAGATGTTAACTTACTATGATCACGTGGTCATCATTTGATATATTTGCATGTATATGCAATCATTAGGTTGTACACCTAAGATTAACAACCATGTTTTATGTCAGTTATAGCTCAATTAGGAAAATAAATTAATATGGCCAGGGAGCATCGAAGACTCAGTACTCTTCTTAAGATACGTGTACAGTGGTCAGTAGTAGGATACTTTCAGCCGCTTCCTTCTTACTCGCCATGTGGCTTTGTTGAGCTCTTCGTAACAACCCTGGTCGCCACCTTTTTGAGCAGTCTGCTCTGGAGCAACTACCCAAAATTGTCGTTTCCACTCTGCAGAGCTACCTCTCTTTCTCCTACTCTGTCCTCGTACATATCACACGAGAAAAAGAGGGAGACGCTCAGCATGATGGTTGGATTTACATGTACAGATTTTCCTCGACTTATGATGGGTTTATGCCCCGATGAACCCATTGTAAATTGAAAATGTTGTAAATCAGAAATCCATGTAATACACCTTATCTGCCTTATGTTACAGATCAGCCAAAGTCACCTTGAAAGTGCTCAGAACACTCGCATTAGTCTACATTTGGGTAAAATCATCTCACATAAAGTCTATTTTAGAATACAATGCCGAATAGCTCGTGTAATTTATTGAATACTGGACTGCAAGTAAGAAGCAGAGTGGTTGTCTGGGTACCGAATGGTTGTCACTATATCGGTTGTTGGCCATTGTGATTGTGTGGCTGCCTGGGAGATGTGGCTCACTGCCACTGCCCAGCATCAGGAGAGAGGGTCCTACTGAAGGTATATTGTTAGCCTGGGAGAAGATCCAAATTCAAAATTCAAAGTGCAGTTTAGACCGAATGCAACATCATGAAATAAAAAAATTTTAAGTTAAGCCATCCTAAGTTGGGGAACCTTACACAGTATTAAATGATTACCACGATAGGTTCAGCTAACATCAATCTTCCCATATAGAGTCCAAAAAAAAAAAAAAAAAAAAAAAAAAGAAAGAAAGAAAGAAAAAAGAAAAAGAAGAGAAAAAATGGAGTGCCTGGGTGGTTCAGTCAGTTAAGCATCTGACTTTGGTTTCGCTCAGGTCATGAGCTCTGGGTCGTAGGACTGAACTCTGCATCAGGCTCTGTGCTGAGTGTGGAGCCTGCTTAAGATTCTCTCTCTCTCTCCTTCTCCTTCTGCTCCTCCCCACGGCTCTCACTCACTCTCTTTCTCTCAAAAAAAAAAAAAAAAGGTTGAAGAGAACAGTGGATAGAAGGCGTCTAATGATAGGAAGCATGTACTTCATGTCACTTATTCTTTTAAAATGTAGATTTCTTGGTGCCCTTATAAGAAAGTAAAACAGGGGCCCCTGGGTGGCTCAGTGGGTTAAGGCCTCTGCCTTCGGTTCAGGTCATGATCACAGGGTCCTGGGATCAAGCCGCACATTGGGCTCTCTGCTCTGCTTCTTCCTCTCTCTCTCTGCCTGCCTCTCTGCCTACTTGTGATCTCTGTCTGTCGAATAAATAAATAAAACTTAAAAAAAAAAAAAGAAAGTAAAACATGTCTGAATTCCTTTTCAGGTTGGGAATTGATGGGAATATTTTGGATAGTACACTTAACTAGCTAAGTAGCTTTAGCATTCCTTAGCAACCAAAGCATTTTATGTTTTATAGAGCTCTCAGGAAGTTTTTTGGAAGGTATTTCTTCATATGAGAGACACAGAACAAAATTTTGAACTGAATTTAAATAAGAATGAAAATTCAGATTCAAAGTAGCATCGTGACATATGGTTTGCATATAAACAAGGATAGAATGCTTTTAAAGCTTTCCACTGTATTTTTTTAAAGGCAGGTAGTCTAAAGGCATCTGTTTTTGTTGAAATTTTTAAATCACAAATTTAAAAAGCTCCACAAAACAAACTTGGAAGTATAAAAAAAGCATAAAGGGGCAGAAATTAAAGACCTGAAATCCTAGGTCAGAGAAGCTATCAGCATTCACATCTCCCTCCAGCCTTGTTTCTTGTTTTTAGGTAGCTGTCAGGACAAGTTGTATCAGTCAGGATAGGCTTGGTTATGGTACGGTAATAAGCACATCCCAGCTGCGATTGTATAAAACTGCAGATAGGTGTTTCTCATGCACGCCGCTTGTCCATTCCAAGTCTGTCCACGATCCTCCCCCCACATCATGGCTGTCCTCATTCAGAGTGGTCACGACAACGGGAGCATTTCTGGTAACCGCGGCAGGATGGAAAGAGTGCTCTGACTGGCCACACAGTGGACACTGAATGCTCGCGCAGGAAATCTCATATATTCTGCTCACACATCAATGGCAGGAGTCAGTTCCATGGTCTCATCAACCATAGGCCATCTGTACATCATGTAAGCTTTATTAAACATTACCATTATTAGTCAGCAGTACCTTTTAAAGCTGAAGTTGAACTGTATGAAACTCAGAGTTGTGTCTCTCTTCATGTGAGTTCATAGTTCACTTAAAAAAATTATTTATTTATTTATTTATTTATTTATTTATTTATTTGACAGAGAGAGAGAGAGAGCAAGTAGGCAGAAGAGCAGGCAGAGAGAGAGGGGGAATCAGTCTCTCCACTGAGCAGAGAGCCCGATGTGGGACTCGATCCCGGGACCCTGAGATCATGACCCAAGCCAAGGCAGAGGCTTAACCCACTGAGCCACCCAGGCACTCCAATAGTTCACTTTCAATTAGGTCTTCTTAGATTGCTGAGTGTTAATTTGTATTGGTCTGATTTATTATATCTGGTGTTGGAAAGCATGTATTTTTCTTACTCCAGATGTTTCTTTCTATGATTTGAGGGACCCATTTATTGAACATTCTTTTCCTCTGGTGACTTAATTTAATTGCTGAGGTTGGAAGGAGAAATTGGGCACTGTAGCCTTGGCCTTCCTTTTTCCTTCCTCAGGAGAAGGAACTGCCCTTGGTAAGTGCCAACTGATCTTCTCTGCCATGTTGTTGGGAGCAGTCTGCCAACAGCACCCTGCCCCAGCTGGGGTGACCCACCATCCCAGTTTGCTCAAGCTGTGGGGTTTCCTGGGATGTGGGACTTTCCGTGCTAAAACTAGGAGAGTCTCTTTCAGTTACTGGCTGGTCAAACATGGATAATTCTAGGATCTGGGCCGAGGAAGCCCATTTGTTCCTTTCAAAAGTCACATCCTCTGGACGCCTGGGTGACTCAGTTGGTTAAGTGTCTGCCTTTGGCTCAGGTCATGATCCCCAGGTCCTGGGATTGAGTCCCACATCAGGCTTCTTGCTTAGCAGGGAGCCTGCTTCTCCCTCTCTCTGCTACCCCCCACCCCCAGCTTGTGCGCGCGCTCGCTCTCTCTGACAAATAAATACAAATACATAAAATCTTTAAAAGTCACCTCCCCTACCATCAGGTTATCAGTAATAACAGTGATCACAGTGATAATTTAAAACCACCAAGGACAAGTTTTTGTGTCATTTCTCAATTGGACCAGAACTCAGGCAGGTAGGGGAGATGCTATTTATTGGGCCTGTCCAACCTGAGCACTGGACTAGAACTGCCCCCACTCGTCCTTTTCCCCATAGCCTTACCATGGACTGATCTGGCCGCCTCCACAAATAATGAACCCAGATCTGAAGTTACACTTCTCCAAGATAAACATCCCCATGGGAGTCGTAAGCATCATCTAGTTGAGGTCTAAGATCAGAGTTTATTTATCTATTTGGCTTCTGTCGTGTAATTTCTCCAAAGACTAGGGATGTTTAGATAACCAGACCCATGGTGATTAAGGGTGGGTCAGATCAAAGTAGGGGCCGAAGAGCCGGGGAGGACATAACAGAGGAGTGTGGGAAGGACGGCATGCACTGGGACAGCTCCATCATGAGGAAGGCCAGGTTGTGGGGCGAGTCAAAGAACAGTTTCTCATTTCTTAGTGAACGAAATAGCACGGCCCCGGGGGGCTGGATTCACTTCAAACATGGAGAACGGAGGAGAGCAGCCCGTATGCCAAGAGATCTACTCCCGGTTCTCAGACGGAAACATTGTCACATACGCTGTTCTCTCTGACTTCTCATAAATCACCCAATGTTTCAGCCAAAGCAAGGATGAAAAGAAACAAAAGCTCCTTTGAAAGTCCTGTAAATTCTGCTCTGCATAGCTGTCATTTTTACAAAGAAAGACTGAAATGTTTTTGAGATCTCTTTTGGCTGATACTCGGTTGGTTTCACGTATCCGTGCAATGGTGACGCGCGCGGTGTCCGGCAGCTGGCACAGCAGGGCTCTGCTGCCGGTCGTGACAGCTTCTGAGAGAAAGCACTGGAATGCTGGGTTTGGCGGTCTATTCATGCAGGTGTCTTCATGCCGGAAATCTGCCCCATGTGTCTGTGAATATGTGAATCATTTTGTTCATACCTCTCTGCAGGTCACTTGGACGTCTAAATCCCCTGACGACCTCGGGGTTCTCTGTAACACCGAACTTCCAGATCTTTGTATTTTTCCTTTTGTTAGTATAGTATTTCTGGGAGCCGTGTTCCGGGGAACTTGTGAAAAATGCCGGTTTCTGAGTCTCCTTCAGACCCGTTGGGTCAGAATCCCTGGGATGGGGCCTGGTGTCTGACTTTTAGAAGCTTCTCAGATTCCTCAGATGCAGCTCATGGATGTGCTAGGATCTCCCCTAGTGGCTTTCTCCATTTCTAAGGGGATCCTTGTACTGGGACCGCGTTTACTTCCTGCTGTCCTTACTCCTCCCCCACATTTCCTTTAACGATGTGTTGTCTTGAAGGTAGGCTCTTCCTTTTATTGTGGGACATTTTGAGGTCATCAACTTGAACTTAACCTGGTCAGTCATCCTTTTCGTGGTCTCAGACTCGCTGAGAATAAACACAAGCCCTTCCCTAAAGGGGAGACACAGAGGCAGTCTTTGGTCTCATTTTCTTCGCTGCAGGGGGGAATCCTTTCCTCTTCTGAGGCTCTGTGGCTTAAAAAAAACAAGAAGGCAAGAAAGTCAGCCTCCTTTGCTCCCTTCCCCCTTCTTAATGGGAAGGTGGGAATGAGGTACTAATTATTTTGTCAGGAAGGGAAAAGGCAGATCTTGTCTTTCTCCCCCGGACCAGTTACGCAGCCAGTGAGTTGATGCACATATTTTTTCTACTTTAGGCAAAGACTGTCACCAGAGCTGGTGGTTTCTGTAGCCACTGGGGTTTTAAAAGCAGGTTTTAGGATCTTTCAGCAGTTCATGATGTTGGAGTGGGGATTAAGCAACGTGAATGAGTATGTTCTCGGATGTGGAAAATGCCCACTGTGTCTTGCAAAATTAGCCCCGGTGCCATGGAAGCATTTCAGCCAGGGGCCGTCTGCAGACTGATGAAATTGGATTTTTAAGCATTGCTTCGGAAGACAGCAGTTACCATGTCATTTCTAAGTTTTTAGCTTTTTACCAGGGCTCGGGGAGGAGGGGCAGGGGTTCTAGAAGTCGGCCAAGGATTGGTTCTTGACCTTTTGGTGTAATTGAGGAAAAGTGATCAACATGCACGAAATGAGAGAAACACAGTACAAGGGCAGGTAAGCTTATATTAGCCAAATTGTAGGTGCTATAGGGATTCAAAAGAGAGAGGACCCAGGGAACACTGAGCTACAGAGCAAAGCTTCTTGGAGAAGCTGCACACGAACTTTACCTTGAAGGCTTTGAGAGGACACTGGAGACCCAAGAAGGACAGAGCAAGGCTCAGGGATGGGTTTGAGGGGAGCCAGTGTGGGAATTAACAGAGCAACAGCAGGGGTTTAGTCTAAGACCCACGGCGGGGGGTGGGGGGGGATACGTGGAGGGAGCAGGAGAAGAAGCTAAAAACAAAATGCAACAGGAAATAGAGGGTAGTCGAATATTCCTGAACTGAGGCGAGGGGGGTGACATGTTTAAAGAAAAGCTTTTGTGGTTGTGTGGAAATGACTTTGTGACCCAGGGTTTCACTGCAATTCAACAACGTAGCAACTACCTTGCTGGGTTCTGGCTCACTGTGATTTGGCTCAAAGTGCTGATGCTTCTTTTTATTTTTCCGATTTATCAGGTGATGATGATGATGATGATGTTGATGGTAATGATGATGGTGATGATGATTTTTGCAGCCCTGTCCAATGTCCTCACATCAACCCATCAGAAAGGACGTGTCCTTGTGCTGAGCAGGTTCCTGGTCCTCCTCTAGTTCAGCAGCTAGATCTTGACTGGTTGGATCCTGGGAGGTGTGGGTGACGCTGGGGGAATTTTCGGAGGAGGTCAGAGAAGTGCCAATTTACCAGGCTTTTAAAAAAGTACCTTTGTTGGAGGGAGTGCGCCAAGATGGTTTGATGGGTGGAGCACGTGACTCTTGATCTTGGGTTTGTGAGTTTGAGCTCCACATTGGGTGTAGCAATTACTGAAATCAATCAAGAAATCTTTGGAAAAAGCAAAACAAAACCAGAAACTACCTTCAGGGAAACATTTCAATATCTTAGCAGCTAATACAGCTACACTGGAGAGACCTGACTGCATATCAGCTCCTCATTGATCTTTAGTTCTTGATGGTACATTTTCCGCCACATTGCTTAGCTAAAAGGAGGTAATGCAGAGGCTCAATGATGTGTTCTGTATCAGACAACAAGAAAAAAAATCATTCTGTATGAGATTTATCCCTGGGTTGAGAGCTCCTGTTTTTATTCTGGTCAAAGATTTGCTCAATTTCAGAACTTTTTTAGAAAAAGTTCGATGAGAGTGAGGGAGGGGAGCAGATAGGGAAAGAAGAAAGAATATTCCAGGCAGGAGTGTAACTGTGTATTCTCTGTCCACACCTGATGGCAAAGAGGGGGAGTCCAGTCGGTCCAGGGGCCATCCTCAGGAGGCATTTGTGCCAATGAAGAGTTCTCTGATGGGTCTCAGCACCTTGCCGTTGAGTGGATACACGGATGCGAGCGAGTGAAACAAGAAAAGAGGGCTGAAGGGAGAGTTATGACTCTCAGCTTCTAGCTCTAGCTGGATGGTGAGCCAGGGATGGAACTAGGGGCAAATCCATCTTTTTATTTTTCAAGGTATTATTTATTTATTTGAGAGAGAGAGAGAGCAAGTGAGTGAGTGCACAAGCAAGGAGAGAAGCAGACTCCCTGCTGAGCAGGGAGCTTGATGTGGGACTCGATCTTAGGACCCTGGGATCAGGAACTGAGCCAAAGGCAGATGTTTAACTGACTGAGCCACCTAGGTGCCCTCATCTTTCTGGAACTCATGACCCCACACTCCACAGACTATTGTGGCGGTCAACATGATGATACCTGTGTGTGTCCTTGTGAGCACTGAAGCTTCATGCAAAAAGAAGCATTCTTCGTGTCTTTCCATAGAATCTTGTGTGTTTTTTCCAAATAACCAGCTAATTCACTTCCAGTCAGCGGAGTTGCCTATTTTCCCTCAAGTGGATCTTTCCTTCCATGTAAGAGCAGTTGAAGTGGGTGTCTGTACACTTTTGGCTAGTTCTGTATTTTTGTGCTATTGAGGCTGATGGACCATTGTTAGGAGGGGAGCTCCAAGGCCCAAGAGAGCTTCTTGGGCAGTTGCCACCAGTCAAATCCTATGAGCTAATGTCCCCTGGGGTTTCAGTACTGGGGAGACCTGGGAAAACAGACTGCAGACCGGAGAGTTCTGAAGCATCTGACCCTGACGGGGAGCCCCGTTGCCCCCACTCAACCAGGATGGTCCCCACAACCAGGATGGTCCAGGTGGTGGGTTGGAAATCATCTGGGCCTCCCACTAGGTTAGAGTCACTGAGGAGCCAGAATATCCTCTTGGCCAAGGGGTGGATGTGAGCTGAGGACTTGGATTGCCCTGTCTTCAGTTTCCTTCACTCTCCTAATTATTTCCAGGCAGCCCTTCTCCCTGATGTGTGGAGGACTGGCCTCTATTTATGGAACTTGTGGGCAAACCTTGATTTTGGGGCCCTACTTTCTAAGTAGGGCAGTCAGGTTCATGACCCCCCACCCAAGGTCTTTATGAATACCAAACAAATGGCAGAGGAACTTGGATCTGTAACTAGAATGTCCCAACTGAAGACCTAGATGAAACTCTCAACAGCTGGGAGTGTGCTGGGAGCGTGCTGGGAGCACTGGGCAAGGCTGGTTGGGTCACTCAGAATGTTATGAGCTGTGGTTCTGTGTCTTAGGGGGTTCTGTGTCCCTGGCTCCCAAGGTTTGTTGTGAAGATCAAATGAGATCTGTTTAAGGAAATGATTTTAATTCACCAAGTGTGGTACAAGGTAAGATCTCTTCTTTATTGCCACATCAGGGCTCTTTGGGCAAAGGAGGAACTCTGATCACTCAGTTACTGCCCTTGTGCAACTTTTGGGATATTGTTAAGGTACAACTGTGTCAGCTTGGCTGTCCCTTCAAACCTCTGGGAGCTGTGCTGTTCTGGATGGGAAGCTGTTGCTTGAGGCGACAGAGAAGGAAGTGGCTTAAGCAGCTTGCCCTTTAGACACACCTGGGGTTATTCAGGATTGCCAGGCAAGGGGGCGAGACTCTTGCTGATTTCCTCTCTCCCATTCCAGGCTGGCTTTATTGGTGTGCAAATGTTTCTTTAGGGGCCTGTGTGATAGGGCAGTGGGGAGAACACAATGCAGACACGGCATGGTGCATGAAATATTCTCTGTCCAGTCTAGAGATAGCCAATAGCAGATGGTTTTTAAGGAAGGGGAGCTGGCCAGTGTTCACTGCCCACTCCGTATCCCGGCCCTTAATCCCATTTCCAGAAAAGGCAAAATTGTTCTCCTCCTAGTAGGTGCCAGAGAGGAGCTGTCCCCTGGGCTGGTTCTGGGTTGTGTCTCAACTAGCATCTTTTTTTTTTTTTTTTTTTTAAATGGGCTAGATTGGGCCAAAATCTACTCTACCAAGCCTCCTTTTTCTTCATATGTTCAAAAGGATATGAAATCCATGTTTGGGACCTATTAACATTCATTCATCACCGACCATTTGGCAAGAGTTTTTTTTTTTTTTTTTTTTTAAGATTTTATTTATTTATTTGTAAGAGAGAGAGAGTGAGAGCGAGCACAGGCAGACAGAGTGGAAGGCAGAGTCAGAGGGAGAAGCAGGCTCCCCGCGGAGCAAGTAGCCCGATGTGGGACTCGATCCCAGGACGCTGGGATCATGACCTGAGCCGAAGGCAGCTGCTTAACCAACTGAGCCACCCAGGCGTCCCAATTGGCAAGAGTTTTGATCCAAGAATGATTTCCTGCCTGGGGATGAGGCCCATCCCGGAGCAGCGGGTTTCACCCCTTCCTCTGCTCTTGCCTTGCAGTGTGACGTGGATTGGTCTACCTGTCCTTTGTGTAATTACCCATATCTTCAGCCTTAAGAGATGATGCCCTTTTAATTTGAAAAATGAAAACTAAATGTAAACCAAAACTCACTAACCTTCCAAAACAGGGGTAAAAATGTACCTTTTGAAAAGAGGAAATTGCTTTTTATTAGGTGTCAAAACCAACAAAAAAATCTCCCAACATCTCCAAACGATTGGGAGTTGCCATGAACCGCTGACCCCATTCCGTTAGGTTGGCAAACGGTCTCTGAAAGCTCGCCATCCAAGCAAAACGGTGAGCTTGCCCTGTGCCACAGAGCAGCTCTGTCTCACACTGAGAGACGTTTCCATATCCGCCCGAAGGTGCCAGTGTCGTCTTGGTACCTGTCTTTGGTAAGAGACACTCACTGGTGGATTCATAACACAAGCTGGGGTGGCCTTGAAGGACAACAGTGTGATCGTGTCATTTGAGACACCAGGAAACTGCCTCTCAGAAAGGGCGACATCAGCCCAAGTCACATGTGGGGCGATGGAACTTGTTCAAAGTACTTGTCATGTCTCACCAGCCAGCAACCCAGCAGCTAGGTGCATAGCCATGGACACAAATCCCAATCTACAGGCGTGGAAAATATGGGCGCTCTGGGTAGTGCACTTGATAGAATTGCTCCAGGGACCCTCCCAAGATGTGGGAGTGGAACCCCAGCCCTGAGAGCAGTGTTCTTCCTACTAAGTCTCTGGAGACTTTAGAAAGCTATTCCCAGAGACAGTCACAGTCCTAGCTCACCAAGTATGAGGTAGGGGCTACATAAGGAGATCTGGCCAACAAGAAACAAACTTTGGTTCTGTTAAGCCACTGAGATTTTGGAGGCATTTTTTGGTCATCGTGGCATAACCAAACTTATCCCGATCTAGCCAGAGACCAACTCTGCAAAGCCCCGAGTTCCATTGACATTGTCACCCAAGGACCCAGAGTCTCGCGGATGCTGTTGGAATATGCCTCACAGAGGAACCAACTCAATTTTAGTATTTATGGATATTTGTTTTTAGAAAAAGATTGGTGTTTGAACTGAGGTTATGTGACAGCCAGTGCGAGTACAAGATTTCAAAATACCTAAGGGCTGTGGCTGAAATTAATGAGTCCTCTTCTCTGGGGAAGAAAAACTTATGAGGGAAAAAATAATAAAACACTACATAAAACTCTGGTTCCAAAGAAAGGGGTTGCATACTCTGGCTCTACTAAACACCTAGAGAAATAGTAATTTATTTAAAAACATCAACTGCTCTACTACTGTGAAGCTGGCGTTGGTCTGGGATGGAGTGGGGATGCAGAGTTTAGGACTATGTACCCCTCATGTCATTTGGGGATATGTGCTATCTCCTAGTGGTACCCCCCTCCCACATTCCTATCAGAATGACTCTTAGGAATCTTTACTTTTTTTTTTTTTTAAAGATTTTATTTATTTATTTGACAGAGAGAGAGAGAGAGAGAGAGAGAAATTTCAAGTAGGCAGAGAGGCAGGCAGAGAGAGAGAGGTGGAAGCAGGCTCCCCACTGAGCAGAGAATCTGATGCGGGACTCGATCCCAGGACGCTGAGATCATGATCTGAGCCAAAGGCAGAGGCTTAACCCACTGAGCCACCCAGGCACCCAGGAATTTTTACTTTTGATGTCAGTTATTTTCTAGACTGAAAGGGAAGGAAACAAAACATCATCAGAAATACCCTGGGCCTTAATTTCTGGGATGGAGATTGTGACCGGCAGAGCAGTTTCCTTTTTTTTCTGTTTTTCTGTTGTGTTCTGTCACAAACTTAAAAGCAGCTTGAAAGGAGGAACGAGCTTCCTACATTATACATACTCTTGTATGTCGGATGATTTTATAAAAGGCCCTGCTGTGACTCATGACCCACATGGGGTAACCCCTCCCCATTCTCCCTCTGCATATCCTCTGTCCCATGAGCCAACTTGTTGTCAAAAATATTCACAACTGGGGGATTACCATCAGATTAAAAAACAAACAAACAAAACAAAAAACCTGTCTCTGAGATGAGCTCTGCATGTGTCTTCCTGTCTCAGTTTTTTTCTGAGAGGCTATATTTTTTTTCCTTTCCCCAAATGGAAAAAAAAAAAAAAAAATCCCTCCCCTCCTTTTTGAAGGTTGTGAGAAGATAAGCCCTAGATGGGAAAAGTATCATTAAAAATTTAAAAAAATAATCGTGCTTTCCACTTTTCAGGACACTTTCGTTTTCATGATGCCGTCTGATTTTCCTAGCATCTCTGAGAGGTGTGTTGAGTACACATTTTAGTCCTAATTTCCCAGACAAAGGAAGTGAAGTGCAGAGAGCCTCAGGAACACAGGAAATCAATCTCAAAGTCAGGACCAAAACCTGATGCAGTGTTCCCAAGTGATAATAGGGAACAAATAGCTCTTTGTACAACCTTGGGAGACCCAAGGTTGATTTCTTATCTGCCACTACATGGGAGTGTGATCTTTAACAGAGCACTTAAAATCCTTGCCCTGTAGTTCTCATTCACACAATAAGGGGGTTAGCTGAAAGGCCTTTATGATTTCAACCACTCTACGGTTCTTTCCGCTCTATAAAGGGGACACAAGGGGGGACTACATGTAGGGACAGAGGGCACTCCTGGGGAACGGCGCGTGGCGCCTCTCAGGTGAATGGAAGCTTGGTGATCATGCCTGCAGATGTCTGGGGTCGGCCTTCTCTCTCTTTCCGAGGGACTTGGCCTTGGGAAGGGGCCCAGCATGCCAGGCGTGCCGACCACAAGTGGAAAGAAGAGTAACGTCTTTGCATCTTACCTATCTCTGAATCTGACGCACCACTGGGACTCCAGAGCTGGCTGAGCGATCAGTGTCTTCAGGAATAAGGATTGTTTAACGGAAAAATGGTGACTCGGCCCAGAGGCCAAAGATGAACAGGACCTGTGTTCACCAGGAAGAAATTCAGAGTGAAAAAAAGATTCACTTCTACTCTCTTCCCACAGGGGCAGCAAACCTCAAGGAAACTTCATTCCCCCTCACCCCCTTTAATAGATGCTAACATTTATCTTGTTAGCAGAGGTTTATCTTCTCCTGGATCTCATGGAGACCTTGGAAAATATTGGGATAATATAACAAAGGACACGGCCCTCAAAAGATAAGTGCCTGCTTTTTAATAAGGAACTGCTGTCAAGTAAAATGGTTTAAAGAGAATGGCTTAAAAAGGCTCAAAAAAAAAAAAATGTGGGGGTTTGTGTTTTGCTTTGGGTGGCACTCTGGAGTCAGTGCCAGGGAAGAGGTCTGCCCTGTCCCGGGTGGGGCTGAAGAGAGGTGACAATGCTGGGTCAAGGTCACTGGTCAGGAGGCTGGGCACCTGTTTTCATGTGCTATTTGTAGCCTGAGGGTGGTTTGAACTTGGATAAGTCACTGCTCCTCCCTATGTCTCCTCTTACTCAACTGCAGAACAAAGGAATCAGAAACTTTTAAATTTCCTGTGAAGAAATCTTTAATTCCAGTGTGGCCCCTTGAAGTAGCTGCTGCTTTTTGGTGGACTCTCCTTTCCATGCCTCTCATGACTCTCCCTATCAGGCAAGCTTGTAACCTCTCACAACGGCTTCCCCAGGGAGTCTGGGTCATTCTGCCGGGACACCTTCGGAAACGGGGTAAGTTTTCCATCACCTCTGACAGAGGAGTGTGTCCTTCCTTGAAATCTGTGGTTCCCAAACATCTGTGAGGGGTCGGAAGCATGAGAATGATCCCATTCCCTGGTTCACAAAATAAGGCAAAACCGAAGGAGACCCACCCCACGTCCACACCCTTGTGCCTCGGAATCCCTAGGGTCGGTCTCTGAAACCTAGGCATTTAAATACATTTCTTAGGTTGGGACCCACTGACAGCTGAAGTTATCGCTCAGGTTCTTTTCTGGCTTTTTGAGAACAAAGCTGTTATGAACAGAGCTCCCGGAGTTGAAATGAGGAGGGCTTAACCAGAATGTTGATCACTGCCAGACCTCGCAAGCTTACCCCGCACTGCTGCTCTCTTCAGTTTGGCTTCATGGGCCCCTCAGCACCCCTATGCTCGCTCACTCCAGTCTGTATTCATGTTTTCCACTCTACCTTCAAGGTCAAGCTCATTGTCCCTATATGATTTCATCCTCCTCTTTCTAATTTCATCCATTTTTTCACAACTCAGCACAAGTCCCTCTCCTTCAAAATACTATCTCTGTTCACTAAGCCCAAATGTATTGTCCTTATGTCCCCCACCCAAGGTTCATCCCGCATCCATTCACACTGTCTTGTGATGTATCTTGTGGAGTCAAGGCACGCACATCCCTGACTTTAAGAGCGTGAGCTACTAGAGGGCAGGTGGCCAGGGCCAGATCTTTCTCTGGCATCCTCCTTGGTGTTGGAAGGAGGAACATCCTGGGGGCCTGTCCTCTTAGGACCAGCTGACCCAGCTACAGGACCAGAGGTCAAGTTGTAGGGAGGCTTTTGGGGGATGAATGGGGGCAGGGGTGGCAGGAGGATATCCTTGACAAGGTGAGACACTTGCCTCTAGTATGTCCAAAGACACGTACCCTCAGTGCCTGCAGGAGGGTGTTGGGTGTGCCTACATTCTCATCCTGGCAACTGCCACCCATGCTTTTCCTTCACATACTCTCTTGGGCACATGATGGCCCTCTCCCCTGTCAAGGACAGTGTTGATGTTTATTGTAATTTGACTTCCCATTAGTCAAGAGAAGGTGAAGGTTGATCCTACATATTGTCATTTAGCACATGGTTTAAGCACATTGGTTCTGAGAAGTCTAGATTGGTGCTATACAATATAGTGGCGACAGGGAGCTATTTAAATTTGCTAATTAAAATTAAATGCAAACTTAAAATTCAGTTTTTCAGTAGCACCAACCGCATCACAAGTGCTCAGTTACCACCTACGGCTAGTAGCTACCATTTTGGATGAGTGTGATAAAGAACATTTCGATCATTGTAGAAAGTTCTACTGGATAGCCCTGGTCTAGACAGTCAGGGTTCAAATCCTGGCTTCTCCACTCACTTGTTGCGTGATTTTGGATAAATTACTTAGAGTTTTGGTGTCTCAGTTTCCTCATTTATAAAGTGGAAAACATAATAGTACAGACCTCAGGAGAATGGAAGTTCAAAGAAATAATCCATGTAAAACGAGTGGCAGAACAGAGAGAGAGAACTCGGTGTTATCTGTACCAACAACAGTGGCTTGAATTATTGGCCCTCTTGGTTATCTGAATCCTGTCTCCAAAGCACTAGGTAGCCTCTCAGTGGATACTTGTTCCATGTACAAAGCATTAACTCTTGGGAGAACAAAGAGCTCAGTTGAAAGGGAGTTAGAAGGTTACTTGGCACGGTCCGTCCTGTCGAGCCAAGACCGAGTTTCTCTCTGCGTACGTGCAGTGTCTTGGATCTGCTGCTGAACCACAGGACATTTTGATGCTTTCACCTTTTCTGAAAGGACAGAAATTTCCCTGATTGTGGGCTTTCAGCCAAGGGTGAGCGTGTCTTGACCCTCCCTGCTTCTCTAGCTCTCTTTTTTTCCCACACTGAAAGCATATTCCTTCTTAAGAGGAAGTTTGTTTTCCGTGTCCTGGAAATGTCAGGCTCCCCAGAGGGTTGAAGGGTGGACCTGTCTCAGTCAAATGTCTCTTCCTCTGATGCAGTGGGTGACCCCCCTGCTTTCTTGAATGACATCAGCTGAGCCGTAATCAAAGTACTCACGCCTGACTCACCATGCGCTGTGGAGAATTGACTTCCAGCGTAGCGGGGTGGGGGCGAGGTGGAGGAAATGGCCCTTGGCATGTGAATGACTTCTTGACTTTTGACTCAGACATTTTCAATTGTGGTCAGGCCTCGGCATTCCCCTGCTTTCTCTGAGCATCTGTTCATTCCCTTGCAGCTTCTGGACTCTAATTGCTCTCCAGCTTACAGTAAACCCACCCTGGGCTTCACAGATCACCGCGGAAGAGTTCAGTGGGTTGCATCAGTGGGGAGCTGAAACACCAGATCCTTGCTGAACATGCCTAGATGCTAGTCTCTGACTTGCAGGTTCCCATCAACATATGGGAGCTGGAGCACCTGAGTTGATCCTTTTTGGCATTTGCTGATGACTTCTGAGGGGAGAGAAGGCAGGTCTGAGATTTTGGGAGCCAACCTTGGATTGCTTTCAGAAGCAAAGAGATGTCAGCTGTTTCCCAGCCCCTCAGCCATCTCGTCTCCCTTGTAATTATAACTCATTGTTCCACTGACTTCCTTTTCCATAGGACAGTGTCTCAAGGGTGGACCTGTCTCAGGGCAGGGCTTCCAGAAGCAGTCCTAGAGAGTGCTCAAACACGTGCACTGAGATTTTCCCAGAGCTCCTTAAAGCCTGGCTGATGAGTTTGTCTGAGACCCAAACCAGCCTACCCAGAGAGAAAATGCATTTACCATTGGGGCTCTTTCCCTACTGAAACAACGGATGGCTCACTACCTCATCCATCATCTGGAACTCAGCACTCAAAAAAGTTTTCCCTTGTGCTCTCTGGTGCATACCAGTACAGGTCTTTTCACTCCAGGGTATACTTCTTTCTAGATATTGACTTTCTGGGGTTACTTTTAATTTTTATGTAATTTCAAAACTCCAGCAAAGTTCCAAGAATAGTACAAGAGACTTTTAATACACCCTTTAAAAAAAAAAGATTTTATTTATTTCTTTCATAGAGAGAGATACAACAGGACAGGGAACACAAGCAGGGGGAGTGGGAAAGGGAGAAGCAGGCTTCCCGCTTAGCAGAGAGCCCAATGCAGGGCTCAGTCCCAGGAGCCCAAGATCATGACCTGAGCCAAAGGCAGACGCTTAACTGACTGAGCCACCCAGGCGCCCCTTTATACACCCTTCTTTACCACTTCGCCAACTATTGAAAAATTTTCCCATTTGCTTTTTTGCTTTCTTGCTTTCTCTCCCTATTTTTTTTTCATGTACTTTTGAGAGTAAATTAGACAAATTATGACTTTTACCCCTAAATATTTCATTGTGTATATTCTAAGAGTAAGAATGCTTACATATAACTCTAATGCAGTTACTAGAAAATGTATAAAGCTTTTTAAGAAAACAAATATATTCTCTACAGCTTTTTGAAGAGTATTTTACTGCAAGCAAGACAACCCCTCTTCCACCCAACTCCATAAACGCATGTACTAAGGCTATGCTGTGTATTCATCATGATGCTGGGAATTGTGAATAATATGAGGAAAGTTTAAGAAACAGTCCCTGTCTGTATGGAGTTTCCTCCAAAAATTAAAAATAGAACTACTTGATGATCCAGCAATCACACTACTGGGTATTTACCCAGAGAATATAAGAACACTAATTCAAAGAGATCCATGCACTCTGATGTTTATTGCAATATTATATACAGTAGCCAAATTATGGAAGCCACCCACATGTTTATTGATAGATGAGTCAGTTTCATCGCAAATGAGTGAATGAAGAAGCTGTGGTATATACACACAGTAGACCATTATTGAGTCATACAAAGAATGAAATCTTGCCATTTGCAACGGCATGGATGGATCTAGAAAGTAGAATGTGTAAGCCAGTCAGAGAGAGACAAATGCCATATAATTTCACTCATATGTGGTATTTAAGAAACAAAATGAACGAAGGAAAAAAAAAAGAGAGAGACAAACCAGAAAACAGATTCTTAACTAAAGAGAACAAACAGATGGCTAGCAGGGGGGAGGCAGGTGGGGGATGGGTGGAATAGGAGGATTAAGAGCACATCTTGATGAGCACTGAGTAATGTAAAGAATTGTTGAATAACTATATTGTGCACCTGAAACTAATAGAGCACTCTACATGAACTATACTGGAATTAAAAAAAGTTCCTGTCCTAGTTGGGGATATAAGATATGTGAAAAGTTAAAAATCAAGGCAAATTTATTTATTTTTATTCCTTTTTTTAAAAAAAGATTTTATTTATTTATTTGACAGAGAGAGAGATCACAAGTAGGCAGAGAGGCAGGCAGAGAGAGAGGGGGAAGCAGGCTCCCTGCTGAGCAGAGAGCCCGATGCGGGGCTCGATCCCAGGACCCTGAGATCATGACCTGAGCCAAAGGCAGAGGCTTAACCCACTGAGCCACCCAGGCGCCCCATATTTTTATTCTTTTTTAAAAAAGATTTTATTTATTTATTTGTCAGAGCGAGAGCGAAAGAGCGAGAGCGAGAGCGCACAGGCAGGCAGAGTGGCAGGCAGAGGGAAAGGGAGAAGCAGGTTCTCTGTTGAACAGGGAGCTGGGTGTGGGACTTGATCCCATGACCTGAGCCGAAGGCAGCCACCTAACCAACTGAGCCACCCAGGTATCCCTATTTATTTTTATTCTTAATTTTTTTAGGTAATACATTATTTTTATTTTTGTTTTAGGCTCTCCCTGCCCTCAACAAAGAGCTTTCTGAAGTATATGGTGAAAGCTGAAGTTCTATATATTCTCTCAAGTAGATTTTTTAAAAAATTAAACTTCTTATCTTGAGATAACTGTTGAATGACATACAATTGTAAGAATACAGAGCGATACCATGACCCCCTTAGCCAGCTTCCCCGATGGTAACGTCTTGCAAATCTATAGTACCATATGACAGGATACTGAAGTTGATATGGTCAAGACACACAATATTTCCATCATCACAAGCATTTCTCACATTGCACTTTTTTAGCCACACCCGTGTCCCTCCTACGACATCCGCTCTATAAGCCTTGGCAACCATTAATCTGTTCTACATTTCTATAATTGTGACATTTAAGGAATGTTATATAAATGGAATCAAACAGTACACAACCTTTGGGGATTGGCTTTTTTTCACTTGGCATAATTCTTTAAACATTCCTCCAGGTTTTTGTGTGTATCAGTAGTTCTTTTTTTTTTTTTAAATTGCTAAGTAGTGTTCGTGGTCTGGTTGTATCACAGTTTAACCATTCACCAGTTCAAGTTTATCTAGTTTGTTTCTAGCTTGGCTAATACAAAAAACTGCTATGAACATTCATATATAGATTTTTCATGAACATAAATTTTACTTTTATTTATTTTAAAAATATTTTATTTATTTATTTGGCAGAGAGAGAGAGCACACAAGCGGGAGTGGGGTGGGAAGGGCAGAGGCAGAAGAAGAAGCAGACTCCCTGCTGAGTAGGGATGCTGATGTGGGGCTGGATCCCAGGAACCTCAGATCATGACCTGAACCGAAGGGAAATGCTTTACCGACTGAGCCACCCAGCAACCCCTGAACATAAATTTTAATTTGGGGAGGAGCTAAAGGGCAGATTTAAAAATAACATTAATTGGTTAAGGCCGGTTTCTTTGGAGAAAATAATTTAAAATATCCTTGGAAGAACCATCAGAAAAACTGTAAATTCAATATTAAAAATTGCTTAAAATTTATTATTATTTTTTAAAAGATTTTATTTATTTATTTGACAGAGATCAGAAGTAGGCAGAGAGGCAGGCAGAGAGAGAGGAAAGGAAGCAGGCTCCCTGCTGAGCAGAGAGCCCAATGCGGGGCTCGATCCCTCGACCCTGGGATCATGACCTGAGCTGAAGGCAGAGGCTTTAACCTACTGAGCCACCCAGGCACTGCCTTAAAATTTATTTTTAAGCTGCATAAATTCCTTAGCTAATTGTAAGATTGTAGAAAGATTTTGAGATAATTGACAGTAAAGGTTAGATTGCTTTGAATTTTTTATTACTTTAACCAAATGAGGGTAGAGAGCAGACAAGCCATTTTCTGTTCTAGTAGACAAAGACTGCAATTCCAAAAGCAAAGGAAATTGGTACTAAAACTCACTTGTAATATTGAGGTATTACAGGATCAGTGGGAAACTTGACTGTGTCCCGTTTATTTTTGTAACTCTCCCCCTCCCTAGCACAGTGCCAGGCACATACTAGATGCTGGATACATGTTTTTTGGTGAAAAGCAAAGGACTATCTTTGGAGGTGGGGACAGGGTACACGAATACATACCTTGGTGACAGGGGTTTTGGATCATCCATCATTTTTTTCTTAAGATTATTTATTTGTGAGAGAAAGCAGAGAGAGAGCACACAGGCGGGGGGAGGGGAAGTGCATGGCACAGAGGGAGAGAGATAAGCAGACTCCCTGCTGAGCAGGGAGCCCTCCGTGAATCCTGCTCCCAAGACCCTGAGATTATGACCTGAGCAGAATGCGGACGCTTAACCGATTGAGCTACCCAGGTGTCCCCATTCATTTTCATCTCAATCCGCAGAAGCAAAGATACTGTCATAGGATCAAAAGCCAGTGGAACTGTATATGCCCCTTTGTTATTTTTTCAGCACTTGTGCCTTGTTTAATGAGAATGGAAAGAGAGACTAGTGTCTGGAAGAGCATGTGTGTGCACCCTCCCCGCGACTCATGTGCCAAATGCCCTGGCCCTGCTGTGGGACTTGGATGACCTGTAAGAACGTATTATCTGAAGCTGAGTAGGTTCCAAAATAGGAAATGGTCACTGCTCAGGTTCAAAAATAAGATAACTGGATGAAGTACACTGAAGAATTACAAGACAGTGGCTTGGGTAGGGAAACACAAAATGGCAACAAGGTTCTAAAGTATTGAGTTAAGAGATAGGAGAGCTGAGTATGGAAGACAGGACTTGTCACGAGGCTTTCATGTACACGCCCTGGGTGGGTTTGATCCACTTTGGGTACAGCATGGAGTAGACACACAGTAGAACTCAACAAACATCCCTGAAATGAATAAAAACTAATGAACACCTTGTATTTTAGGACATTAAAAACCAACAAAGAACCTCTGAACCAAAGGCACTGTTGCTACCATCTGCAAGGATGTTCTCTGTTCGCCACCTCTTTCCCTCTGCTGTGCACAGAGCTTATTATAGACTGAGTAGAACACCTTGTTTCATCCTGAATTTATAAACTCGGGAGCCTATCACAGACGTGAAATATGAAGAGGACACCTGTCATTGTGGGAATCAATGACTGTCCCCTCAGGTTTTCCTCCTCTTACCTGTGGTCACTTACCCAAAGTGGGTCCCATCTCCTCACTTCCTTGAGCTCTTCTCTTTATCTTGCCCCTCACCCATCCTCAGTCATTCACTCCCCTGGTTATCGTTCCTCCTCCTCATCAACAAGAACAAAAACATCTTCATAATCTCAGTCTCATGCCCTGCCCCCTCTCTGACCAACTCCGCTGTTCTCCTGTTGCACTCTTTCTAGCAGCCCAACAGCAAGAATCTCATCCCCTTAATCCTCATTCCCTCTTCACCTGTCTTAAATTCCTCGTTCAATTATTATAATCCTTGCAAATACCCTTGATTCCCTTTCACTCTTATTTTATCATCCTTGTCTGGCCAAATCACAACCCTGATTAAATCCAACTATTTTTCTGTTTAGTATCTGTAAGCTTGGAGAAATGTAGCTGGAGGAAAACGTGTCATCACACTGGCTAATCTCATTTAAAAATTGTGACCTTGAATCTAAAGTGGATTTTTTTATTGCTGAGAGACATTCTTACTCATCACTGCTGGACATTTCACAATCTGTCACAAACAATCTCATCCCACGCACTCCCTCCCATGGAACCTAGTTCTTAATTGAATTTTATCGCAGTAAAACATGTACAGAGTTTAAAAAGTCAACAAATAATATTAGATATATAATGAAAAAACAACAGTTCTTTGCCACGTTTCTCTTCAATTTCTAGTTCTCACATTCTTCAGGTAATACTTTCAACTCTTTACACTGTTTCTTTGGTTTCCCTCACCAAGTACTGTGATTATATAGCACTATATTAGTATTTATAATTTTTTTCAATTAAATTGCCTTTACACACACACATGCACGTATGCACACATAATGCACCCATGTTTCCTCTCCTGTTACTCTCCCGTTTTTCCAGCATGGATTTCTCAAAATTCTTGGTTAAGTCATTCCTCAGTGTTTACATTGTATTTATTGTATAACTAATATTTGCAGCTGAGCTACATAGAATTCAAGGAAATCATTCTTCTTTTTTAAAAAATAGCTTTAATTTTTTTCTCTGGAATTGATTATTGCCACTTTTTTGTTCACTAAGTTTTCTTGGTTGCAATCGTGAAATCTCCCAGATTTTCCCACCGAAATAAATAATCAAATCTCCTCTGACTATGCCAGATGTTCTTCTTGAGGATCTCTTTCCAGGAAACTTCCCCTGTTCTGCTTTGGCTGATTAACTTCTAGCCGCCTGCGAAATTGCCATCCTGGGGCTTCTTTGCACCATCATTCCATGGCTTCATCTCTCCTGTGTTGGAGCCCTGTTGCTTGGATCCCCGTCTTCTTTCTCCCTTAAGTCTTTACTGTGGAAGAGTTGGGTCAGCCAGTAGCTTCCTGGGAAAGGTACCTAGAGAGAGTTTTTGGGGTATACTGAAAGTCTAAAATACCTTTATTTCACCCATGTACCAGATCGATAGTCTGGCTGTGTACATAATTCTAGATTAGCATCAGTTTTCTCTCACATTTTGATGGTATTGTTATACTGTTTTCTAGCTACCAGTGTTGCTAGTAAAGATTTTAATGGCATTGGTAATATTTTTGGTAAATGAGCATATATTTGCTCTCTGTATAATTTTAAGTTCTCATTTTGTTCCTGGTATTCAGAAATGCCACATGAAATACCTCTGTATGGGATTTTTGTTTTGTTTTATTTTGCACTCTTTGCACTGCTTGTTAAGTCATCCTTTCAGTCTGAAAACTAATATTTTTCAGTTCTGAAAATGAATTATTATATTGTTGTTATATTACCATATGATTGTTGCTCTCTTCTCTATTGTCTTCTTCTAAAATGCCTATTCGTTGGCCATTGTGTATCCTGGATTAATCTTCTCAGTTCCTTACTTACCTCACCAATTTTCTCTCTCTTTTTCTATCTGGTCTACTTTCTGGATTATTTTCCAGTATTTTCACTGAATTTAAAATTCTTGCTATCATGCTTTTACTTTTCAAGAGCTCTTTCTTATGTTCTGAATGGTCCCCCTCTTTATAGGATCATGTTTTTGTTTTGTGGGGCCAGTATTTCTTTTTCTTTTCTTTTTTTTACATGCTACCAATGAAAAAATATGGCTCTTAGTCCTGGGTGGGACATTTGAACAAACAAAAACAACTTTGCTAAAGAAAACATGAAGGCTTCTGCGCTTGGGATTTGGTTTTAGTGTTGGGCATGAGATGTAACTTAAATATTTGTTCTCATGACTGACCCCAGGAAAGTATTTCTTTATGTCTCTTATTTATTTATTTATTTATCAGAGAGAGAGAGAGAGGGAGAGTGAACGTGTATGCACAGGCAGGCAGAGGCAGAGAGAGAAGCAGGCTCCCAGCGGAGGAAGGAGCCTGATGTGGGACTCAATCCCAGGACCCCGGGATCATGACCCGAGCCGAAGGCAGCGGCTTAACCGACTGAGCCACCCAGGCGTCCCTTCTTTATGTCTCTTGCCTAAAGTCTCAAAGCTGGTGGGAACAGACAAAGGTCTGTGGGCGGGGTCACTAGGATTTAGAGAAGGACACTGTTTAGGTGAACGGGAGGGTTGTGAATGACAGGAGCAAGGAGCACTTACGTAAATGTTAAAAACCAGAATTAATGAATTTGTCAAATCCTTTTCTCAGTTAATTTGAATGCAATAGATTCTTGCATAATACGGTATCACTTTCCAGTAGTACCCCATATCCATTTCTTGCTCCTCTTCAGGTTTAAATTGTGGTTTTAAAGTTATTCACGGATTAGCATAATATTTGCAACATTTGCTCATAACAGCTGAAGAACATTTTGCAATTTTAAACAAAAATACTCTTAAATTTGTGTATGTGTGGGTCGAGACGTAACATTGTGAAATGTGATACCAATTCATTGGCAACTAGAGGGACTTTGAACTGGGAATAGGTTTATTTTTATAAAATATGTCATAGTAAGATGTAACTACATTAAAAAATTAAATAAAATCCAGCTTTACTGAACTAATTTTGATTTAAACTTTGATATTTTTATATAATTTGATTTTCATCTCTTAATTGTAACAGATCATTTTGAATGCTCTAGAAGAAATGACTTTTTGAAAAATATTTTATAAACCTCTTAAAGTTTCTTTTTGACATTTACTTTACACTTTTACTGAAAATCTATTAGAATTTTGTAAACTCTAAAACAATTACATTTTATTTCAAAATATCAGTACTGTCAATAGAATCCAAAACATGTAAAAAATCTCTATACCAATAATGATTTTACTGAAGTGAAGGAAAGAAAGGTAAAGTTTGTGGAATAAATAAATAATAATTATGAATCATGTGTGACTTTATTACTGATCAGCGCTAGTTCAGCATCAGAACACCATAGGCAGGAGCAATAATAATTAAACTCAGTTATTGTTGATGTTTTAAACTCTATTTTTATGTCTATTTTTCAATTTTTTTATTGTGATGGTATACTCATCAAGATGAGAGGAAAGAACATATTTTATTTAACAGTTGGTTAGCTTGATTTAGAATTTTAAAATATTGTTAAACATATGGTACATGGGACTTCATTTGTACTTCTGCCCCAGGCCCTTTGATTTGCGGGGCTCCGGGTCCTACTTCATTTGTACTTCTGCCCCAGGCCCTTTGATTTGCGGGGCTCCGGGTCCTAGTTATTCTCTTAGGTTTAGGTCTAGAACTGAAGCGTGTCAAGCTTGTTACCTGGGCTCTTGTCTTCCCATCTTCCTTCAGTTGTCCACCCTCCTCTAACCTGGAATACAGAGACAGAGACTATGGAAGTGTAACGTGTAATTTATGTTCTAACAATGATTTGTTGAGGTTGGAATGCTACAGGACACTCTCTATACCTTCAGTTTCTTGAGGTGAGATGAAATATCCTAGAATCTTTGGGATGGGATCAACGAAACTTACTAGCTTTTTGGGGACAGAGGGGATGTGGAACGAATCTTTCTCATTGACAGTGACTTGCAGAGTACTGTGCAAATTAGAAAGTGTTTTTGGAAAAGCTGAAACATTTGCAAGGCCTGGAGGATGGGTGGAATTTGCAGTACACCGAGTGTGGGGAGCATCTAGGCTGGGAATGCAGTGGTGAGCGTGGTACCAAGGTGGATGTGTGTGTCCATGTGCATATATACGCATGTGTGAGAGAGGTGTGGTGGGGATGAGGGGGAGGAGAGAGAGCAAGATTGAGAGAGACTGAGAGAGATTTTAGCTTGGATGAACTGGAGACTGGAGAGTGTGCTGGGAAGAGGGGAATGAGATGGGGTGAAAGAGAGCCCTCGCTGATGCAAGATGCTGGGGAAAAAACATTGTTCTCAGGTTACATTATGAACATGTGGAACAGAGAGGATGGTGGTGCCTTTGGAAAAAGGTGATTTATGGGTAGCTCTGAACTATTATAATTACTTCCAATCAAGCCAAACAAAAGGGAATGATTGAGACAGTGCCCATTTATATGAAATTTGACTTTTAATGTCTGGAGAGCTCCAGAAAAAGCAGGAAGCAAAGTGCATTACGAACTTCACAACCAGGCTCTTTTACTAAAGACATTTTTAAGAGCCAACTTTTTGAGTGTCTTTGCTTAACTATAAGGAAAGCAAAGAGAAGCAGGAAGGGTGAGGGCCAGGAAAATTTGAGATGATTTTTCCCTTGTTATGTAATGAAACTTTTAAAAAAGTAGATAAGAGCATCAGTCAATCAGTTTCTTTTGATTTGGGGCCAAGTTGAAATGTTTTCTGTTCTGTTTGCTTGTTTTAAAGAGCCTAATGTTAACCAACGAATCCATTTGTTCTTCTTTTATGCATATAAGAAAATGCAACACCTGTCGAAGAAAATCTTGTGATTGATTCTTACTATAATGAATACAAAAGGAACACTCCAGCACTGATTATTAGCTCCAAGAAGTTCCTGGGGAATGTTTAGGCAGAAGATCTTGTCCCCTATTATAAAATGCAAAAAGTCTCCTCCCCATAGTTTGGAATTATCTTGTACATGAAAATCAGTGGAATAGAAGGAAAGGGTTTCTGTGCTCTCCCCCCTATTATTTGGCTGTCTGACTTTGGAAAACTTCTCTTTCCAGGATCCTATGTTCTTATCTAAAACCAGAAGAAATTGGAATAGATTATCTCAGAGGCCCACTTTAGGAGAGAAATGTAGGGTCCAAAGGAAGTAGGAAGGGGTCATCAAGAGAAAGGGTCTGGGAGCCCAGTGTGTTTGTTGTTATTCAAGTGTTGCTGCTTCTAAGCCTTGCCAGCTGACAAAGCAAGAAAGTATATGTGTGTTGTGCTGACTCATTATATACACATCTCTATAAATATTTTTGTATATAACCATTTGTGTCTATGTTAAGCTAAACATAAGTTCATACTGACATCTCCACTTCTATTTCCAGATGAATCATTCTAGCCACCTCCCCTTGATTATCCTTAACTTACCAGACCAGCAGTGAGAACCTGACTCTTACCATCTTGCCATCTATTTATTTCCTTGTTTGAATCTAGTATCCATTTTTAGTGACATCAAGATCGTTAAATTATATCCCATGGGAGATGACTTTATCAACTAGGGTACAGTGCTTAGGTGTGGTTTCTTTTGTCTTTGGGATTGCAGACTCCACTTCCAAAGTCTGTTAATGTCAGCATCTTTTCCCTGAGTCCCTTTGATGAAGTTGTTTCATACATTTGTAATGCATTTAGAGTGTTTTGTCATATTGTGCATTCCATTCTACTATCCCCCAAATTCCTGTGACTTTTTAAAAAATTTGCATACGTCACTGTTCTGTATTCACTAATTTTACCCCTAAAAAATCCTGTGCTCCCCCTCTTCAGCCTTCTCTCTTCCTCTCTGAATCCTGAAAAACACTGATTTTTTTTTTAACCATCTCCATTGTTTTACCTTTTCGAGAATATCATATAATTAGAATCATACAGACTGGCTTCTTTCACTCAGCATTTGAGATTCCACTTTTTTTTTTTTTTGTAGCTCGATAGCCCATTAAAAAAAAAAAATCACTGAATATTCCATGATGTGGATATACAAGAGTTTGTTCACTCATCTATGGAGGGAAATCTTAGTTGTCTCCAATTTTTGGTGATTATGAACAAAGCTGCTGTAAATATTCACTTGCAGCTTTTGTGTGGGTGTATGTTTTCATATCAGTTGGGTAAATACACAGGAGCACAGTTGCTATAACCTAGAGTAAGGGACTGCCGAATTGTCTTCCAAAGTGGCTGTCTCATTTTGCATTCCCATGAGTGATAAAGTAGATGAACAGTATTTTTTAATTGATGGAAGAGATTTAAAAATGAAGATTTCTGATTTTTCTTGGAAGTTAACAGTTTCCTCTCATGAGCTGGGGAAAAAGCAACTTCAGTTGAGTTTTTACAATGTTTTGGACACTACGGCAATGCTAAAAATACAAAGACGGTACAGAGTTAAAACACTAGAGTGTCTTCAGAGACCCAGAAGATAGCAAATGAAGACAGTAGCATATATCTGGGGGAAAAAGGATTGATTTGGTCTCTAGTGACCCAAAGTGTAAGGCTACCTGCTCTCTGGTAGCCTCTACAGTGAGGCAGAGGGGATCGTGTTGCCATGCAGGAACCTGTGTCCAGGGTTTCTGAGTACTCTAATTTTTCAAGAGAAGCTAGAAATCTAGATTCTTACAGAAACTCTTCCATTTTTTGGATATACAAAGATTTGCATATATTAATGGCATATAATTTAATAAGTCCTGACCTGCATTTGTACCAGTAAAACCGTCATCCCATGAATCAGATAATGAACATAACCATCACTCCAAAGAATTTTGTCATTTCTCTTGGCAAGTCCTGCTTCCTCTTCCTCCCTGCCCTACCTCTCTGGGCAACCATGGATTACCTTTTGTCGCTATACATTAGTTTGCCTTTTCTAGAATTTTATATGAATGGAACCATACATTATGCACTCCTTATTTTGGTCTGCCTTCTTTCTCACAACATAATTATTTTGAGAATTTCCATGTTGTGAGAGATCAATGGTTTACCCATTTTTATAGCTGTCAAGTATTCCATTGCATGGGTATACCATACTTTGTTCTTTTTAAGGATTTCTGTCTCTCTGCTCGCATTGCATGATGTCTAACTCTCCATCAGAACCCTTAGCGTATTCATCATGGTTGATTTAAATTCCCAGTCTGATAATTCCAACATCCCTCTCATGTCTGTCCTGAAGCCTGTTTTGTCTCTTCAGATTGTATTTTCTGTCTCCTCAAATTGTGTTTTTTGCCTTTTTTTTATATGGCTTGTAAATTTTTCTTGATAGCTGTCCTTTATCCCAGGACAAAGGGATAGCTCTAGTTAAGCTTTTGGTAATGTGGTGGTGAGTTACTGAGGGTGGGGAAGCAGTCTTTAGTCCCATGATCAGGGCTTAGCTTTCTAGTGAGCCTATTTCCTGCCTGTGAACTTCACAAGTGTTTCTTAGTTTTCTCTCCCCACTCAGGTGAGAAGGGATGGCTACCGTTGGCTAGAGTTGGAAAGTTCCCCTCCCGTGGGTCAGTTAGGCTCTGATAATACTCCAGAAGTTCAGGTTCTAGTTAAATAATTTTTCCTGAGGGCAGAGCTTGTTAGGAAGAACATTCTGGCATGTTGAAAAATGGTTCTTTTCCCCTTCCCCCTGCTGGAAACTTGAGGGGATTTTTTTTTTCTGGATATTCACTGTGAGAACTTTGCAGTGCTCAGTATGGTTAGGCTTTCTAATTTTGGCTCATCTAGTGGGTGTATAGTGATACCTTATGTAGTTCTAATTTACACTTCCTTAATCATTGACATTGAGCACCTTTTCGTGTGTTCCTTTGCCCTCTATGTATCTACTTTGGTGAAATGCTTACTCAAATCTTTTGTCCATTATTTTATTGAATTATTTGCTTATTGAGTTTGGAGAGTTATAAGACTGTATATATTTGGTAATATGGTAATGTTTATTATATATTTTTATATTCTTTTGTCTGTTTATTTATTTTATATGCAAGTTCTTTGTCAGATATATGCTTTGCAAATATTTCCTCACTGTCTGCATTATTCTTTTCATTTTCTTAACAGGATTTTTTTAAAAAAATTATATATTTGAAAGAGAGACAGCAAGAGAGAAAACACAAGCAGTGGGAGTGGAAGAGGGAGAAGCAGGCTTCCCTCTGAGCAGGGAGCCTGATGCGGGTCTCAATCCCAGGACCTGAGCCAAAGGCAGACACTTAATGACTGAGCCACCCAGGTGCCCCTTAAGGTCCCAAAAGACCCCTTAGGGTCTTTTGAGAAGCAGATTGATTAATGCCCAGGTCTCAATTTATAAAGACAGAGTGACAACATGGAAAAGTCAATGCTCTTGAGATAGAAGTTTAATGTTATAGTCCTCCTAGAAATGAGAGGCACAACACACTATGCAGGGCCACATGTGGAAGCACTGGTATTGGTTGGGGGAGCAGGAGGAAGTAAGGAGGAGATAAACTACAGCTTTTATTGGAGTTTCTCTGAGAAAGCCAAGGAAGGGCAAACAGCTTTCACTTGGGTAGTTTGAATAATTCTGGCAGGCTTTGGGGCATGGGAAATGTCCTTATAATCTGGTACCTGACTATAGGTTGAGTCAGGCAGGAGAAATATTGGCTTGGTATTAAATATAGGGCTTGGGATGGATTGGTTTGTATATGAAAGGGAAGTTCACTGACCAGTTGTCTGTTGTCTTAGGATATAGCTTGCCCTGGAAGGGGCTGTCTCTTCTCAACCATCAAGACTCCCCCAAATGTCAAAACATTATAAAATGTAAAAATGTATTGATACATGGATTTTAAAAATTTAGATGAAGTTTTCAATTTTTTTACATATAATTAATCATTTTTTCCTTTTATGTATAATCTTGCTGTAGATAAGAAACCTGACTTAATGTGACAAAGATACTCTCTTATTGTTTCTTTTGGAAGTGCTATAACTTTAGGTTTTACATTTTAAATCTGTGATTCATCTTTGGTGCGTGGTTTGAGATTACATATTGATGTTCTTTTTCTCTTCTCTTCTTTTCTTTTCTTTCTCTCTCTCTCTCTCTCTTTTTTTTTTTTTTTTTTTTGCTTATGGGTATGTAATTATTTCAGCACCATTTGATGAAAATACTATTCTTTCCTGACTGAACTATTGTTTGCATCTTTGTCAAAAATTTAATTATCTGAAGATAATGTGGGTCTATTTCTAGACACTATTCTGTTGATCCATTTATCTGTCCTTGCATTATCTTATTTGCCTTATACCAAGTCTTGAAATTATTCGGGTATAGTCCTTCAACTTTATTCTTAATTTCTAAAATTGGTTCTACAAAAGGATAAAATTGATAAATCTTTAGTCAAACTGATGAGGGAAAAGTGGAAGAGGTACAAAATTACCAATATCAGTTGTGAGAAAATTGGTTCTAATGGTAATAAATTCAACAACTTAGACAAAATGGACACATCCTTTAAAAGACACACACTATCAAACTTATTCAAGAAGAAATAGTTAACTTGAAAGACTCTGTGCCAAACAAACAAATTTAATTTGTAATTAAAACCTCTTCAAGAAGAAAACCCCACGCTTTTGTTTTGATTATTCTAGGTCCTTTGCATTATCATAAGAATTTTTGAGTCATCCATGAATTTCAACAAAAATCAACTAAAATTTCGATTTGAATCTCATTGATTCAATAGATGAATTTGGGGGAGAAATCACATCTTAACAATATTAAGCCTTTTAACCCATGGACAAAGTGTAACTCTGCATTTATTTAGGTCTTCTTCATTATCTCTCATCAGTGGTATGTAGTTTTTAGGGTACAGGTCTTACATATCTTTTGTCAGATTTTCCCTAAGTATTTTAATAATTTTGATGCATTTTTTTTAGAAGATTTTATTTATTTATTTTTTTAAGTAAGCTCTCCACCCAACATGGGGCTCAAACTTAGAATCCATGTCAAGAGGTTCATGTTGTATAAGTAAGCTCTCCACCCAACATGGGGCTCAAACTTAGAATCCATGTCAAGAGGTTCATGTTGTACTGACTGAGCCACCCAGGTGCCCCCAATAATTTTGATGCTATTGTAAGTGACATTTAATATTTTTAAATTTCTAATTATTCCTTACTATATATAGAAAGACACAGTTGATTTAGTTTTTTAAAAAAGATTTTATTTATTTATTTGACACAGAGAGAGATCACAAGTAGGCAGAGAGGCAGGCAGAGAGAGAGGAGGAAGCAGGCTCCCTGCTGAGCAGAGAGCCTGATATGGGGCTGGATCCCAGGACCCTGAGAACAAGACCTGAGACCCACTGAGCCACCCAGGCACCCCAGTATTTTTTTTAAGAGAGGGAGCATGGTGGGGGGGGGGGTCAGGGCAGAGGGAGATGGAGAGAGAGAGAGAATCTTAAGCAGGTCCCATGTCCAACACAGAGCCTGATGTGGGGCTCAGTCTCTCAATCCTGAGATCATCGCCTGTGCCCAAATCAAGAGTCATATACTTAATCAACTGAGCCGCCCAGTTGCCTTGCAATTGATTTTTCTATATTGATAAGTATCTTATTCCTTATGAAACTCATTTATTAGTTCTAGTCACTTTTTTTTAAGATTCCATAAGATTTTATACAGCTATACTTTTTTTTCCCTCTCAATCAAATGCCTTTTATATCTTTTTCCTTGCTGATTGCAGTGGCTAGAACTTTCTATATAATGTTGAATAGAAGTGGTGAGAGTGGAAACTAGGAGAATGCCTTGTTTTTGACCTTTAGGTATGAAGTGTAAAGTCTTTTATCAAGTTAGATGCCAACTATAGGATTTTTTGGGTTGTTTTTATCAGTTTCCTTTTAAACTTAGTTTTTTTAAAAAAATTAATTAATTAATTTATTTGACAGAGAAATTGCAAGTAGGTAGAAGTAGGCAGAGAGGCAGGCAGAGAGAGAGGGAGAAGCAGACACCCTGCTGGGCAAAGAGCCTGATGTGGGGCTCAATTCCAGGACCCTGGAATCATGACCTGAGCCAAAGGCAGAGGCTTCACCCACTAAGCCACCCAGGCAACCCTAAACCTAGTGTTTTAAGAAGTTTTTTCTTTTTTTCAGGAATTGATGTTAGATTTTGACAAATGCCTTTTCTGTGTCCTTTGAGAAAATCATATGATTTTTATTTTGTAAATAAGTGAATCGAGTAGTTTGATTTTTGAATTTGATTAGTTAAACTTTATATTAGAATTTTACATCTGTGTTCCTGAAGAATGCTGCTCTGTAGATTTCTTTTTCTTTCTTTCTTTTCTTTCTTTTTTTAAAGATTTATTTATTTGATACAGAGTGAGATAGAGTGCACATGCATGAGTGGGGTTGGGGAGGGGCAGAGGGAGAGAGAGAAGCAGACTTCCTGCTGAGCAGGAAGCCTGACACAGGGCTTAATCTCAGGAGCCTGAGATCATGACCTAGGCGGAAGGCAGGTGCTTAAACTGACTGAGCTATCCAGGCACTCCTGTAGTTTTCTTTTCTTTCTTTTTCTTTCCTTTTTTTTTTGGTGATATTTTTGTCTGGCTTTGGTATTAGGATTATGTGGCCTCTTAGAGTACACTGGGAAATATTTTCTTTTCTTCCACTTTTTGGTAGAGTTTGTGTAAAATTGATATTATTTCTTTTATAAATATTTGGGATAATTAACCAGTGTAGTTACTTGGGCCTAGTGTTTTCTTTTTGAGAAAGTTTTTAAATAAAAATTAATTTTTTTTGTTAGACATAGAGCTAATCAGATTAAATATTTCTTTTTGATTAAGCTTTATTAGTTTTCATTTTTCAAAGATATGCCCATATCATTCAAGTTGTCAAATTTAACATGTGTAGAATCAACCACTCATACCTGATATTGGTGATTTCAGATTGCCTCCATTTTTTCCTCCTACTCTGGCTAGAGTTTTATCATTTGTATTGATCCTTTCAAAGAACCAGCTTTTTCTTTTATTGACTTAGTATAATGCTCTCTTTCATTGTTGTTTGCTTTGATCTTTATGATTTCTTTTGTTCTGCCTACTTTCAATTTAATTTGTCCTTTTTTTTCTTTTTAGAAAGGTGGAAGTGGAGGTCATTGATTTGAGACATTTTTCTTTTCTAATCAAGGCAGTTAGTGATAGAAATTTCCCTCTACGAGTGAAGTGGGGGAAGATAAAAGAGTAAGAAACACCAGGAATCTGTGTCTTCACCTGAATGATGATAGCACTGGCAGGATCTGTCTGAAGGAAATATTTCAGAACTTTAGAATTTATTTGATGCTTGCAACTTTTTAGGAACCAGCTTGGTGGGTTAATTTCAGTTAATTTTATTCAATTTTAGCCATCAGCACAGTGTGGCTACTATTCCTTACCCCCAACTCTGTCACAGGTAGCTATGGGAATGGCAAGCTGTGTTTGTAATGCTGCTTGCTGTAGTGAGGGTAGGTAATAAGGATCTTGTCTTCCAAATATTGGAGTTCTGTGTTTTTGCCGTGGATTGCTGCTCTTATCACTGAAGCATGAGCACAGATGCTGGCTGCCATTGTTCCAACCCCATGGGTTGCAGTGACTCACCTATTCTTCTGGACATTCAAAAATATCTATACATTTAGGGAAACTTAGAAGTCATCACACATGCTCATGGGAATACATGAGCTCAGAAAAGACCTGAGAAAGAACTTAAGCTTTCACGTCAGGCTTATCCTGGCCCAGAAAGACATCTTATAAGAAAAAGAAAAACAGCAAATCCTGGGAGAGGAGAATCTGATTATCATAGCTACCACATTATAAGATTCAAATCATAAGACATACAAAATCACAAGGCATACAAAGAAATCATAAGGCATACAAAGACAGAGGAAAGGATCATCCCTTCACCAGAATAAAACAACTGACCAAAAACGTACCTAAAAAGCCCAGATGTCAGAACTTACTAGATGAAAACTTTAAAACAACTCCTATAGATGTTCAAAGAGCTAAAGGCAGGCATGGATAGAGATAGGAAAACAAAGAATGAATAAAATGAGAATATTAATTAAGAGATAGAAATTATAGAAGAGGAACCAAAAGAAATTCTGGAGCTGAAAAGTACAGTAACTGAAATGAAAAGTACAATGGAGGTGGTAAAAAAGAGAGATGAGCAGGCAAAAGAAAGAATCACTGAATTTAAATATAGAACAATTGAAGTTACTAAGTTCTGAGGAACAAAAAGAAAAGGGAATGAAGGAAAGTGAACAGAGACTAAGGGTCCTGTGGAACATCGTCAAATGGATCAGGAAGAACATTATGGGAATCCCAGGAGGAGAAGAGAGAGAGTGGCAGAAACAGTATTTGAAGAACTAATGTCTGAAAACTCCCTAAATTTGATGCAAGACATAGTCAACAAATCCATGAAGCTCATTAACACCAAGTAGAATACACTAAAAGAGACCCACTGTTAGAGATATTATTTTTTCTTTTTTTAAAATTTATTTTTTATTTTCAGCATAACAGTATTCATTATTTTTGCACCACACCCAGTGCTCCTTGCAATTCGTGCCCTCTATAATACCCACCACCTGGTACCTCCCACCCCTCGCCCCTTCAAAACCCTTAGATTGTTTTTCAGAGTCCATAGTCTCTCATGGTTCACCTCCCCTTCCAATTTCCCCCAACTCCCTTCTCTTCTCTAACTCCCCATGTCCTCGATGCTATTTGTTATGCTCCACAAATAAGTGAAACCATATGATAATTGATTCTCTCTGCTTGACTTATTTCACTCAGCATAATCTTTTCCAGTCCTGTCCATGTTGCTACAAAAATTGGGTATTCGTCCTTTCTGATAGAGGCATAATACTCCATAGTGTATATGGACCACATCTTCCTTATCCATTCGTCCGTTGAAGGGCATCTTGGTTCTTTCCACAGTTTGTCGACCGTGGCCATTGCTGCTATAAACATTGGGGTAGAGATGGCCCTTCTTTTCATTACATCTGTATCTTTGGGGTAAAGACCCAGGAGTGCTATGGCAGGGTCATAGGGAAGTTCTATTTTTAATTTCTTGAGGAATCTCCACACTGTTCTCCAAAGAGGCTGCACCAACTTGCATTCCCACCAACAGTGGAAGAGGGTTCCCCTTTCTCCACATCCCCCCCAACACATGTTGTTTCCTGTCTTGCTAATTTTGGCCATCCTAACTGGTGTAAGGTGATATCTCAATGTAGTTTTAATTTGAATTTCCCTGATGGCTAGTGATGATGAACATTTTTTCATGTGTCTGATAGCCATTTGTACATCTTTATTGGAGAAGTGTCTGTCCATATCTTCTGCCCATTTTTTGATATGATTGTCTGTTTTGTGTGTGTTGAGTTTGAGGAGTTCATTATAGATCCTGGATATCAACCTTTTGTCTGTACTGTCATTTGCAAATATCTTCTCCCGTTCCGTGGGTTGCCTCTTTGTTTTCTTGACTGTTTCCTTTGCTGTGCAGAAGCTTTTGATTTTGATGAAGTCCCAAAAGTTCATCTTTGCTTTTGTTTCCTTTGCCTTTGGAGACATATCTTGAAAGAAGTTGCTGTGGCTGATATCGAAGAGATTACTGCCTATGTTCTCCTCTAGGAGTCTGATGGATTCCTGTCTCACATTGAGGTCTTTTATAATCAAACTGTTAAAAGTCAAAGATAAGGAGAGAATCTTAACATCATCAAGAGGAAAGTGATTCAGCAAATACGATGGATCCTCAATAAGATTATCGGCCAAATTCTCCTCAAAATGTTGGAAGCCAGAAGGCAGGGTGTTTTTATGTTCTAAATACTGAAAGTAAAAAAACTCAACTGAGAAATCTGTATCTGGCAAGACTTCTTAAAAAATGAGGGATAAATTCCCAGATAAATACTTTCCTAGGTAAAAAAATCTGAAGGAGTTCATTACTACACACTGCCTTGCAAAAACTGTTAAAGGGCGTTCTTCAGGTTTAAATGAAAGGAAAGTAAACAGTTAACTTGAATCTATATGAAGAAATAAAGATCTATGGTAAAGGTAAATACGTGGAAAATTATAAAAGTTAGTATTATTACAATTTTGTCTTGTAACCCCACTTTTCATTTTGAATATGATTTAAAAGACAAATGCATAAAATTATTAATTGATGTTATTGGCACATAATGTATACAGATGCAATCTCTGACATCAGTAATAGAAAGATGGAGAGAGGAGTGTACAGGAGTACAGTTTTTGTATAGTATTGAAGTTAAATTGGCGAAATTCTAAATTAGATTGTCATAATTTTAAGATGTTAAATGTAAAACCACCATGGTTACTACAAGGAAAATATCTATAGAATATACATAAGAAAATAAAGAGGGAACACAACTTTGGTTTTACTACAAAAAAATTAAACACAAAAGAAGGCAGTGTGGGAAGCGACGAAGAATAAAAAAGCCATAAGTCATATAGAAAACATACAGCAAAATGGTAGAAGTATCTTCTTATCAGTAATGTAAGTGTAAATGTATTAAATCCTCCAATCAAAATACACTGGCAGAAAAAATAAAAAAATATGATTTGACTGTATACTATCTACAAGAGATTCACTTTATTTTCTTTTTATAATTTAAATTCAGTTAATTAACATACAATGTTTTATTAGTTTCAGAGGTAGAGTTAGTGATTCATCAGTCTTATATAATACCTAGTTTTCATTATATCATGTCCCTCCTTAATGCCCATCAACCAGTTATCCCATTCTCCACGCACTTGCCCTCCAGCTAGCCCTCAGTTTGTTTCCTATGATTAAGAGATTAGTATGGTTTGAGAGACTCACTTTATATTCAAATTAAAAAATAGGCTCAAATTGAAAGGGTGGAAAACATGTACATTAACAGTAACCAGAAGAGGGCTGGAGTGGTTATACTAATATCAGATAAAATATATCTTAAATCCAAAAGGGTTCAAGAGACAAAGAAAGATATTATATATTAAAAGTTTCAGTATAACAATATAATGACTATAAATATAACAATTATAAATATTAACACACCTCTTAACAGAAATATTTCCCAGACGGGAAAAATCGACAGAATTGAAAGGAGAAATAGACAGTTCCCTCCTACACTGTTGGTGGGAATGCAAGATGGTGCAACCACTCTGGAAAACAGCATGGAGGTTCCTCAAAATGTTGAAAATAGAACTGCCCTATGACCCAGCAATTGCACTACTGGGTATTTACCCTAAAGATACAAACGTAGTGATTCAAAGGGGCACGTGCACCCGAATGTTTATAGCAGCAATGTCCACAATAGCCAAACTATGGAAAGAACCTAGATGTCCATCAACAGATGAATGGATCAAGAATGGAATACTATGCAGCCATCAAAAGAAATGAAATCTTGCCATTTGCGACAACATGGATGGAACTAGAGCGTATCATGCTTAGCGAAATAAGTCAAGCAGAGAAAGACAACTATCATATGATCTCCCTGATATGAGGAAGTGGTGATGCAACATGGGGGCTTAAGTGGGTAGGAGAAGAATCAATGAAACAAGATGGGATTGGGAGGGAGACAAACCATAAGTGACTCTTAATCTCACAAAACAAACTGAGGGTTGCTGGGGTTGGGAGAAGGGGGGTGGGGTATGGACATTGGGGAGGGTATGTGCTTTGGTAAGTGCTGTGAAGTGTGTAAATCTGGCGATTCACAGACCTGTACCCCTGGGGATAAAAATATATGTTTATAAAAAATAAAAAAAATTATAAAAAAAATTTGGAAGCTTTAATTCCCCACTGTTAATAATGGATAGATCAATCAGACATAAGATAAGAAAGCAGAACTTGAACTACACAATGAAACAACTAGACCTAACAGACATGTACAGAACACTCCACTCAACCACAGTAGAATGCATATTCTTCTCAAGTGAACAGAGAATTTTCTCCAGGATAGACCATGTATAAGGCCACAAAACAAGTCTCAACAGATTTAAAAAAGGTAGATAGCATACAAAGTATCTTCTCTAATCACAGTGGGATGAAGTTAGAAATCAGTAACAGAAAGAGAAATGGAAAATTCCAATATGAGGAAATTAAATGACACACTCTTAAGCAACCAGTGGTTCAAGGAAGAAAGCAAAAGGAAATTAGAAAATACTTAAAGGTGAATTAATCTGTAAACATTGCATACAAACACATATGCCATGTGGTAAAACAGTGCTCACAGGGAAAGTTATATGTGTAAGTGCCTCTGTTAAAGAAGAAGAAAGATCTCAGATCAGTAACCTAACTTTATAACTTAAAGAACTAGAAAAAGAACAAGCTAAATATAAGTCTGGCAGAAGAAAGAAGATAATTTAAAAAATAGGGCAGAGATAAATAAATAGACAACAGAGAAAATCAATAAAACCAAAAGGTGGTCCTCTGAAAAGTTCAACAAAATTTGTGAACTTCCATCTAGAATAACCATGAAAAAAGAAGAGGCAAAAATAACCCAAGTAAAAATGAAACTAGAAACATTACTACTGATCTGACAGAGGTTAAAAATGATAAGAGAATAGTATGAACAAATTAGAGAACCTGGAAGAAACGTGGACAAGTTCCTTGAGACGCATAAATTAACTAACTCAAGAGGAAGTAGCAGATTTCATCAGATGTCTAACAGTTAAAGAGATTCAAGCAGTAATCAAAAACCTCCCAAGAAAGAAAAGTTCTGGGCCAGATGGCTTTGCTGTTTGGTAGTGAATTCTACCAAACATTTGAAGTATTTTTTTTTTTTTTTATTATTAACATATAATGTATTATTTATTTCAGGGGTACAGGTCTGTGATTCATCAGTCTTGCATAATACACAGTGCTCACCACAACACATACTCTCCCCAATGTCCATAAATCAGCCACTCCAACATCCCACCACACTCCGCTCCAGCAACCTTCAGTTTGTTTCCAAGATAAAGAGGGTCTTATGGTTTGTGTCCCTCTCTGGTTTCATCTTGTTTCTTTTTTTTTTTTTTTTTGTCTCATCCCCAATGATCTTTTGCCTAAACATTGTAAGTCTTAACACCATTTGTTCTGAAACTCTTCCAAAAAACTGAAGAAAGAATATTTCCTGATTCATTCTATATGGCAAACATTACTTTTTTCATAAGAAAACAAATTATAGACCCATATTCATTATGAATATAGATTTAAAAATCCTCAAGAAAATATTAGCATATTGAATCCAACAGCATTTCAAAGGGATTATTCACCATGACCTAGTGTGATTTATCCCAGGAATGCAAGGGTGGTTCATAAAAACAATTAACTGGATAAAGAAAAAAATCTGTATTACCATCTCACCTCACACAGAAAAGGCATTAGACATAATCCAACACCCTTTTGTGATAAAAGCTCTCAGAAAATTAAAAACAAAAACTTCCTCAAGATAATAAAGGATATTTATAAGTAGCCCATAGTTAACATGATATTCAAAAGTGAAAGACTGAAACCTTTTCCCTTAATGTCAGAAACAAGACAAGAATGTCCACTTTCCTTGTTGCCATTCAACATCTCTAAGGATTTTCTCAATTGATGGAGCTTTTTAACTGTTTCTAGACAAAGCTACTTTGGTCTGGAGGTTGTTGTTTATTGATATTTAATGGGGGAATGAAGACATGGAACTTCATAATCTACCGTCTTACTCACTTAGCTTTCAGTTTGTCCCTTTTCATTACTGGTACAGTTAGATGTACCACAGTTTCTTCTCTTTTCTTTTTTTAAATTAAGATATAATGTATTATTTGCTTCAGGGATACAGGTCTGTGAATCATCAATCTTACACACTTCACAGCACTCACCATAGCACATACCCTTCCCAATTGCCATAACCCAGCCACCCTATCCCTCCCCTCCCACCCCCCAGCAACCCTCAGTTTGTTTTCTGAGATTAAGAGTCTCTTATGGTTTGTCTCCTTCCTGATCCAATCTTGTCTAATTATTTTGCTCCCTGCCCCCCAAAACTCCCTACCCTGCCTCTCAAATTCCTCATATCAAAGAGATCATATGATAATTGTCTTTCTCTGATTGAATTATTTCGCTCAGCATAATACCCTCTAGTTCCATCCACATCATTGCAAAAGACAAGATTTCATTTCTTTTGATGGCTGCATAGTATTCCATTGTGTGTGTATATTTGTATATATATATATATATATATATACATATACATATATGTGTATATGTGTATATATATACATATACATATACATATACATATACATATACACACACACCATTTCTTCTTTATCTATTCATCTGTCAATGGACATCTCGGTTCTTTCCATAGTCTGGCTATTATGGACAATACTGCTATAAACATTTGGATGCACATGCCCCTTCAGATCACTACATTAGTATCTTTAGGGTAAATACCCAGTATAGTGCAATTGCTGGGTCGTAGGGTAGCTCTATTTTCAAATTTTTGAGGAACCTCCATGTTGTTTTTCAGAGTGGCTGCACCAGCTTGCATTCCCACCAACAATGTAGGAGGGTTCCCCTTTCTCCACATTCTCGCCAGCATTTGTTGATTCCTGACTTGTTAATTTTAGCCATTCTGATGGGTTTGAAGCAGTATCTCATGGTTTTGATTTGTATTTCCCTGATGCTGCGTGATGTGGAGCATTTTTTTCATGTGTCTGTTGGCTATCTGGATGTCTTCTTTGCAGAAATGTCTGTTCATGTCTTCTGCCCATTTCTTGATTGGATTATTATTTGTTCTTTGGGTGTTGAGTTTGATAAGATCTTTATAGATTTTGGATCCTAGCCCTTCATCTGATATGTCATTTGCAAATATATTCTCCCATTCTGTCATTTGTCTTTTGGTTTTATTGACTGTTTCCTTTGCTGTGCAAAAGCTTTTGATCTTGATGAAGCCCCAATAGTTCATTTTTGCCCTTGCTTCTCTTGCCTTTGGTGATGTTTCTAAGAGGAAGTTGCTGTGGCTGAGGTCAAAGAGGTTGCTGGCTGTGCTCTCCTCAAGAATTTTGATGGCTTCCTATCTCACATTGAGGTCTTTCATCCATTTTGAGCCTATTTTTGTGTGTGGTGTAAGGAAATGGTCCAGTTTCATTCTTCTGCATGTGGCTGTCCAATTTCCCCAACACCACTTGTTGAAGAGACTGTCTTTTACCCATTGGACATTCTTTCCTGCTTTGTTGAAGATTAGTTGACCATAGAATTGAGGGTCTATTTCTGGGCTCTCTATTCTGTTCCATTGATCTCTATGTCTGTTTTTGTGCCAGTACTATACTGTCTTGATGATGACAGCTTTGTAATAGAGTTTGAAGTCTGGAATGTGATGCCATCAACTTTGGCTTTCTTTTTCAGCATTCCTCTGGCTGTTTGAGGTCTTTTCTGATTCCATATAAATTTTAGGGCTATTTGTTCCATTTCTTTGAATAAAGTTGGTAGTATTTTGATAGGATCGCATTAAATGTGTAGATTGCTTTAGGTAGCATAGACATTTTCACAATATTTGTTATTCTAATCCATGAGCATGGAACATTTTTCCACTTCTTTGTGTCTTCCTCAATTTTTTTCATGAGTAATTTATAGTTTTCTGAGTACAGATTCTTTGTCTCTTTGGTTAGGTTTATTCCTAGATATCCTATGGTTTTGGGTACAGTTTTGGGATCGACTCCTTAATTTCTCTTTATTCTCTCTTGTTGTTGCTGTATAGAAATGCAACTGACTTCTGTGCATTGATTTTATATCCTGACACTTTACTGAATTCCTGTAAAAGTTCTAGCAGATTTGGAGTGGAGCCCGTTGGGTTTCCCACATAAAGTTCCTATCATCTGCACAGTGATAGTTTGACTTCGTTGCCTATTTGGATACATTTAATTTCTTTTTGTTGTCTGCTGAGGCTAGGACTTCTAGTAATATGTTGAATAGCAGTGGTGATAATGGACATCCCTGCTGTGTTCCTGACCTTAGTGGAAACGCTCTCAGTTTTTCTCCATTGAGAATGATATTCACTGTGGGTTTTTCTTTTCTTTCTTCTTCTTCTTCTTTTTTTTTTTTTTTTAAGATTTTAAATTTTTATTTGACAGAGAGAAATCACAAATAGGCAGAGGCAGACAGAGAGAGAGAGAGAGGAGGAAGCAGGCTCTCTGCTGAGCAGAGAGCCCGATGCGGGACTCGATCCCAGGACCCTGAGATCATGACCTGAGCCGAAGACAGAGGCCCAACCCACTGAGCCACCCAGGTGCCCTCTTTTTTTTTTTTTTTTTAAAGATTTTGTTTATTTATATGACAGACAGATCACAAGTAGGCAGAGAGGCAGGCAGAGAGAGAGAGGGGGAAGCAGGCTCCCTGCTCAGCTGAGAGCCTGATGTGGGGCTCGATCCTAGGACACCAGGATCATGATCTGAGCTGAAGGCAGAGGCCCTAACCCACTGAGCCACCCAGATGCCTCCGCTGTGGGTTTTTCATAGATGGCTTTGATGATATTGAGGTATGTACTATCCCTACACCTTGAAGAGTTTTGATCAAGCAAGGATGTTGTACTTTGTCAAATGCTATTTCAGCATCTATTGAGAGTATCATTTGGTTCTTGTTCTTTCTTTTATTAATGTATTGTATCACACTGATTGATTTGCAGATGTTGAACCAACCTTGCATCCCTGGAACAAATCCCACTTGGTCATGGTGAATAATCCTTTTTTTTTTTTTTTTTTAAAGATTTTTTTATTTATTTGACAGAGAGAGATCACAGGTAGGCAGAGAGGCAGGCAGAGAGAGAGGAGGAAGCAGGCTCCCTGCTGAGCAGAGAGCCTGATGTGGGACTTGATCCATGACCCCGAGACCACGACCTGAGCCAAAGGCAGCGGCTTAACCCACTGAGCCACCCAGGCACCCCGTGAATAATCTTTTTAATGTACTGTTGGATTCTATTGGCTAGTATTTTGGTGGGAATTTTTGCATCTGTGTTCATCAAGGATATTGGTCTGTAATTCTCTTTTTTGATGGGGTCTTTGTCTGGTTTTGGGATCAAGGTAATGCTGGCCTCATAAAATGAGTTTGGAAGTTTTCCTTCCATTTCTATTTTTTGGAACAGTTTCAGGAGAATAGGTATTCATTTTTCACTAAATGTTTGGTATAATTCCCCTGGGAATCCGTCTGGCCCTGGGCTCTTGTTTGTTGGGAGATTTTTGATTACTGCTTCAATCTTCTTACTGGTTATGGGTCTGTTCAGGTTTTCTGTTTCTTCCGGGTTCAGTTTTGGTAGTTCATACACCTCTAGGAATGCATCCATTTCTTCCAGATTGTCAAATTTGCTGGCATATAGCTGCTCATAATATTTTCTTCTGTTTGTATTTCTTTGGTGTTGGTTGTGATCTCTCCTCTTTCCTTCATGATTTTATTAATTTATATCCTTTCTCTTTTCTTTTTGATAAGTCTGGCCAGGGGTTTATCAATCTTATTAATTCTTTCAAAGAACCAGCTCCTACTTTTGTTGATTTGTTCTACTGTTCTTTTGGTTTCTGCTCTGATCTTCATGATTTCTCTTCTCCTGCTGGGTTTAGGCTTTCTTTGCTGTTCTTTCTCCAGGTCCTTTAGGTGTAGGGTTAGGTTGTGTATTTGAGACCTTTCTTGTTTCTTGAGAAAGGCTTGTATCACTATATACTTTCCTCTTGGGACCACCTTTGCTGTGTCCCAACGATTTTGAATAGTTGTGTTTTCATTATCATTTGTTTCCTTGAATTTTTTCAATTCTTTTTTAATTTCCTGGTTGACCCATTCATTCTTTAGTAGGATGCTCTTTAGCCTTTATGTATTTGAGTTCTTTCCAACTTTCCTCTTGTGATTGAGTTCAGAGCATTGTGGTCTGAAAATATTCAGGGAATGATCCCAATCTTTTGGTACTGGTTGAGACCTGATTTGTGACCTGGATGTGATCTATTCTGGAAATGTTCCATATGCACTAGAGAAGAATGTGTATTCTGTTGCTTTGTGGTGGAATGTTCTGAGTATATCTGTGCTGTCCATCTGATCCAGTGTGTCATTTAAGGCCATTATTTCCCTCTTGATCTTTTGCTTGGATGATCTGTCCATTTCAGTGAGGGGGTTGTTAAAGTCCCCTACTGTTATTGTATTATTATCAATGTGTTCTTTGATTTTGTTATTGATTGGTTTATATAGTTGGCTGCTCCCATGTTTGGGGCATATAATTTAAAATTTCTAGATCTTCTTGTTGTACAGACCCTTTGAGTATGATGTAGTGTCCTTCCTCATCTCTTCTTATAGTCTTTGGCTTAAAATCTAATTGATCTGATATGAGGATTGCCACCCTAGCTTTCTTTTGATGTCAATTAGCATGGTAAATTGTTTTCCACCCCCTCACTTTAAATATGGATGTGACTTTGGGTCTAAAATGAGTTTATTATAGATAACATATTGATGGGTTTTGTTTTTTTATCATTTTGATACCCTGTGTCTTTTGATTGGGGCATTTGGCCCATTTACATTCAGGGTAACTATCGAGAGATATGAATTTATGCCATTGTATTGCCTGTAAGGTGACTGTTACTGTAGATTGTCTCCTTTCTGGTCTACTACTTTTAGGCTCTCTCTTTGCTTAGAGGACCCCTTTCGATATTTCCTGTAGGGCTGGTTTGGTGTTTTCAAGTTCTTGTCTTCACGTTTTTGTTTGTCCTGGAAGCTTTTTATTTCTCCTTCTATTTTAAATGATAGCCTAGCTGGATATAGTATTCTTGGCTGCATGTTTTTCTCATTTAGTGCTCTGAATATATCATGCCAGTTCTTTCTGGCCTGCCAGGTTTCTGTGGATAAGTCTGCTGCCAATCTAATATTTTTACTATTGTATGTTACAGCCTTCTTGTCCCAAGCTGCTTTCAGAATTTTCTCTTTGTCGCTAAGACTTGTAAGTTTTACTATTAGATGACAGAGTGTGGACCTATTTTTATTGATTTTGAGGAGGATTCTCTGTGCCTCCTCAACTTTGATGATTGTTCCTTTTGCCATATTAGGGAAATTCTCTACTATAATTCACTCCAATATACCCTCTGCCCCGCTCTCTATTTCTTCTTCTTCTGGAATCCCAATTATTGTAGTATTTTTTGTCTTATGGTATCACTTGTCTCTCAGATTCTCCCCTTGTGGTCCAGTAGTTGTCTCTCTTTTGCTCAGCGTCTTTATCCTCCATCCTTTGTTCTTCTGTATCACTCATTCTCTCTTCTGCCTCATTTATCCTAGCAGTAAGAGCCTCTATTTTTGATTGCACCTTACTAATATCTTTTTTATTTCAGCTTGGCTAGATTTTAGTTCTTTTATTTCTCCAGAAATGGCTTTTATTTCTCATACAAGGTTTATCTAATATCTTCCATACCTTTTTTGAGCCCAGCTAGCACCTTGAGAATCATCATTCTGAACTCTAGATCTGACATAATACCAATGTCCATATTGATTAGTTCCCTAGTCTTTGGTACTGCCTCTTGTTCTTTTTTTTTTTTATTTTGAGGTGAGTTTTCCACCTTGTTATTTTATCCAGATAAGAATATATGAACAAGAGTATAAAATACTAACAGGGTGGCAAAGATCCCAGAAAAATATATGCTAACCAAATCAAAGAGACCCCAAACCAGGGGGATAAGAAAGGGGGTAAAAAGAAATTAAGAAAAAAAAATATATATGTATTACACTGGTGAGTAGAACAGAGCCACCTACTTGATTTTGGGTGTATTTTGGTCTCTTAGAAGAAACTACCTCCCAAATTTTAAAGAAAGAAATACTTATATATGTACAAAAAAAAAAATAACAGTGAACATGATGAAGGGACTGTAAAGATGACTGTAAAGATGAAAATTTAAAAAAATTCCAAAAAAGGAATTGATAAGATAAGTTGGTTGGAAAAAGAAAGAAAAAGAACATGATAATATTTGTTCAGGCTGGAGACTAGAACAAAGCCCTGTGCTAGATTTATGGTATATTTTGATCTATGAGAAGAAATTGGAATTATTTCAACTTTACAGTGTCTGAAACATCTTTAGTTTACTTTTGCTTTTGAAAGAGTTTTTGCTGGGTGTAGAATTCTAAATGGACAATATTTTTCCTCCAGTTCTTTTTCTTTTAATAAGGAATTTTCTTTTTTTAAAAAATCATAATACGTGTACTCTTTAATCTCCATCCCCTATTATCTCCATGCCCTCAGCCTCCTACCCTCTGGTAACCATCAGTTTTTAATTGGATTATTTGTTTTTTGGGTGTTGAGTTGTACAAGTTCTTTATATGTTTTGGGTACTCTTTATTGGATGTCATTTGCAAATATCTTCTCCCATTCCGTAGGTTGTCTTTTAGTTTTGTTCATAGTTTCCTTCACTGTGCAGAAGCTGTTTACTTTGCTGTAGTCCCAATAGTTTATTTTTGCTTTTACTTCCCCCACCTCATAAGAAATACCTAGAAAACTATTGGTATGGCCAATGTCAGAGAGATTACTTCCTGAGCTCTCCTCAAGGGTTTTTATGGTTTCAGGTCTCATATTAAGGTCTCTAATCCATTTTGAGTTTATTTTTGTATATGGCATAAGAAAGAAGTTCAGTTTCATTCTTTTGCATGTGGATGTCCAGTTTTCCTAATAGCATTTGTTGAAGAGACTGTCTTTTTCCCATTGTATATTCTTTCTTCCTTTGTCAAAGATTAATTGAACATGTAATTGTGGGTTTATGTCTGGGTTTTCTTTTCTGTTGAACTATTTCTTTTTATGCTATTACCATACTCTTTCAATTAGTACAACTTGTAATATAATTTGAAATCTGGAATTGTGATACCTGCAGTTTTGTTTTTCTTTTTCATGATTGCTTTGGATATTTGAGGTCTTTTGTGGTTCCATACAAATTTTAAGACTGTTTTTTCTAGTTCTGTGAAAGATGCTGTTGGTATTTTGATAGGGCTTGCATTAAATGTGTAGATTGCTTTGGGTAGTATAGACATTTTAACAATTTATTCTTCTAAACCATGAGCATGGAGTGTCTTTCTATTTCTTTGTGTCGTTTTCAGTTTCTTTCATCAATGTTTTATAGTTTACAGAATACAGGTCTTTCACTTTTTTGGTTAAGTTTATTCCTGGATATTTCATCTAGGGATTGCACCAAATGGGACTATTTTTGTAATTTCACTTCATGCTTGTTCATTGCTAGCATGTGGGAATGTAACTGATTTCTGTACATTGTTTTTGTATCCTGAGACTTTACTGAATTCATTGATCAGTTCTAGTAGTTTTTTGATGGAGTTTTTTGGGTTTTCAATATATGGTATCAAGTCATGTGCAAATAGAGTTTTGCTTCTTCTTTACCAATTTGGGTGCCCTTTAATTCTTTATTTTGTCTAATTGTTGTGGCATAGACTTCCAGTACTATGTTGAATAAAAGTGTTGAAAGTAAACATCCTTGTTTTATTCCTGACCTTAGGGGAAAAGCTCTAGATGGTTTTTCATCATTTAGTATGATGATGACTGTGGGCTATTCATATACGGCCTTTATTACGTTGAAGTATGTTTCCTTTGATCTACTTTGCAGAGGGTTTTTATCATGAATGAATATTGTGCATTGCCAAATGTTTGACAAATCTGTTGAGATGATTGTATGGTTTTTATCCTTAATCTTGTTGATGTGACATATCACATTAATTGTTTCCTGAATACTGAAGCACTCTTACTTCCTAGGAATAAATTTCATTCGATTATGGTGTATGATTTTTTATAATGTATTCTTGGATTCAGTTTGCTAATATTTTATAGAGGGTTTTTGAATCTATATTCATGAGAGATATTGGCCTGTAGTTCTCTTTTTTTGTGGTGACTTTATCTGGTTTTGTTATCCGGATGATACTGGCCTCATAAAATGAATTGAAAGTTTTCCTTCCTCTTGTATTTTTTGGAATAGTTTAGGAAAAATAAGTATTAACTCTTCTTTAAATGCTTGGTTGGTAGAATTCACCTGTGAAACCTTCTGGTTCTGGACTTTTGTTTTCTTTTTTTGGGAGTTTTTACAATTCAATTTCATTGCTGGGTAATTTATCTGTTCAAGTGCTCCATTTCTTCTTGCTTTAGATTAGGTAGTTATATGTTTCTAGGAATTTATTCATTTCTTCTAAGTTGTCCTATTTGTTGGCATACAGGTTTTCATAATATTATTACAATTGGTTGTATTTCTGCAGTGCTGGTTTTTATTTCTCCCTTTTTGTTAGTGATTTTGTTTCTTTGGGACACCCCACCCTTTTTTATTTTTGATGAGTCTTGCTGGAGTTTTATAAATTGTGTTGATTTTTTCAAAGAACTAGCTCTTGGTTTCATTGATTTTTTTTTAAAGTTTCTATATTATTTATTTCTTCTCTAACCTTTATTATATCCTTCCTTTTGCTTGGTTTGGATTGTATTTGTTCTTCTTTTTCTAGCTACTTCACATGTAAGGTTAGGTTGTTTATTTAAGACTTTTCTTGCTTCTTAAGGTATAAATTTCCCTCTGAGAGCCAGTTCTGTGTCTTGGTGTGGACTTCCATGTGTTGAGTTTTTGGGTGGATTCTGTGCCTACTGGATCTAATTATCTCTTTCTTCCCCCAGATTAGGGAAATTTTCTTTTTTTTTTTTTTTTTTAAGATTTATTTATTTATTTATTTGACAGAGAGATCACAAGTAGACAGAGAGGCAGGCAGAGAGAGAGAGAGATTGAGAGAGAAGCAGGCTCCCTGCTGAGCAGAGAGCCCAATGCGGGACTCAATCCCAGGACCCCGAGATCATGACCTGAGCCGAAGGCAGCGGCTTAACCCACTGAGCCACCCAGGCGCCCCTAGGGAAATTTTCAGTTATTATTTTTTCAAATAAATTTTCTGTCTCTTTTTCTATCTCTTCTTCTGAGATCCCTATATTACAAATGTTATTATGCTTGATGGCATCACTGAGTTCCCTAAGGCTATTCTCAATTTGCATAGTTTTCTTTCCTCTCCTTTATTCAGCTTGGTTACTTTCCATTACTCTATCTTCCAGGACATTAAATCATTCCTCTGTTTCATCTGGCCTGCTATTTATTCCATCACATGTATATTTAATTTCATTTATTTTGTTCTTGGTCTCTGACTTTTTTTTTTTTAATCTGCATGTTGAGGGTCTCACTGATGTCCTCTACTCTTTTCCCCAGTCCAGTGAATATCTTTATGATCATTATTTTAAATTCTCAATCAGGCATATTACTTGTATCCATTTCACTTTGATCTCTTGCTGTGGTTTGGTCCTGTTCTTTCATTTGGAGATATTTCTCTGTCTCATCATTTTTTTTTTTTTTTTGACTTCCCATTTGTATTTCCGTATATTAGAAATGTCAGCCTCTTCTCTTGCTCTTAACAATAACAGCCTTATAAAGAAGGGGTTCTATAATGCCCTGAAGTGCAGTGTACCCTGTTTCCTAGGGCCTGGTGCTTCAGCAAGTATCTCCTATGTGTGTTGTGTGTGTTCTGCTGTTGAGTCTTGTCCTCTTTTTTCTTCAGTCTGGAGAGCAAAGTCTCTCTGTGCCTATTGTGGACAGTGTTGGGTTGGGGTGCATTTTAATAAGTTGTGCAGTGGTCTGCTTGCCATACAAGACTTGCCCTTTGCCCCCACTGCTAAAGAAATGGAGATCCTGCAAACTGTGTGGGTCAGGAAATGTGTTGTTGGTAGTTTGTGCTGGTTTTCTGTGGGAGGGGTCAGTAGTGCAGGGACTCAGGTGAGTGTGGCTGGGAAAGGTGGTTTCACTTCAGCACAGGGTTGTGAGGCTTGGTGTAAGCAAGCTAGGTGAAGTATTGGTGCTATGATGGTTCCCACAGGTGACCATTATGTATACTGGTGAATGGGGGGATGGGTGGTGCCTTCTAGTTCCTTTGTTCCTAGAAGTGGTCTTTCAGTGATCCCTGTCTCTCTGGATTATGCTCTGAGATGAGCAAACCACTCTCCCTTCTGTCTGTCCCCAGTGTTTTTCAAACTTCTGGTTCTATGTTATAACTACAAAAGATATTTGTCATCCTGTCTCTTTAAGGTCAGGGACCCAGTCTCCTAGTATCCTCTGGGCTCTCTCAGAGCAGAGTTGCCAATTTTTAAAATTCCAGGCTTTTAGGCCCACTGGTTGTAAGAACTTATGAAATTTGGGCCCTCTCACTTTCAAGGGCAAATATTATGGGGATTTGTCCTCCCTGTTTGTGGGCTCTCTGGTGTGAAAGTCTGTTTTCCATGCTTCTTTGTGCCACTAGCTCCCTCCCCACTTTGAATGTCCCTGGTCTGGTTTACTCCCAGACCATGTCTTCACCCTTCTTACTTTCTTCTGTGTTGTTTCTTCTCTACCTTTAGTCATGGAGTTTGTTCTGCCAGTCTCTAGGTTGTTTTCTGGGTTGTTTACACTGATGTGAGTGTTATCTAGCTGCATTCATGAGATAAGGCCAGCTTAGGGTCCTCCTACTCTGCCATCTTCCAAGCCAACCTTTACTTCATGTTTGTTTGTCTTTCTTTTCTTTTCTCTCTTCTTTATTTCTTTCTTTCAGGACTTTTTGCAGGGGAGAGGCAGAAGGAGAGAGAAAATCCCAAGTGTGGGATTGACATGAGGCTTGATCTCAAGACCCTGAGATCATGACCTGAGCCAAAGTTAAAAGTCAGATGCTTAACCGACTGACCCAAAAAGGTGCCTCAAGACAACTTTAAAAAAAAATACTTATTTATTTTAAGTAATCTCTACTCCCAACACAGGGCCTGAACCTACAATCTCAAAATCAAGAGTTGATTGAGCCAGCCAGGTGCCCTTACTCCATTTCTTTAAAGAGGCTGTTCTGCTGTTTTCTTTTCTGTTTTTTTTCCCAAGTGAAATTTGCTATCTTTTTGCTTTAGAGTAGTTTTAGATATACAGAAAAATCACACATATAAAACAAAGATCCTATTTATGCCACACTCAGGTTTCCCTATTATTAATTTCTACTAAAAATATTGTACATTTACCATAATTAAGGAGTTAATATTGATATGTTACTAACTAAAATCCATATTTAATTCATATTTTCTTACTTTTTACCTAATGTTTTTCTCTTCCAAGATCTCATTTAGGATACCACTTTATATTTGTATTGTTTCCTTAGTCTCCTTTTGAGTGTGACAATTTCCTAGGCATTCTTTGTTTTTAATGACCTGGTCAGTTTTGAGGAGTTCTAGTGAGGTATTTGGTAGAATGTCCCTCAGTTGAGATTTTTATGATGTTGTTCTTATGGTTAGACTGAGGTTATGTGTGTTTGGAAGGAATACTACAGGGATAATCATGTCAGTCACATCATGTCAAGGATATACTATCAACACAACTTCTCACCAGTCATGTTAACCTTGCTCACCTTGTTGAGTGGCATTTGTCAGTTTTCTCCACTGTAAAGTTAGGTGCCTCCCCACCCTTTCAGAGCAGAGTATTTCCATAAATTATCTGGATTTTTTTTGTGTGTGTGTGATTTATTTGTTATCTCCCATTTGTCTAGTCATTCAGTTGTTTATTAATATCAGCATGGATTCATGCATATTTATTTTATATTTTGAGTTATAACACATTGCTTCTTAATTTATTTTATTGCTCAAAATAATGAAAAAACACTTTTTTCAGCTATTATTTTTTCAAATCTCCCCCCTCCTGCGAAATTCCTACAATAGGTATATTAGTCCCATTAAATTTGTCTCACTGATGATCTTTTCCCTTTTTCTCTCTGTATTTCTTTTTACTATATCTTTAAATTTTTACTATATCTTTAAATTCTCTATTCTTTTGTAATGTCTGATCTGCCATTAATCCCATATATCATATTTTACCATCTCCGACATTGTAGTTTTAATCTCTAAACACTGTATTTGTGTCATTTTTATAGCTTACATATCTTTACTTAACTTTTGAACATATGGAATACTGTTATATTTTATGTTTGTTTAATGTCCTTGTCTACTGATTCAAACATCTGTATTAGTTTTGGATTTTTTTTTAAAGATTTTGTTTATTTATTTGACAGGCAGAGATTACAAGTAGGCAGACAGCAGGCAGCGGTGGGGGAGCAGGCCCCCACTAACAGAGAGCCCAATGTGGGGCTCAATCCTAGAACCCTGAGATCATGACCTGAGCTGAGGTTAAGCTGAGGCTTAACTCACTGAGCCACCCAAGTGCCCCTCTGGATTGGTTTTTATTGATTATTTTTCCTCCTTACAAGCCATGATCCGTTTAGTGCCTTTGTGTGACTGGTAATTTTTTTTTTTTTTTTTTTTTTTTTTTTTTTTTTGTATTTTGACATTGTGATTTCTATCATGTTGGATATCTTTGTATTTTGTTTGTTTGTTTGTTTTTTTAGAGGTGGGGAGGAGCAGAGGGAGAGAGAGAGATAATCTTAAGCAGGCTGCATGCCCAGCTTGACTCAGGGCTCAATCTCATAACCCTGATATGACCTGAGCTGAAATCAAGAATTGGGTGTTTAAACCATGGAGCCACCCAGGCACTCCAGATATCTTTGTATTCTTACAAATCTTTTAAACCTTTATTCGTACACACAGTTGAGATATTTGGAATAACTTTGACTCATTGGGGGCCTTGCTTTTAAGATTTTTTTTAAAGATTTTATTTATTTGACAGACAGATCATAAATAGGCAGAGAGGCAGGCAGAGAGAGAGGGGGGCGAAGCAGGCTCCCCACTGAGCAGAGACCCGATGTGGGGCTTGATCCCAGAATCCTGGGATCGTAACCTGAGCCTAAGGCAGAGGCTTTAACCTACTGAGCCATCCAGGCGTCCCTGCTTTTAAGATTTATACAGTGGCACTATATGTTTGGTCTAGAGCTTACTATTTCACATTACTGAGCTAAGATCTTTCTGAGTACTCTACTCAGTGCCCTGAGAATTTGAGATTTTTCAGCCTGGCTTTTGGAAATAGGCAATATTCCTGGTCTTATGGGAGTACCAGGAACTTTTCCCCCTAATCTTTTTGGACTCTTCTTTCCCTGGACTCAGGTAGTCTTTTCACAAGCATGTGTTGGTCAGTATTCTGCTGAATGCTCCATCACAGACCATCTACAGGTGTCCAGGGTTCTTAGCCAGTATAGCTGTCTTTTCTGATATTCTGTCCTGTGAATTCTAAATACCCTAGTGAGCTCAATTTCCTCAGTTCCAGGAGTTTTCTGGGATCTGCAGAAGTTCTTCTTTTCCTATGTCATGACCTGGAAATTCTCTCAAGGCAGTATACTGAGGCAGTGGTAGGGCTTACTGCCTTTATTTCCCTCTTGTAGGGATCACTGTCCTTCATTACCTAATGTCCAGTTTCTTAAAAACATTTTCTCTTATATTTTGCCTTTTTTTTTTTTTTTTTTTTGGTTTAGTTTGATTGTTTCAGGCAAGGAGGTTAAATCTGGTCTTTGTTACTCTATCTTGGATTAAAGTTGAACATCATTTTGCTCATTTGTTAATATTGGCACATACTACAGAATTTAAAAATATATACTGCAGGCAAACAGAAGACATTGGGGATTGCATTTAGCCATTAGGTTATCAGTTTGTGGTCTCTAAAGGAGAAGATCACATAGATAGGCAAAAATGGCACTTTATACAATGTAACAAGAATCATAATAGAAGTTGCTATGGGAACTAAAATGTGAGGCTCTTCACCCATGCTGGGTATTGAATTAAGCCTTCTTGGAGGAAATGACACTTGAGTGAGCCCTGAAGACTGGGAAGATGTTATCCAATAAAGAAGGCATGGTAGGAGGGAGGGGAGAGTTCAGGTTAGAGGTCCACCATGAGTAAAGCTATATTGGTGTGAAATCACATGACACATAACTACAAGCAGTTTGATTTTACCAAAGCATAATAGGCAAGGTAGGAAGTAGCATAGTGAGACTGGAGAAATAGGTAGGCAGCTCGTAGAAAGCTTCCTATGTCATGCAAGCATTTGTCAGCCATGGGAGAGCCACTGAAGAATTTTAAGCAGGGGAGGGATATGTCATGTTAGAATCTTAGAGCAGTCACAGTGATGGCCACGTAGAGTATGAAGTTCAAGTGCAAAGACTGACTTCAGACCATTTGGGAGATCATTACATTAGTTCAGGGAACACAGAGTGAGGCCTGAGCTATGATGTGTGGTCATCCTCAGGGAGAGACAGGAGAATTATTTAGGATGTAAAATGTCAGGACATCTTGACTTACCATGTGTGAGGGAGTGAGGGAATGGGTGTGGATATAAAATAAGTTTCAGGGCCTTTGGCTAGAATTGCCACATGAAAAATGCTGAGATGAATTGTTGGGAGTTATTATGGGGGAGGAACTGTTCTCGGGTAGGGATAATTTGGGAAATGCTGAGCATGAGGTCGTGGTGAGTGGATGCTCTTTGTCTTTGATCCTTGCTCTCACTCCCTCCCCTTGTCCCCCATTCAGCCCCCACCTTTGGTGGGGCAGAAAGCATGTGGATCTGCTACCTGTTCAAGGAGACTTTGTTCCCAAATCAGGTTCTTTTTGTAGAACTCTGATCATTGGTACTTTCATCAATAGTCTCTGATAACTCAGCAGTTTCTGGCTGATACATTAGATTACAAAGATTGTCTTCAGTTATACTTCAGAGCCACCATTCATATCATAGTACAGTGAATGATGATGAAGTTCCTAGGAATTAGACAGTTCACACCCTAAGCAGCTCTATGTAGTGGTACGTTGTTGTGTCATAGAAACAGCCTGACCTTGGGGTGCCTGGCTGGCTCAGTGGGTTAAAGCCTCTGCCTTCAGCTCAGGTCATGATCCCAGGGTCCTGGGATTGAGCCCAGCATCAGGCTCTCTGCTCAGCAGGGAGCCTGCTTCCTCCTTTCTCTCTGCCTGCCTCTCTGCCTACTTGTGATCTCTGTCTGTCAAATAAATAAATAAAATATTAAGAGAAAAAAAAAGAAAAAAAAAGGGAAAAAAAAAAGAAAAAAAAAAAACGAAACAGCCTGACCTTGGCTCTAACACAGTGGGTGACCTTCGTGACCCTTAGCATTTTTGTTTGTACTGTGGGTGTGATCTTACAGGGCTGACTGTGAGGATAAAACACATTATAAACTCTAAAAGTGTTAGTTATTACTCAAATTCTTATCTCGTCTTGTAAATCTATTTGCTAATATTGGGGAGATTTGGTAATAAGCTTTGGGTGATATATTTGCTCCACGGAAAAGACGGCTGTAGCCAAAGTAAAATAGAAGCAAGACCAAGTCCAGATTCAGAACTTGATGACAGACAAAGTGTAACCAGATCTTATTTCTTTTTGCTGCCTAATTCTCTTTCCCCAGTCACCCGATTCCTATATCTTCCTAAGCGTCATGGACTGGATATAAAACTGAGATGTAAAGGCTAAGACAGAGGTTTTCAATGCTAGATGCCCATTAGAATCATATGAGGAGCTTTAAAAAATACTGATGTCTGAGTACCACCCCAAGTGATTCTGGTGTAATTGATCTGAGGTATGACTTCAGCATTTGAATTTCTTAGTGTTTCCATGATTCTAATGTGCATCTGAAGTTGAGAATCCGTACATTGGCCTTTATATCTCCTTGATCTAATGGGAGGCCAGGACTGAAGTTGGTGCTGGTGACAGGGGAGGGTTTTCTCTGTTTTCCTTTTATTTTGAGATTAGTCTTTGTCACCTGGAGAGGCCGGGCTGGAACATGGGTATGAAGATGAGAATGGGGCATGGGAGCTAGGCATTCTAATCTCTGAACTTTTTGCATTTATAGTCTTTTTATGAAAAAAAGGTTGAAACACTTATATAATAAATACTTTGATTAAAAAAAGTTCTATGTTTTCAAGAAGAATGAAATTGGCAACTTATTTCTGTTGTAAGGTTGGCCAACATCATTACTATGTTGAATACTATTAGGTTCAGGAGGAGATAATATGTCAGTATGTGAATAAAGTAGGCTTGCCAGATCCAGCAAATAAATATATAGATTGCATTTAAATTTGAATTTTAGATAATCAAGTGGTACATTTTTAGTGTAAGTATGTCCCATGCATGATTTAGGAGACACTAAAAAAATTATTTGGTGTTTATCTTAAATTCAAATTTAACTGGCTGTCTTGCTTTCTTTTCTGGCAACTCTAAGATTAAACTACTTAGTGAAATTGGGAGAAGTACCTGAAGCAAGTCAGGGTGAGCCAATCTAGGAAAAAAAAGTCACGTCTTGACTATAATATAAATGAGTTGCCACTGGCTTACGTCTTGGGATTAGTCTGGATTTGAAAGAAAACTGAAAACTAAGCAACCCACAAAGCTGTTTTAATAATATGATCTCTTACATTGATATAACACATATGCTTTTCCAAAGCACTTGCAAATGCATTCTCTCACTTTATCCTCCAAAACACCAGAAGTTCAGAAAAAAAAAAATCCCCAAATGGGTTGGTATTAAATTAAGACCTAGGATTTATTTTTTCCTACTTGTAGCCCAGAGTCATCTCTAGATGAGGAGTCGACAGTCTTAAAATAGAGGTGCCAAGGTTCAGACTCTGTGTGAGTGTGTATATATATGGACAAATAGTTGTGAGTGTGTTGACATTCCTAGCAAGGGAGGAAGAGGTTAATTTGCTTACTGTGTGCCTAAGCCTGTGAAACCGAATGGGGCCCCTCTTCCCACTCCCCCACCTCCCCACCCCCATTTCATAGCTGAAACTGGATCACAAGCATCCTGGACAGTCACAGCTCTGGTGGGAGCAGCTCTTTCGGTGATGCATATTTCACTTCTGTTTTTAGCTTCTCCCTCTCTTACTGCGTCTCTTCGCCTCTGAGCTCTTGGATTTATCACCTGTATCTGGATCCACGAAGACAGATTTCAGGTTCTTGACTTTCATCATCCTGTAGATGCAACTGGAATTGCTCTTTTCCTCCGGAACTTCCTGTTCCTGCCATCTTGATTGAGGTCAGGACCCCAGCCTGCCGTTGGTTGACTTGGTGAGCTGATGTTCTAACCAAGGTAGGGTTTTTGATAAAAACAGTTGCCTAGTAATCTTGAACTCTGTGTGTGTGTGTTGAGGGAGGGGGATGAAGGCAGTGCTTTGGTAGTAGCTGATTAGCTAAATATCCTCTGCATGCCTCTTGGCCATTTCTGAGACTCATGGTTGTCTCCCCCTCACTCCTCCTGCATTCCACTATGCTACTGGTTCATCTACCTCTCTGCCTAGAGTGCTATGACACAGTCCACACCCTTGAAGGCAAGAGCCTTCATGGTGGCTGGCTCTAAGTGTTGACTTAATTCAATTTCATGAACATAAGACCCCCAAAGTCTGTTTATATCTTAAGCTGCCAACAAGTCTTTATTCAACACTTGATTTTGTTTTGCTTTCCTTCTCTTTCTCTTATTCTTTTTTGTCCTCCTTTCCCCTAACTACCCTCATTCCCTATCTTTGTCTCTCTTTCCAATCTTGAGCCATTTGAATGGAAATAAAGTGTTGCCTCGGTGGCTTAGTTGGTTTAAGTGACCACCTTTACCTCAGGTTATGATCCCAGAATCCCAGGATTGAGTCCCGGGATTGAGTGCCGTGTTGGGCTCCCTGCTCAGCAGACACTCTGCTTTTCCCTCTAACCCTATCCCCTCTCATGCTCTCTTTCACTCTCTCTCAAATAAATAAGTAAACTCTTTAATGAATGGAAATAAGGGATATATGAAGGCACAGCTCCATCTAGTCATATCTTTTACTCTTTTCTAGTTTATGTTGATGTACCAAAAATCAGTACTAAGCCAAGCCATGTGGTGTCCCTAGTAGCAGTGCATTCTTGTCAACTGTTTTGAGCTAAGAATTGCGTGAAGTGGCTGCTAAAATTAGAAACTTTATTGATCTTAACACTAAGGGAAAAAAATGTAACAAATGGGTAATCATGGTTGATCATTTGCATACTAGTCAAAGAACTCAGTGTGTTGACCTCCAAATCTAAAAATTTTAGGGGAAATTGATATGCAGGAACCCAAATTCCCTATCTTAATATCAAATAACTTTGGAGTTGGCAAGGGAATTGGAAACTCTGAGATGTTGAATGAGGTAGAGTAAGGACAAAATTCATAGCCTCTGGTCTTTATGATATTCTGCTGTTATCATGTATTTCCCTCTATTTTCTGAATTTTTCATTTCACTATGAACTTGAGAAATTTCAAAATAATGTGGTATGGTTATATTAGTGGGGGATAGCCCAGTTAAGACTCTGGCTCTTTATCCCATCTAGGATAGGGGTGGCTGTACATTGTAGGGCCAAGTCCACACTCCATTTAACGTCCTCCACAGTTGGTCTTCACCTGCTTTTCCATTTTTGTTCCTGATAAATCATCATTTACTTACCCAAACTGGCTTTCTTCTTGTCCACTGAATCCTCTCCATGCTTTGCCTCCTCTGAGTCTATCCCTGTTTCTGAAATGGGCTCTTCCCTCCATGTTATCTATATCCTATACAACATCAAGGCTAGTTCAGGTATCACCCTCTCTATGAAACTTTTCTGACATTTTCTGATCTCCTAAGCCATTTTTGTCTGTACCATTCTTTGAAGATTTAGTTCCCTTTTGTTCGTTTAATTGTTAGATCATGAGGACACTTTAGGGTCTGGGACAGAAATCAGAGTGGCCTGAGTAGCAGTGGCACAGAGATAGGAGGGCTTTGGGACAGATGCCATTTACCACTCAGAATAGAAGTAATTCAAGATTTTAATGGTTGGGATAGATGTAACAATGCATATCCAATGGAAGTCATTTCTCTCTCTATTAGCTTATTTTCTTAACCTGCTTTATATGGGTCAGAAAGCATCTAGTTCAGGGATTCTTAATCCGGGGCCTGTACTCTAGATTCAAAGGGAGCTGATAGCTTTCACCAGATTTTTAACAGTCACATAACATGGAAAGGTTAGGAACCAGAAAGGTTTTCACCAATGCTCACATTTATACAAGAAGCTATAGTCAAGTGAGGTTGAATGTAAATGCTCAGCATGCAAAAGTTTTCAGGGGCATGTTTGCTGCTTACTATCCAATTTAAGTTCCCTTATTTTCTTTATTTAAAGACTTTTATTTATTTATTGGAGAGAAGGAGAAAACACAAGGGGCCAGCGTGGGGCAGGGGAGGGAGAAGCAGACTCCTTGATGAGCAGGGAGCCTGATGCAGGGCTCCGTTCCTCAGGACTCCAGGATCATGACCTGAGTTGAAGGCAGCTGCTTAATGACTGAGCCACCCAGGTGCCCTGCCCCTGAGTTCCCTTATTGACGGCACCATTATTATTAATCTTACTGAAGGTAAGTGACACCACATTAACTGTCTATATCTTTTCTTCTGCAGGGAGCTGGGGGAGCTTGCCTGCTGGGCTGGGGTTCCTGGTTGGGTGGGAGTGGGGAGCTGGTGGGAGCAGTGGTTCTTACAAAATAGCAACACTGAAGCATACACGGAAGTGACGTGTCGATTAAGCAATCTGTTGGGGAGACGGGTTGAGAAACTCAAAGCAAAGAGTCGAAATGAGTTGTCAGACCATGCAGAGGGGTTGAAAGCAGATATTAATAGTTTTTATATTTTCTATTACATTAATAGAGCGCTTTGCATGTGTCAAGCTACATAACCTTCACACGACCTTGGGAGGGAGGAATTGCAGTGTCCAGTCTTACAAATGAAGAACTCAAGGTTCAGAGAGGACACATAATGTGCCCAAATCCCAAACTAGAACGAAGATTTGAGCTGACATAGTCCTGTCCCAGGGTTGGCATTTCTGATTACTATCTCAACCACTATCTCAACAATTGCCTCGTAAGAGTTGGGGTGTAGCGCCCGGGAATGAAGAGCGAGGGAGGGCAGATTTACATGGGGGAGACTGAGAGATGCCTCCATCAGGAGCTTCTGCCCATGGCTGGCTTTTGTGTGGCCCAGTGTGGGGATGCTGGTGGCAGTGGGGCAGGCACAATCTCTTGAGAGCGTGAAAGCAACTCATGTTATGATATTTATTCATCATGTATGCCCTGTGCCTGGTACTGGGGACCCAAGATACATCTACTGCCTGGTGCTGAAGAAACTTGCAGTTCTTTCCTTTCTGAGTCTGTCCTGCCCCTTGATGCCTTTCTCCTTTCACTCCTCCAGGGTCTGGTGCTCTCATCCTAGGAAAGGGAAACACTTTCAGCCTGAGGTGCCTATCGCCTGGGCGGGCATAAACTATTACCCTTCATGGACATCCTTTTAAGCTTGTTCTGTCTAGCTGCTCACCTTGAAGCCCTAGGCCTTCCTGAAGAGCCGTGTAGTCAGCGCTAAGCCCCAAACACTCCTGCCTTAGTCTCAGCCCTAGTGTGGAGCATCACCAGCACTGGCCTCGACTTTTCCTCTTCTTTTCATGCCCCGACTCCCTTTGGATCTGATGACAGTATTTACCGCCTCGACGCCCCTCCACCAGCACTCCCTGGCTGCTCTTTTGTGCCTCCGCTCTCAGCTGGGTCTGGACGAGGCTGGCTGGTTGGGAAGGCGGCTGGGCTGGGCTGGACTGGGCTTGGACAGCTGCTCCAGACTGGGAACAGCCAGGGGTTGAGTGTGACCATTCCTGACATCCTGCCAGCCTCTGGCCTTCACATTCTTTATCTTATTTAATCTTCTCAATAACCCTATGTGGCTGGTATTAGTGACCTCATCTGACAGATGAAGAAACCGAAGATTAGGGAGGTTTAAAATAACTCGCTCATGCACATTTGGCTCGTGAAAGGCAGAGCGGGAGCTCAGCCCTTGTCTGTCTGACAGGCTCTATCTGCAAAACCTCTTGGTAATAGTTCCCTGTCCTAGTGCCATGGAAGCAGAAGCCCACTGTCAATCCAAGGCTGCAAGGAAGGTACTAGACATGAGATGAAAACTAAAAGGGCATTGAGTGGACATTGAAATAGAGCAGCCAGAGAAAAACCCCAGCAAGTGTGGGGAGAGAGGGCGCCTGGGTGGCTCAGTGGGTTAAGCCGCTGCCTTCAGCTCAGGTCATGATCTCAGGGTCCTGGGATCGAGTCCCGCATCGGGCTCTCTGCTCAGCAGGGAGTCTGCTTCCTCCTCTCCCTGCCTGCCTCTCTGCCTACTTGTGATCTCTCTCTGTCAAATAAATAAATAAAATCTTTAAAAAAAAAAAAAAGGGTGAGGAAAGAACTAGAAAGTGAGACAATCACAGTGAGTGAAGCTGGAGTGCCTGAAGTGTTTTATGTTTTGGCCCTGGGTCCTGTGGTTTACGGAAGGGATGTGCATGGGCACCCTTCAGCCATGCTTTGACCCTTACTCCCGAACCTGTTCTGCTCATAGTGACCACATCTGCTCTGGCTCCCAGGACAGCACGCCAGCCTCAGCCGGCAGCCCCCGGCTTATCTCAGCCGGTGCAACGTGGTCAGACAAAATGGGACCAAAGACTTGAAAGCCCAGGAGCTGAGCTGGCAGCCGGAGGTTTTAGGCATTCACAGGTTTGTGGGGGAAGGCAGTCTTTTTCCTTCAGGAGGTGATGTCTCAGCATCGCTAAAATCCTGCCGTCCGGTAGGCATCTGCCTATTTTCCATCAGCTTGGGGCTGGCCTCAGAGAGTTCTGTAGGTGCTCCTGGCCCCGTGCATGCTCACATTTGGCTTTTCCCTTTTCTTCAGTTTCGTTCTGGGGAGAATGGTATGGCTTCCCTCCCATCCCCCTCCATCGTTATATGCTTCCTGGCTGAGGTGGAAAACGGAGTTTGCAGGTGGTGTGGAGGAGCCCCAGTGGCCCCGGGCTTGGCTCTTGAGACTGGGGAGGGAAGATTCCAGCGCCGTCCTGAATGGCTGACTAAACTCTGCTCCACTCGTACGTAGGGCTCAGGGTTGCATTCTTCTCTGCTTCTGGGCTTTAGGCAGTGTCTTGAGAACTGCATGACGGAGAGAGAGGAAACAGGTGGACACCATGTGGGCTGGAGGAAGCCCAGGGTCACCAACTCCCCCTGGGGCCAGGAGGTGATTGCTCCCTTAGCAGGATGGCGTGTTAATCATCGGATGGCTGAGACGTCAGGCTGCAGAGAGAGGGAAGTCAGAGTCGGGCTTGCTGGGTTTGTGATGAGGAGCCCGTTGAGCATCGCCTAGAGCCGCTTTCACTTCTTCCCAGCCAGCAGTGAGGCATGGGAAAGGATTGAACACTGTCATTTCTGCAGGCAAATGCACTGTTAATGCACACTTCCGAGGGGCCCTGCTAGCTGGAAGGGGCTGTCGGGCCAGTGCCTGGTGCTTGACTGGCCCTGTCAGTGTTGTCTGAGTTGTACTGGGTTTTCTTGAGAGCAGGTCTGACCTGCACAAGGCTGTAGGGATATGGGGCTGGTGGAGGCTGGATTCCCAGGCAAGAGTTGCCCTTTTCCACGAGGGACGGTATTTGGGACCCCTAAAAACCGGCATAAATCTGATTACCAGAATGAACTGAGTGGAAGGGCAAGTGCAAACAAGAATTTACTACGTTTTGTGTTATTTATTCTCCTCTGGATTTATCTAATTTTAGGGATAATTTATCACAGGTACTGTCTTCAGCACTAACGAGCATTTAGATTTCTAAGCTTTGCTATGTAGCGGCTCTGTCAGGTTTCATTTATGTTTTCTGTTTTTACCAGTTAATATTCTACAAACATTACATGCTCTAGGGGTCTCTATATGTGTTGGGGATGCAGCTGGTTTAATGGAAAGATAAATAAGTAAGAAGCAGAGCCGTTCTGGGGTTCGAATCTTATCTCCACCACTGATTAGATCTATGATTGCTTGCTGGTTACTTAATCTGGAGGAATTTCTGTTTTCTTATCTGTGAAATGGGAGATACTAAGAACGTATTCAATGGGTTACTGTGAGGATTAATTGAGATAATATATGCTTAAGATGGCACCCAGCACATCATAAGCCTTCAGTGAAGTTTGTTGATATTAAAAATATTAACCTGAGTACCCAACATCAATTTTCTTCCACTTATAGGATATTCAGTTTTCTGCGCATGAGCCTCCCTGCCCCCATCCCCGAACCGTTTTCTGGAATCACCAACTAGCCATTGCTCTGTAAAGTTGAATGTTCTTATATTGGCTCATATAAATGGAAATACACATCTGTATTTTAAATTAGATCACCTGGCGTTTATAGCATCTCTAGGGCATACAAAGGACTTTTACATCAGTTTTGTTCAGTTTTTTATAAGCTCATTAATTCTCACAGCATTCTTATGAGACAGGGATTAGACATATTGTTCATGAATTAATGAAAGGACAGAGAAGTTTTGGCACTTGTCCAACACCACAGAGGGAAATCAGTGACAGCAGAAATCATGTGGACATCTCCAGGCTGCAAACTCGGGGCCAGCTTACTCTCAGTTATGCGTGTCTCCCGTCGTCTGTAGCGGCATGCGGTTGGGGGGGGTGCAGGTGGACAGGGAGCCTCTGTCAGATGCCGGCCCCTGACCATTCCTGCCACCCGCCTCCCGGCCAGTTTCACTCATGTGAGAAGGAGGGGGCATCTGGAGCTGTGCTGATGAATCTAATGGAGACTATGAAGTGCCTGACTTCCTTTTTTCCCACTCTGCCTTCTACGATGTCTGTGTTTTCTGCCTTTCTGGAGCCAAGTTCTTCCTTTTCACACTCTGATTCTGCGGAAGGAGTTCTTGATTCCTCCCTTCCAGTTGATAGCACTTCAAGGCTCCTCCTTCATAAAAGCCATTAAGTTCTATTTCACAACCAATGACGTTTCAGGCATTGGTGTGGTGGTTAATACGGAGACCATCAGTGCCACTTCCTGTGTCCTTAAAATCATGCTGTGAGCCAGGGAAACACTCTTTCTCTGGATGAGGGGTGTGGGTTGAAATTGTGGTGTCAGATTCTGGGTTTCTGTTGCCTTGGTCTGAAGGTGGACACGATCTCCTCTGCCTCACTGTAGCAAAAGAGGTCTGGCGCTCAAGGCTACTTTGGGATTGACTCTGTAATAACCAGGTCACCACTGCTCCCATACTTGGTCTCCCTGCTAGCACTGGCCATCTCAAACCCTAGGGCTGACTCATGGACTTTTCCTCCTCAATATTTTCTGCAAAGCTTTATGACTTTGTTGCCTTGCCTGCTACTTAGACTTAGAACCAGCCGTAGCTCTGCTTTGGCTGCTTTCACTCTGTTTTAATTGCCTTTTTTCTAGTTTCCTAGCCTTGTACCATCTCTGACTTTACCCTTAAACACCTGTCTTGGTGCTGACTGCTTAGTCTGTCCCTTCTTGCCATAAAGTGACCAGAAAGGGGGTAGCACAGGCTAATGGCCCATACAAGGTCTTCTGTAGAAGGTAGGAACTCAAACTGGGTCTTGAAGTTTGGGTGACATCCCCATAAGTGGGCAGGTTAAGGAGCGGGCCGAAGGAACAAGGAGTGTAACAATGCAGCATGGTGTTGTAGGAAAAAGCATTGTTGGGTGTTGGACAGAACTGGGTTCAAAGTGTGAGTGGGCTCTGGTGCTTCTGGAGCACGGATGCAGGCTTTATGTGTGTTGTAAACCCGGTGGTTTTCTTGTAGAATTTGGGTCGAATGAGAGATGGGCACTTAAGAAAATCCACAGGAAGTTCTTTTCTCTTTCCCTAAACTCAATACAAGATGGAGGTTGTGGTGGCACGTGTTTATATATGCATGTATGTGTCCAACTTCTAAAGCCCCTTTTTGTGATCAAAGTAATGGAATCGCCATGTGATTTGTTTTTTACTATAAAAGAAGCAGCTTCTGAAGAATGTGTGACGAGGGTTTTGGGCATGAAAATTTGTCAGAGCGCTCGCTTCGGCAGCATGTGTACTAAAACTGGAACGATACGGAGATGAGCATGGCCCCCGTGCAAGGGTGACACACAAATTTGTGAAGTGTTCCGTATTCTTTCAAAGGCAAAAAAAAAAAAAAAAAAAAAAAGAGGAAAGAAAGGACTTGCCACAAATGTTCTTGAGCAGATCCTTCATCGTCTCTGTATCTTGGCTTTCTTATATGTAAAATGGGGATAACATGACTTATTTCCCAGTGTAATGGGGTCTATTAAGTAGTATGGTAGTGTGGTGCCCCTGCTAGGGTCTCAGAGAATGTGGATTTTATGTCATTTCATGCTGCTTGCAATGCTGGTTTACTTAATGGGCTGGAGAAAGCCACAGAGAGGGAAGAGCTCCGGCGTCTGCTCTCACCTCTTGCCTGGCCATTTTCTCAGCACTGAGCCGTGAGAGCACTTCCTCTACAGATGCGTCTGTTCTCCTGGGCCCAGGCTTGAGTATTCTGATTGCCGGAACTTTCACACACTGGGCTAATGATGAGTTACCTTGCTCTTGTTAAAACTCGGCCTGGGGATATAATGTGATGTCAGCTCCTTGCCCTCCCAAACGTCCGTGTCCCTGTCCTCTTCCCCTGTGATGATGAGTTGTGGCCACTGGTGGCATTGCACATTGAACACAAAGCCTTGTTATGGAACTCCTGTATGACGCTGAGTTTAGGGAGAAGTGATGTCGGGAGTAGCTTGGGCTCTTAATGCGTATTCGTCTGTTCTTGTTAATCAGATGTGCTTGTGAGCTTATGAGAGCACGTCTTGACACAGCTCAAGGACAAGCTGCCTCGGACAAGCCCCTTCCTCAGAAGACCTTAGCACATCACCGTGTCCATCTTGCCGCTAACTACAGCTCGCGCGCTCGTTCTCTCTCTCTCTCTCTATATATATATATATAAAATTATTATTTTTTTTTGCCTGGGTTGTGATCTTTGTTTCAGGATTTCTGTCTTTGGACTTGAACCTTTGCTAAGAAGAGGCAGTCATTGTCTCTGGTCTTGAATTCCTAACTTCTTCCCTTACATTTGATCTAGAAGCCTCGTTGGGCTCCATAGTTTCTCTTTAGGAAGTGGAAGTGCTGATGGTCATATCCAGGTATCAATAGCTAGTAGTGGATGTCCTTGGATAGAGGCCTTTTATAGGCCAAATTCAGTCTGATGACATTTATCCATCCATGCTGCCAGAAATGCCTTCCTGGAAGGGCTTCTTGACTCCAGACTAAATCTTAGAAGAGATTCTGGTCAGGAAAGGGATAGGGATGATGGGGACTAAGAGAGAATGGGGCCTAGACCTGCCTAGGACTCCAGGTGTTCCTTTTCTATATAGGTGGTTAATGGATCATTCATTCTGAGCAACACTGACCAATGTTGAAGTTTCTGGAAGTCTGGCTTTCACATAAAGGGAGATGTTGTCATGTTGGCCAACAGAGGCTTAAAGCCACAGTTTAAACACAGGTACAACTGTTTTTAAATCAAAGCTTCTTTGGGGACTGAAAACAATTTAAATTTCTAAATAAGTTAAACACTCTCTCCCTAAGTTTTTCTGTCATAAGAATTTTGCTTGATTAGCTCTTTCTTCAGAGGTGAATTTCAGGCCACGCTTTGCTCAAATAACTTTAATATTTGAGTGTCTTCAAGTCTGTGCTTATAAATGATGCCCGGCCTTACAAAATAGACAATGTATTCTCATCAAGTGCCATTGTCACTTTCCCCCCTCTAGTCCTTGCTCTCAATCTGCCCCATACTCCAGCTGGCTCCCCCCGATGTTAGTTAATGTCTTTCCGATAAGTGCTTCATGGGTGATCTTGCTCTCAGCCATATTTTTGGAGGACAAGATGAAAGGAGACTGAAAAATTAAAATCAAGATAAGCGGTTTCTCCCTTGGAATGTTATTAAGAGGATGTGGTCATTTAAGAGTACTTTTCCCTCTTCTCCTCAGTGTTTGACATCTGAAGTCATGGAAGATGCTATCACACCTTGCTTTATTAACATAGCTAGAGTCACCTGTTCTGAAAAGCCCAGCCACATTAACCTTAAATGAAAAGAAAGTGGAACAAAAGGAAAGATAAAGGGAAACTAGCTTTTGGCAGCAGGAGATGCCAGCTCTCAGCCAGGCCCCTGCAGCTACTCTGTTAAGTGGCCCCATGAATTTATTTTATGGGGAGATCATTTCTACTATCTGAGTCTGCCATGATCCAGATAAGATTCAGGACCCAGTTAAGTTATGTAACGAGCTCATCTGCAGGAGACCAAAGAAAGGGGCAGAACGTTAGGGAAGGGACTAGACAGTAGAGATGGTGCGGACTGGCTTCCTTTGGAGCCCAGGGAGGCTTGCTGAGAAGGGTCAGAGGGTTCAAGAGAAGCTGAACTGAGGATTATACACTAATGCCATAGCCATTGAGCCTGAGGCCAAGGGCATGTGCTGGCAATGCTGGGCTCTCGCTGGCGAGGTGAGGTGAGGGGGAGCTGGGGATGCGGGCTTTACTGCAGCGGGCAAAAGCTTTGGAGCAAGGCACTGTCTCTAATTCCATTTCTTTGCACTGAGCCCCAGGCTTCTTGTTTCTTGTTGTTGGAGATGAAATGTTCTTAAAAGGTGGATGGAGTGGGGGTGGTTGGAGTAGGAGTGGTCTTTTAGGGTGTGGTGAACTTCTAGTCCAGATTTTATGAGATCCCCAGCCTCCCAACATCTTTCTTCATGGAGCTCTAACATCGCTTGTCAAAGCATATGTTCTGCTTTGGGGGTTGAAGACTTCCATATTTGTTTCTCTGACAGTCTCTCACTGAGTGACTGTGCATCCTGTAAAACCTTACTTCTCCATCTACTACTTCTGTTCTAGAAACTAACAGGACAAGTGATCTTAGTTCATTAGAATAGTAAGATATTTTGTTATTCAATAGAATAATGAGGACTGAGGTATGGGTTTGATCAAAAGCGAGACAGTTGATTTTGCTCTGGTTCCTGAGCACAGGTAGAAGCTCTCCCCTACAGCAAGCTATGTTGCAAATGGTTGCCTTTGGTCACACAGCCAAGAGAGTGAGGAGGGGGCAAAGATTGGGTATGAATTTATTTTTCCACTTGGGAAAACAGCTCAAACAATTTGTCATCCCGATGGCTTCATCACTGTATGGAAAGGAACCACAGATTTGTAAGCTGGTAGGAAGTGTTTTTTACTCATTAAAAACACTGGAAATGGGGCATCTGGGTGACACAGTTGGCCAAGCATCTGCCATTGGCTAAGGTCATGATCCCAGGGTCCTGGGACGGAGCCCTGAATTGGGCTCCCTGCTCAGCGGGGACCCTGCTCATCTTCTCCCTCAGCCTCCCTCCCCCGCATTCTCTCTTTCTCACATACATAAAGTCTTTAATAAACTTAAAAAAAAAAAACCGAACAAATTTTGAGTTATTATTTTGCAGGAGTGAAGGGGAATATTAGTCCTGGACTATGATGAATACAGAGCCTGGCACTTAGTAGGAGCTGGGTAGTGATGTTGCAGGATATATGACTTGCCTTGACCTTGAGTTGTGTGATTCAGCAGTTTTCTTGGAACAGACATGTATCTCTTAAATACAAAATCATTGGATGTATATACAAACAGCTGTCAGTTAAATATGGCAAGGGAATTTGCTACTTTGAAGAGGACATTTATATAAATATATATGGTGAGACCATGTTGTTAATATTTTGGATGCCTTAAGGTCAAAATAAATTAGTTTTACAGCAGTAAGTGACTGATTTATTGGAGGACTGCTTTTTGATTTTGATTCTTTAAAATTTTATTTTTGTTTGATTATGAAAATAACACATTGTAGAAACAAAATAAATAAATAAGTAAATAAAACCCCCACACTGTAAGAGACAAAGCCCAAATGGCAAGCAACTCTAAACAAAAACAATTACTGTCAACATTTTATTATTTAACCTTCTAGCTGTATATATATACATATATATGTATACATATATATATATACACATACATATACTCATACAAAAATGAGATTACATTTTGGATACATGAGATTACAAATGGATTACATTTTGCTAAGCTTTTTATCATTTATATATTTTGAACCTTTTTCTATGTCTGTAAATATGCTTTTTATCCTTTTCAATGACGAAATATTATTTCATTACAGTTCTCTTACTCAGTCTATTATTGCATATAGAGATTATTTTTATTTGGTGACAGAAAAGTTTTTGTGGTTATTATCTCCATAGTAAAGTGTTATGTATATTTTCTCATGATACATTTTCTTTTACTTCATTTCTATCTGTGGAGTTTCTAGTTTAAAGGTATAAACTTTTTTAAGACACTGTACAGTTATTGAAAAAATACATCCCAAAAGGTAATGTATTTTGCATTCCTGTCAGTAGTATTTGAGAGTCTTGTTTTCTTCAAACACTAATCAGCATTGGAAGTTATTATTAAAAAAATCTTTCCCAGATATATAGGTGCTAAGTTACAGATCTTGAACTTTTTCATCTTTAAAGGCTAACTGTCTTTGTTCTTTTGGAATTTGCTTTCATTTTTTTTTTTTTTTGCCACTTCTCCTATCAGAGTGTTTATGATTATAGATGTTAAAAGCAATTTGTGTGTCTCATATGTGTCTTGCTATTGTCCAAGAACAAAATCTTCTGGAAAGAGAATGATCATTTTTTAATTAATTTAATTATGCCACAGTCTCATTCCAGTAAATTCAACAAGAGTACCTGTTATATGGCATATACTGAGCTAGACAGTAGGCATACAATTTTGAAAAAAAGATATGGACCTGGTTCTCAAATAACATATAGCTAAGGAGGGAGGAAAAACAAGTCCATAGGCAATTTAAATTCTCAATAAGGAAGTAAGCATAAGAAGCTTTGGAAGGAACAGAAAGAGTAGCTAACTCTGTCTTGGTAGTCATACATAAGTTTTCTTGGAGGAAAGGATGATTTCACTGAATTCCAGAGGATGAATAGCAGTTAGCTTGGTATGGAAATGTGTGTGTGTGTGTGTGTGTGTGTGTGTGTGTGTGTGTGTTGTGTGTGTGTGTAAGAGGGAATAGTACTAATTAACATTAACATTGTATTGTTAATACAATGGTATTAACAAAGATCAAGGTGAACTCATGAAACTGCGTGTACTACATACATGGCTGGAACTCACAATGAGAAAAGTACTGTGGGTTTGAACTGATTGACAAGAGATAGTCTGAAAAGCAAGAAGTGGCCCAATTAAGTACCATTTTATGTTACAGTTAGTGGGAGCAGTGTGCATCTTTTTCTGATGTTTTAGAGTTGTCATGGATGGTTTCTAAGCAGTGGAGTGACAGACCCAGATTGATTCCCTGCAAAGAGTCTGCTGTCCCCAAAGGAGGAAATACATTTGGGAGCAAAGGCAGGGCATTCCTGAAAGCTAAGAGAGAATTTAGGAGGCTTTTGAGGATGAAGCCTAAGTCAAGACAGTAGTAATGTGAATGTGGATAAGTGGACAGATTAGAAAGACAATTAGAGGGAAATCTATTTGCTAAGACAGGAAGGACAAGAGTCCAAGACAGTATTCAGGTGGATGGAGATGTCATTCAGTGAGTTTGGGAAAACAGGTAAGGAGCAAGTTTCTCACAATGAAGGAAGTTTGGAGAATTCGGTTTTGGATAAGTTATGTTTTGAGTGCCTATTGTATGTCAGAGAGGAAATATCCGGTTGGATATGTGTTGGATACGTGGATCATTTTCAAGGGAAATACTGTTTTGGAGTTATTAACATATAAACAGGAACTGAAATATATGAGTAGATATAGTACCAAAGGAGCGTATGTAGGATGAAAAGAGAAGAAGGGCCCGCACAGAAGTCTGAACAACTCCATCATTTCAGAAATGGGAAGAGGAAGTAGAGGCTGAGAAGTATTGTCATGGAGGGCCTTTTATGGAGGACAGAATGTTTATCAGTTCCAGAAGGAGCAGGTGAATCACGTAAGATAAGGGTTTTGGATTTAGCAACAGGAGATATTTTGACCTAGTTTAGAGTCATTTCAAGGGAGGTATGATGCCAGATTCTAAAGAATTAAAGAGCGAATAGGTAAGGAAATGGAAAGGAATGGTGTGGTTATGAGAGGAGAGAGAGAGTGAGGAGGAGGAGGAGAGAGAGAGAGTGAGGAGGAGAGAGAGAGAGAGTGAGGAGGAGGAGGAGAGAGAGAGTGAGGAGGAGGAGAGAGAGAGTGAGGAGGAGGAGGAGAGAGAGAGTGAGGAGGAGAGAGAGAGAGAGAGAGGCAGCTGAAAGAAAAGACGGCACTGAGTGGAAGGACGCATAAAGGGACAACGGTACCTGAAGGGGGATCTTGCATAAGAGGGAAACGGGGTTGGGATCTAGACCTCAGGTGGACTCATTATTCTGAGACAGGAAGAGAGATTCTGTACCTTTCGTGTCAGGAAATATATGAAAGGATAGATGTGGATGGCTATGGTGGCAGGAAATCGAGGGACTTCTTCGGTGGTGGTTTCTGTTTTGTCTGTTCAGTGGAAGGCAAGATTTTCTGCTAGGCATTAGTAGAGAGGTGGCTGGGAGGGACTGGAGAAGGTTTTAATCATTGCTATGGAGAGTGGAAAAGGGAGCTGAACAAGGATGGATAAGAAGATTCCCAGACAGCCCTGAGGGCCCCGATAAGCTGGAAGCTGATCAGTTTAAAGTGACATCAAATCTGTGCATGGCTTTATGATCTTCTCTAGCTGAGGGTTGGGATTTTTCCAGTTGAGTGTGACAGAGATCGGTGGGGCAAGCTATTGGAGGGCAATGCTATAGTGTGGTTGAAGTGATTAACCATGTGTAGAAGGCTGAGCAGGGAGAGGATGGGGATAGGGCAAGGGTTAAGGGAGCCGGAGAATGTAGAAAGGCCAAAAGCCTGAGGTCAGAGCAAGGTTAAAGAATTGATACGGTGCAAATGAATGAAGGGAATGATGTTGCAGTCAGAAGGGAGAGAATCTGGATTTAAGATTTCTGAATTATACCATTGTCAGGAAAGGGCAATATTCAATAATTAATTAATTTTGGTGTGATAAGACCAATCCGAGTAAACCACAGTGATACTGGGGTGATCCTCCTGATTCCAGAGTTTGGATATGAGGTAGAGCTGAGGAAGCACTAAGAATTTGAGCACTGGATGAAGCATTCTCAAGATTATTGAATTTGTCCAGACTGATGATGTGCCTTGAGAGTGAAAATGACAATCAGGAACCTGTTACCAATATCATCCATAAATCAGAGGCCGTTCCTCTCATTATCATTCCAGGGTATACGTGGCCTGGGTAACAGTGACAAAGAGAGGAGGAAAGTGGGTTAGCCAGATGGCCTATCTCAGTCCTTTGGGACTGCTATAACAGAATCCCATGGACTGGGTGACTTACAAACACCAGAAATTTATAGTTCTAGAGGCTGGAGGTCCAAGATCGAGGCAATGGCAGATGTGATGTCTGGTAAGAGATCACTTCCTGTGCATGGATGACTGTCTTCCCACTGTGTGCTTACATGGTGGAAGGGCTGAGCAAACTCTTTCAGGTCTCTTCTTATCAGGATACTGATCCCATTCATGAGGGTTCTACCCTAGTTATCTCTCAAAGGCTCTGCTTCTTAATACCATCACCTTAGGGGTTAGGATTTCAGCTATGAATTTTCAGGGAGACACAAACATTCAGTAGTCTGTCAGCGGTTTTATGGAACAGTGGCAAAATCAGTCTGGAACCACATTGGGACAAAGTGGCCTTTGGGTCCTACTCATCCGTCTTGAGATTTGGAAGAATAACTATTTGGGAAGATGACAAGGGACAACGGTTTTTGAGGAACCAGGTTTCAGATGAGAAAATGAAGGTGATATTAAAAGAAAAGGTGAAGATAGTTACCCTGGAATGGGCAGATTTTGGAAGGAGGAGAGTAGTAGGAGGTTGATTCAGGGAGAAGGGGAATAAAGCATTAAAAAACATGCAGATATTCAATGGGAACTTATATGTATTTTTTAAAAGTTGATTTGATCATTTTTTAAAACTGAAATTCATCTGTATCATATACTCTTAAGCAATTGGAAAGAAAATACGTGGACAGGAGGGGCTAAACATTGGGGAGGTTAGACCTTGAGTGGTGACTTTGGATGACCAGGTATAAGGCATGAAGGGATTAGCAAGGTGCAGGCTTTTCAAATAGTCCTAGAAGTCTCCTAATGGATAGGGGATGGTGAAGAGACGAACTCAGACCTGTGTGGAGGGAGTGAGCCATGGCCTGGAGTGATTGTGTTTCTAGGAAATCCCAAGACTAATGAACATATTGTCATTGGAATTGGTTCCAAGACTTTGACCAAATGTTGGAAACCCTGATGGTATCTGTAGGACATACACTGTATCTGGTTTAACTAAAGCAGAGTACACTTGCAGTGTGACTTATCTGCGGTAGAGTTGAGAATAGCATTCTGTCCTCAAATGGAAGCCACAAACCCATTACTACAGAGTGGGGAGCAGAGATGCATTTCATTGGTAAGCAGGGGTCTGAATTAGTGAGTTCTCAGCTTAGTCCTCTGCATGCTGCCTCTAGATACGACGTCAAATTATTTGAAAAGTGGAGTGATGCTCACTGCTCTTCAGACTTCATGGTAGAGTGGTGGGGTGGCGTTAGCCAATGTCTCACTCTGACACTCAAGTTCTTCTTGGGGTAAGATATCACAGGGACATGGGGAATTCAGTTCCTCACAAAGTTTGAGTATAGGGCAGAAGAATTAGTGAACTGAGGGGTATGATGAGAATATGATGAGAATAGCTGTATGACAAAATAGCGGAAGATACAAGAAAACATGGTGTAGTTTGCCTTGCCAATGGTCATATTCCTCCTGTGTTCTAGTTCTTTAGTATGGTGCCTTGCACAAAGTTAGCAAATACCTAAACACGTTTGTTGACGCATCTTTTGGTGCCCAGGTTACTGGGAGAAAGTAACAGTAAGTGTAAACTTTTATCAGGGTTAGTGCTGGAAAGAAAGAAGGGTTACACAGTGTTGTTATAAGCTGGCAGAGTTGAAGATACCCAAATGGCACCTGGAATTAATTTCTCTACTCACCATGGCAACGTGCCCTGCATACCCTAGCATTTCCTACTATTGCTGCTAAGGCTCAGCATTCTACTGGAGGAAAAGCCATAGATTAGTTGGTGGGTAATGGGATCCTTTCCTTCCTTCCTCCCTCTCTTTCCCTTCCTTCCTTCCTTCCTTCTTCTACTCATAGGTGCTTAGCTCATGCCTGCTTTGTGTTAAGCACCAGAACACAAGGATAACTTCTGCAAGCACTCTGCAGTGCAGTTGGCTACAAGCTTGGCCATGCTGGGGAAGACTTCCCAGGTGACACGGGCTTTGGCCGATGTAAAGGAATTTGGGGAGAAGAATATTTGTTAGAAGGAATGATACATATGAAGTAATATGTGAAGGTGATGAGGCAGAAAAGGTAATGGTGTCTCTGGGGGAAGAATGAGAAGTTAGCACTAGGAGACTCTAGGGTGCATGTTGAAAAGAGGGGCCCAGATTTTGAGGGGCTTCCCTTTGAAGTCAAGATGCTCAGTTGTCCTCTAGGCAATGGGGAGCTGCGAAAGCAAGAATGGGAAATGATCCTGCTTGCACTTCGGTGACTTCCCTTTAGCAGCTGTGTGGAGCTTCCTCGGACTGAGGAATGACTCCGGTGTACTGGGACAGCTGGGAAACTTGCCGCTCAAGGCATCCTTCTGGGAACATCAGTGTGCTCAAGGCATCCTTCTGGGAACATCAGTGTCACCTGGGAGCATGTGAGAAATGCAGGCTCTAGGGCATCACTTAGCAGGACTGAATCATCTTAATGAGATTCCCAGGTGACTTGTATGCACTGTAACTCGGAGAAACACTGTTTCAAGGCCGACACTCATGGCTCTCTCAGTGCTCATGCAAGTGCCCTGGGAGGACAACTGGCTCTGTTCTTTCTCTTATTCCACAGATTTCCAGACAGTTCCATGATCTTTTCAACTCCATTTTTGAAAGGCTGATTGGAATTCAAGAGAATTTTTTTTTTTTTTTTTTTGGAATTCAAGAAAAATTTTAAGTGTACTTCAATGATTGGAGAAACTCTATTGCTTTAAGCCATGGCTTTTCAAAGCATTTTAGTCATGGACTCTTTTCTTTCTTTCTTTTTAATTTTTTTTTTCCTTTTAAAGATTTTATTATTTTTTTTTAATTTATTTTTAATTTTTTATTTTTTATAAACATATATTTTTATCCCCAGGGGTACAGGTCTGTGAATCACCAGGTTTACACACTTCACAGCACTCACCAAATCACATACCCTCCCCAATGTCCATAATCCCACCCCCTTCTCCTAAACCCCCTCCCCCCGGCAACCCTCAGTTTGTTTTGTGAGATTAAGAGTCACTTATGGTTTGTCTCCCTCCCAATCCCATCTTGTTTCATTTATTCTTCTTCTACCCACTTAAGCCTCCATGTTGCATCACCACTTCCTCATATCAGGGAGATCATATGATAGTTGTCTTTCTCTGCTTGACTTATTTCGCTAAGCATGATACGCTCTAGTTCCATCCATGTTGTTGCAAATGGCAAGATTTCATTTCTTTTGATGGCTGCATAGTATTCTATTGTGTATATATACCACATCTTCTTGATCCATTCATCTGTTGATGGACATCTAGGTTCTTTCCATAGTTTGGCTATTGTGGACATTGCTGCTATAAACATTCGGGTGCATGTGCCCCTTTGGATCACTACATTTGTATCTTTAGGGTAAATACCCAATAGTGCAATTGCTGGGTCATAGGGCAGTTCTATTTTCAACATTTTGAGGAACCTCCATGCTGTTTTCCAGAGTGGCTGCACCAGCTTGCATTCCCACCATCAGTGTAGGAGGGTTCCCCTTTCTCCGCATCCTCGCCAGCATCTGTCATTTCCTGACTTGTTGATTTTAGCCATTCTGACTGGTGTGAGGTGATATCGCATTGTGGTTTTGATTTGTATTTCCCTGATGCCGAGTGATATGGAGCACTTTTTCATGTGTCTGTTCGCCATCTGGATGTCTTCTTTGCAGAAATGTCTGTTCATGTCCTCTGCCCATTTCTTGATTGGATTATTTGTTCTTTGGGTGTTGAGTTTGCTAAGTTCTTTATAGATTCTGGACACTAGTCCTTTATCTGATATGTCGTTTGCAAATATCTTCTCCCATTCTGTCAGTTGTCTTTTGATTTTGTTAACTGTTTCCTTTGCTGTGCAAAAGCTTTTGATCTTGATGAAATCCCAGTAGTTCATTTTTTCCCTTGCTTCCCTTGCCTTTTGCGTTGTTCCTAGGAAGATGTTGCTGCGGCAGAGGTCGAAGAGGTTGCTGCCCATGTTCTCCTCAAGGATTTTGATGGATTCCTTTCGTACATTGAGGTCCTTCATCCATTTTGAGTCTATTTTTGTGTGTGGTGTAAGGAAATGGTCCAATTTCATTTTTCTGCATGTGGCTGTCCAATTTTCCCAGCACCATTTATTGAAGAGGCTGTCTTTTTTCCATTGGACATTCTTTCCTGCTTTGTCGAAGATTAGTTGACCATAGAGTTGAGGGTCTATTTCTGGGCTCTCTATTCTGTTCCATTGATCTACGTGTCTGTTTTTGTGCCAGTACCATGCTGTCTTGATGATGACAGCTTTGTAATAGAGCTTGAAGTCCGGAATTGTGATGCCACCAACGTTGGCTTTCTTTTTCAATATCCCTTTGGCTATTCAAGGTCTTTTCTGGTTTCATATAAATTTTAGCATTATTTGTTCCATTTCTTTGAAAAAGATGGATGGTACTTTGATAGGAATTGCATTAAATGTGTAGATTGCTTTAGGTAGCATAGACATTTTCACAATATTTATTCTTCCAATCCAGGAGCATGGAACATTTTTCCATTTCTTTGTGTCTTCCTCAATTTCTTTCATGAGTACTTTATAGTTTTCTGAGTATAGATTCTGTGTCTCTTTGGTTAGGTTTATTCCTAGGTATCTTATGGTTTTGGATGCAATTGTAAATGGGATTGACTCCTTAATATCTCTTTCTTCTGTCTTGTTGTTGGTGTAGAGAAATGCAACTGATTTCTGTGCATTGATTTTATATCCTAACACTTTACTGAATTCCTGTATAAGTTCTAGCAGTTTTGGAATGGAGTCTTTTGGGTTTTCCACATATAGTATCATATCATCTGCGAAGAGTGATAATTTGACTTCTTCTTTGCCGATTTGGATGCCTTTAATTTCCTTTTGTTGTCTGATTGCTGAGGCTAGGACCTCTAGTACGATGTTGAATAGCAGTGGCAATAATGGACATTCCTGCCGTGTTCCTGACCTTAGCGGAAAAGCTTTCAGTTTTTCTCCATTGAGAATGATATTTACGGTGGGTTTTTCATAGATGGCTTTGATGATATTGAGGTATGTGCCCTCTATCCCTACACTTTGAAGAGTTTTGATCAGGGAGGGATGTTGTACTTTGTCAAATGCTTTTTCAGCATCTATTGAGAGTATCATATGGTTCTTGTTCTTTCTTTTATTGATGTGTTGTATCACATTGACTGATTTGCGGATGTTGAACCAACCTTGCAGCCCTGGAATAAATCCCACTTGGTCGTGGTGAATAATCCTTTTAATGTACTGTTGAATCCTATTGGCTAGTATTTTGTTGAGTATTTTCCCATCTGTGTTCATCAAGGATATCGGTCTATAGCTCTCTTTTTTGGTGGGATCCTTGTCTGGTTTTGGGATCAAGGTGATGCTGGCCTCATAAAATGAGTTTGGAAGTTTTCCTTCCATTTCTATTTTTTGGAACAGTTTCAGGAGAATAGAAATTAGTTCTTCTTTAAATGTTTGGTAGAATTCCCCCGGGAAGCCGTCTGGCCCTGGGCTTTTGTTTGTTTGGAGATTTTTAATGACTGTTTCAATCTCCTTACTGGTTATGGGTCTGTTCAGGCTTTCTATTTCTTCCTGGCTCAGTTGTGGTAGTTTATATGTTTCTAGGAATGCATCCATTTCTTCCAGATTGTCAAATTTATTGCCGTAGAGTTGCTCATAGTATGTTCTTATAATAGTTTGTATTTCTTTGGTGTTAGTTGTGATCTCTCCTCTTTCATTCATGATTTTATTTATTTGGGTCCTTTCTCTTTTCTTTTTGATAAGTCGGGCCAGGGGTTTATCAATTTTATTAATTCTTTCAAAGAACCAGCTCCTAGTTTCGTTGATTTGTTCTATTGTTTTTTTGGTTTCTATTTCATTGATTTCTGCTCTGATCTTTATGATTTCTCTTCTCCTGCTGGGCTTAGGGTTTCTTTCTTGTTCTTTCTCCAGCTCCTTTAGGTGTAGGGTTAGGTTGTGTACCTGAGACCTTTCTTGTTTCTTGAGAAAGGCTTGTACCGCTATATATTTTCCTCTCAGGACTGCCTTTGTTGTGTCCCACAGATTTTGAACCGTTGTATTTTCATTATCATTTGTTTCCATGATTTTTTTCAATTCTTCTTTAATTTCCCGGTTGACCCATTCATTCTTTAGAAGGATACTGTTTAGTCTCCATGTATTTGGGTTCTTTCCAAACTTCCTTTTGTGGTTGAGTTCTAGCTTTAGAGCATTGTGGTCTGAAAATATGCAGGGAATGATCCCAATCTTTTGATACCGGTTGAGTCCTGATTTAGGACCGAGGATGTGATCTATTCTGGAGAATGTTCCATGTGCACTAGAGAAGAATGTGTATTCTGTTACTTTGGGATGAAATATTCTGAATATATCTGTGATGTCCATCTGGTCCAGTGTGTCGTTTAAGGCCTTTATTTCCTTGCTGATCTTTTGCTTGGATGACCTGTCCATTTCAGTGAGGGGGGTGTTAAAGTCCCCTACTATTATTGTATTATTGTTGATGTGTTTCTTTGATTTTGTTATTAATTGGTTTATATAGTTGGCTGCTCCCACATTGGGGGCATAGATATTTAAAATTGTTAGATCTTCTTGTTGGACAGACCCTTTGAGTATGATATAGTGTCCTTCCTCATCTCTTATTATAGTCTTTGGCTTAAAATCTAATTGATCTGATATAAGGATTGCCACTCCTGCTTTCTTCTGATGTCCATTAGTATGGTAAATTCTTTTCCATCCCCTCACTTTAAATCTGGAGGTGTCTTCGGGCTTAAAATGTGTTTCTTGGAGGCAACATATAGATGGGTTTTGTTTTTTTATCCATTCTGATACCCTGTGTCTTTTGACAGGGGCATTTAGCCCATTCACATTCAGGGTAACTGTTGAGAGATATGAATTTAGTGCCATTGTATTGCCTGTAAGGTGACTGTTACTGTATATGGTCTCTGTTCCTTTCTGATCTACCACTTGTAGGCTCTCTCTTTGCTTAGAGGACCCCTTTCAAAATTTCCTGTAGAGCTGGTTTGGTATTTGCAAATTCTTTCAGTTGTTGTTTGTCCTGGAAGCTTTTAATCTCTCCTTCTATTTTCAATGATAGCCTAGCTGGATATAGTATTCTTGGCTGCATGTTTTTCTCATTTAGTGCTCTGAAAATATCATGCCAGCTCTTTCTGGCCTGCCAGGTCTCTGTGGATAAGTCAGCTGCCAATCTAATATTTTTACCATTGTATGTTACAGACTTCTTTTCCCGGGCTGCTTTCAGGATTTTCTCTTTGTCATTGAGACTTGTAAATTTTACTATTAGGTGATGGGGTGTGGGCCTATTCTTATTGATTTTGAGGGGCGTTCTCTGAACCTCCTGAATTTTGATGCTCGTTCCCTTTGCCATATTGGGGAAATTCTCCCCAATAATTCTCTCCAGTATATCTTCTGCTCCCCTCTCACTTTCTTCTTCTTCTGGAATCCCAATTATTCTAATGTTGTTTCGTCTTATGGTGTCACTTATCTCTCGAATTCTCCCCTCGTGGTCCAGTAGCTGTTTGTCCCTCTTTTGCTCAGCTTCTTTATTCTCTGTCATTTGGTCTTCTATATCACTAATTCTTTCTTCTGCCTCATTTATCCTAGCAGTTAGAGCCTCCATTTTTGATTGCACCTCATTAATAGCTTTTTTGATTTCAACTTGGTTAGATTTTAGTTCTTTTATTTCTCCAGAAAGGGCTTTTATATCTCTTGAGAGGTTTTCTCTAATATCTTCCATGCCTTTTTCGAGCCTGGCTAGAACCTTGAGAATTGTCATTCTGAACTCTAGATCTGACATATTACCGATGTCTGTATTGATTAGGTCCCTAGCCTTCGGTACTGCCTCTTGTTCTTTTTTTTGTGTTGAATTTTTACGTCTTGTCATTTTGTCCAGATAAGAGTAAATGAAGGGGCAAGTAAAATACTAAAAGAGTGGCAACAACCCCAGGAAAATATGCTTTAACCAAATTAGAAGAGATCCAAAATCGTGAGTGGGGAGAAAGGGGATAAAAAGAAGTTCAAAAAGGAAGAAAGAAAAAAAAAACAAAAAGAAAAGAAAAAAAAAAAAGAAAAGAAAAGAAAAGAATTTTTTAAAAAAGAAAACACCTAAGAAAATGTAAAAAAGAAAAAATATATATATTAGATAAACTAGTAAAAAATCGTTAAAAAAGAAAAAGGTAACAGTTAAAAAAAAATTTTACCCGAAGGCGAGAAAAAAAAAAAATGAAAAAGAAAAAATTAAATTAACTGCAAGACTAAAAAAAATCACAGGAAATAAGCCATGAGTTCCGTGCTTGGCTTTCTCCTCCTCTGGAATTCTGCTGCTCTCCTTGGTATTGAAACCGCACTCCTTGGTAGGTGAACTTGGTCTCGGCTGGATTTCTTGTTGATCTTCTGGGGGAGGGGCCTGTTGTAGTGATTCTCAAGTGTCTTTGCCCCAGGCGGAATTACACCGCCCTTACCCGGGGCCGTGGTGAGTAATCCGCTCGGGTTTGCTTTCAGGAGCTTTTGTTTCCTGAGCGCTTTCCGTAGAGTTCCAGAGGACGGGAATACAAATGGCGGCCTCCTGGTCTCCGGCCCGGAGGAGCCGAGAGCCCAGGGCCCCACTCCTCAGTGCGCCCTCAGAGAACAGCGCCCAGTTACTCCCGTCTGCCTGACCTCCGGCCGCGCTCCGAGCTCACTGAGCCTGCGACCGGTTCAAGGTAACACGGAGCTGTGAGCTTACTGTCGGCTCTGTCTCTGTAGCCGGCTTTCCCGTTCCAATACCCGCAAGCTCTGTGACACTCAGACACCCCCGATCCTTCTGTGACCCTGCGGGACCTGAGGCCACGCTGACCCCGCGTGGGCTTCGCCCCGGTTTAGCCTCTGGAGCGATGTCCCTCAGCGGAACAGACTTTTAAAAGTCCTGATTTTGTGCACGGTTGCTCCGCTGCTTGCCGGGAGCCGGCCCTCAACGGGTCTATCTTCCCGTTGCTTTGGATTCACTTCTCCGCCGGTCCTACTTTTCAGAAAGTGGTTGTTTTTCTGTTTCCAGAATTGCTGTTCTTCTTCTCTTCGATCTGCCGATGGATTTTCAGGTGTTTGCAATCTTTAGATAAGCTATCTAGCTGATCTCCGGCTAGCTGAAGCAGTCTCAGCTTGCTACTTCTCCGCCATCTTGACTCCTCCCCCTAAAGATTTTATTTTTTAAAGTAATCTCCACATCCACCATGGGACTCGAACTCACAATCCCGAGAACAAGAGTTGTCTGCTCTGCTGACAGAGGCAGCTGGGCACCGCATGGGCTCTACACGTGTGAATGGGTTCAGGGGGGCCCACGTAAGAGAATATCCTATCTATACTATTCTGTTTCTTAGGCTTGGTGATGGGATACAGATGTTCGTGTATTATAATCTGCCATTTTGGGTTAAGATCTTGATTAAGCGGTAATGTTTAGTGATCTACAAAAGAAAAAGAGTAAGAAACCCAAGTGGTACCTCAAGACTCATGTCAGGGGTGGGCGTAGAGTCTAAATGATGGTGAGAGTATGCATGTAAACAGTTATAGTCCATTTGTTGTGTGAGCAATAAATAGTGTTTGTGGGGGAGCTTGCTACATGCTGGACACTTTAAGTACTTTATATATAACTCATTTAATGCTCATGGATGACTCTAGGAGGTAGGGCCTACTACTTATCTCTGTTTCATAGGGAGATTTTCATAGCTGAAAAAACCCAGGTGTGAAGCTGTCAGACACTAGGGCATAGAGGTAGTTGGGTTTGAACTCAGGGAATCTCAGGTCTCAGTTCTTTTTTTTTTTTTTAAGATTTTATTTATTTATTTGACAGACAGTGATCACAAGTAGGCAGAGAGGCAGGCAGAGAGAGAGGGGGAAGCAGGCTCTTCACTGAGCAGAGAGCCCGATGCGGGGCTCAATCCCAGGACCCTGAAACCATGACCTGGTCCGAAGGCAGAGGCTTTAACCCACTGAGCCTCCTAGGCGCCCCTCAGGTCTCAGTTCTTAAACACCAGTGGGTAGTAATCAGTGTCTCTGCATACATGGACATTGCCAGAAGACTGAGGATGAAGGCCCAGAATGAATTCAATGTTTTCTTTATCCTGGGCCTGGTCAGAGAAAAGCAAATGCAATACAGTTTTGGCCTCAGAGTGACAACTTCTAAATATTCGTTAGCTGTCCTGGGCCCCTCTGAACTTGGGAAAATGCAGTCTGGAGGCAGAAATAATGATATTGAGAAAAAGGTCCCCATGTGAATTTACAATGTAGAGAAAATCCACTAATTAAAATAGAACCCAAAACTATATAAGAACTCTCCTTGAGAAAACTACGCCCCGAAGCCCTTCCCCGTGTCTCTGTGATTGCCCTGGTCACCATCCTTCGAGACTCCGATAAACGGCACTCTGCTGTGAATCTTCTCATTTTTTCGAGAAGGGACGTTTCTTCCTTTTGATCTCATCCCCTCATCCTGTCTCCTGGGTGACAATAGGGGCCACTTAGCGAGCAATCCAGTATGCTGGACACGTAAGCACTTATTTTATCTTCTTGGGAATAGCCCTATGGATAGTTATCACTATGCTCTTGAACAGAGGAAGAAACGGCTGCCTCGAGAGATGAAGTCATCTGACATCACGCGGTTAATAAGTGGGTGGGCCAGATCTCAAATGCCAGAAGTCCGACCCCAGAGCCAGGTCCTCATCACCACAGAGCTCTCTGCCTCCCTTGTCACACTGATCGCCTTTTTTCCCCTCTCCTGAACTCCTTCTAAATCATGCATTAATTTAAAGTATCAAGGATACCCTGCGTCTGGGCGCTTTTGCAGTGCTGGGAGCACATCGTTGACTGAACATGGGTGCTTCTGGTCTGAGCCCAGGGTGGGGGGCAAGGTCTGCTAGAAAGTGAGAACAGTGGAGGTAAAGGCCTGTGAGGGAGAGAGGGCGCAGGCCTTAGCAGAACTCCTGCTTCTAGAGCATGGAGTTCACTGCTTGGAAGGAAAGGGGAGTCCTGAGGCAGGACAGCCAAATGGTGTCCCGACTGTACAGCTTCTTTGAACTTTGTGAGGAGTTTGGGTTGTGATTTTATTGTGAGGCTAACGGGAGCCACAAAATGGTCTTGAAAGGAAATCTAGAAAGTGTTGACTTAAACTACCTTTGTTTGCATATCGGCATTTAATCTATGACATTCAAGAAATTGATCCGCCGCTAACTTCATGTTCAGAAAGTCTCATTCAAGAAGTTTTCTAAGAATAACAATGAAAGACATTGGGGAGAAAGAAAAAAAACCCAATAAAATGTAACACTTTATTTTTATTATTATTATTTTTTTTATCTTAGAAGGAATTCACCAAAGGCTTCATATTATGCTATGGCATCTTTAATTATAAAAATAAGCAAATAAAATAACTTGCATCTGTCATTACCATGATATGTTTCATAACCTTTATATGCACATGGAGCTTAAAAATGTAATTTAACAATAAATAATGACATATACCAGATATGCTCACTGTTTATTCCAGTACTCAGCCAAAAACCTAAATATCATTTAAATTATAAATACATAATGCAAATATAATGGCACAAAAATGTCTAAAGTGCAACCAAATCACAATAGAAGAATCATGCAAACTGGTCTAGGTCAGCCCCCGAATCACTCTGTGCAGCAAACACAAGACGAAGCTTTGGAAGTTTAGGGGGGAGTTGGAGGGAGTGAGATGGGATGGGGAAAAGAGAAGCAAAAAACTAGCAACATCGTGAGAACTGCTTCTTTCCATATGTGTAGAGATATGTATTATAGATACATTTAGAAGTATCATTGTGGGGGGAAAAAGGAGGGTACCACGGTTTGAAGAGGTCATAGCAAAAAAAGAGATTCTACTGGATTGAAGTAAGAGAGAATTTTGCTAGGAATACTCGTGAACTACTTGTCGCATTGGGGTCCTGGCTTCGTGGGTTTGCGAAATGGACACGACACACAAACTTGAATAGCTTTTCTGGTTCGAGAAGTCAGCCTTGCCTGGGGGTGGGGGGCTAGGAAGGGGAGGGGGGGAGGATCAACTTAGCGTATGATCTACCTGATTTCCAAGAGGCTAAGGCAGTGTCCATATGTTTGGGGACCTGGGGATGGGACAGTTCTGAGTATAAAAATGCTCGTAACAATCTGATGTCAGCACGCTTAGAGGCTGTGTGGGGACAAAGGCAGCAGCGTGTGTGCTGCCGCTGGGTCTGCTGTGATTGCTGTTGGTCCTTGAGCAGCACATTACTGCTTTTAAAGGCTTTATGGTAAAGTTGTATTGCTTTTCATTTTTTCTGGAGATGTGCCCTCCCTCCTCCCACCAGGATCCCTATCACTCGGTTTGGTCAAATCTTGAGTTTAACCTAGTGAGAGTCAAGCACCAATAGTTTCTACCTAAGCGAGTTTGGAGTGGCCCTTACAGTCCTACCCCTCCCCCCTCCTCCTCCCTCGACATTGACCTTTGGTGGGCAGTGACACTCTTAAGGGACTGTTGGGTTCAAGGACAGTGACCCTGAGAAACTACTGTTGTTCATAGATAGGTTAATCATTTGGCTTTGGTGGTTGCCATCTTGTAAACATCACGGCAGAAATAATCAAACCACCAGCTCTGTTTCCCTCTTTCTTTCTTTTTTTTTTTCTTTTTTTTCTTTTTTCTGTTTTTTTCCCCCATTTTTTTTGTTTTTTGTTTTTTGTTTTTGTTTTTGTTTTTTTGTTGTTTTGTTGTTTTTTTTTTTTGTTTTTTTTGTTTTTTATTTTATTTTATTTTTTTTTTTGCGATCCTACAGAGATGGCCCAGCTGCCAGGACTACTTTGGCAGACAGTGTGCTACAGGACGAAAATGTAAGAGGAGTCTATTAAGGCTGGACAGCCCAGGATTCTTTACACCACCTCAGCCCCAAGTCCCCGGAACTGAAGACCCAAAGGCTGACTGACTCGTTCCTACTGATTTAAGGAAAAGTCTCCCACACCATCATCGTTTCACCGATGAAAGATGGCGGGTGAGTCAGGAACTGCCACTTCCCAAGGTAGAGTAAGGCCTTATCGAACTGTAAGTGGTCCGAGCCCAAAGGGATGCTCTTTTGGGTTCCTGTAACTCCCGGCTGGACGTGACAGAGCCGTTTCAGGAGAGATCAAAGTCAAGAGTAGCCTCTGGGTTGAGGTGGGCTGGGAGATTAACATTTTACCTGGGGTCCTTCAGACAAACCTGTTGGTTTTTCCTATCTCATACAGGCCCATCTTAAGTTTTGATGTTGAATAAAACTACTTCTACCCCCTTAGTTATAAAAAAGGCCACAAGGAGCATTTATGTGGATATCTGGAAGTGAGATAGTTATTCCATTCCCAGGAAAAGAAAAATAAAGCTAAGTTACAAAACTAAATCTATATGCAATAAAGTTATTATATACTGCTTTGTTTAAGCAGAGTCCTCTGGAATTTATGTACAGTACATTAGTTTTCAGCTATTTATATTCCACAGTTAGACCTTAAGATTCTCTGGTTTTTAAGACAATTGTTAAAGATACTTTTAAAGCTCTGAGCAGTTACAGTACATAAAGATGTTAGCTTTTTGTTTTTCATTAGATGCAAGAAGATGCAGGCTCATACCCCGGTTGAAGAGCCAGGCGTGAGCCATTTGGTAAATGTGTTGGAAAGGAAATGACACACGGCAGGGTCAAGACCGTAAGACACTAGCTCATGAGAGATCAAGAATTCAAACGCGACATTCATATTCGTCCGTGGCCAGCACAGATTCATCACACGAATTCCGTTGAACACCTTTATGGGCATTTCAGACATGCATTTAAATTAAGTCGCTTCTCATCAGCTAACTCTACTGGGGCAACCATCCTAAAAGGGCTCCACAGCTTCCAATGACAATGACTGGGCCTTACATGAATGCTTTGTGTTTGAGAGGAGTTTGAGGGGGGCCTGGGGAAGGAACGTGATCAAAGAGGGTACTTTCTCCTGCCGAGAGGCAGAAAGAGCACACATGTTCTGTCTGTGGGAATGCTGCCATCGCAGAATGTTGGGATATTGATTACAGAAGCCTCGTTTCATGCAATTTTCTGGAAGGGGAACAGAAAATAGGAACTACTTAAAAAAAAAAATCAAACCAGGCACAGTACACTCAAAGTCGGTGTGTGAACACCTTTCAAATGAAGCTAGTCTGGCGAGGTTGTGAATGCCTCTCCCTGCTTATGCACTCTCATGGGAGGTGCGTTTGATGTGGGAGGGAGAGGCCGCCTCACCTCGGAGGTTCCGGAGGAGGACTTTCAGCTTCTGCGGCTCGCTGGTGCGCCTCCTGTTGAAGTCAGCTCGCGGGTGTGTTTGGGCACAGTGATCTGTCTGCAGGATGTGAAAGAGGCTGGCCATGTTGGGCCCAATTTTCTCCATCAGGCTGTCTCTGATGGTGCTGACTGTGTCTTCATCACATTCCAGGAGGCTTCGGACAAGCCTGTTATAGTATCTGCATTGGGGAAGGAGAGCACATGCCACAGTTAATCAGGGAGGGCAAGGCAGGCCGGGCCTTTCATCCGGGCCGCAGCCAACACCCATCCCAAACGGCCTGACCATGCAAATCTGGACCTGTCATCAGCTGAAGATGGCCCTCGCCTCTAATTTCTGTGCAGGGACTTCTTAGTTTCAGAGCATATGCGTTTAATGCTCAGGACACGTAGGTCACACTAGGAGAAGAACTGGCTGCCAGGGATGTCTAACAGTTCTAGAAACAGCCCAGTCACAGAGCTGGAGGGGATTGCAGAGATCATTCAGTGGCTACATTGCATCATCTCATTTTATCGAGAAGAGAGGAAGGTGGGAGAGCTGCAGTGACTTGTCCAAGGTCATACGAAGGGTTAGTGGTAGAAAAAGGACTTAGTTAAATACTGCAGGAGGTGAGCCCAGCCCTGGCGAGACTGTTAGATGAGCAGTCACTCGCGTGCATTTGCAGGTATTTTGATGGATCTTTGCAATCTGCCTTTTGCTCGGTGGTGTGTGTGCAGGTGTAGGGGCACACAACAGTTTTGGATCAAACTTCTATTTTTAAAGGAGGCCTCTGCCTTCAGTGTCTAGTGCATTTTTCTATTCAATTTAACTTCCCTGCCGTACACTCCGTTAGCCTTGATAATGTGTCCCATTCCAAGGGACACTGTAGTCAGAAGGCCAGATGCCAGGCAATGAGGACCCTGAAATGGAAGCACTGGGAGGTTTCTGCTTCAATAATTCCAAAGCCTTCCCACACTGCTCTAGCTTTTGCTGGCCTCTTCCTCTTTTGAGCATTGTACGGAAAATTGGTTAGCATTCCCTGCTTGACTGTCAACTTACTGAAGGTGGGATTTGTGTCCTTATTCCTTGTAACCCACATGTGCCGACATCCTAGGGCTCTGTCGCCTGCTCACTGTCCATTTGATGATTTATTTTGTGGCCACGAAGGAAATGGGGAGTTTGAGAAATAATAATCCTCTTCACTAAGTCAGGATTCCAGGAAGAGAAATTAGAGGTAGGTGTGCTCAACTTTTACCCAAAAGCCTTGTGTTTGGTATCAATCGCCTTCATCCAAGGGGCAAGTGCTTTAGGCACACAGAATGCTGTGGCTAAGCATTATGGCTCGGGCACAGACTGTCCCGACAGCTTATGCATTACTTGTCCTGCTCATCGGGGAGACGGTTCAGGTAATTTTTCAATTTGAGTTGGGATGTATTTGCTCCATTTTGAGGTGGCACTTGTAAAAACCCATTAGCTCCGTGTTCGCTAATAAGAGACTCTCCCGATGACAGTGACCTACGTATTTATGTGGAGAGACTCTCTCCCCAGAGGAGCCTGCGGGTCGCTGGGGCCACAAGCTCTTCCATGAAAAGAAGGCTGTTTATTTTTAACTCACCTCACAGAGCCCAGGATCAAACATCCTTCCAGAATAACTTAACCCCCCAGAGAGGTCCTTTCAAGGATGTACGGTAAACAGAGTGGAACACGGGTAATGAGGCAGAGCGGTCACCCTCCTGTGAGCGAGCAGAAGGAAGGTGGGGGCTGCAAGCGAAGAGCTGTTGTCTGGGTCTCGGACACAGTCCTGGCCCTACCCCTCCCACGAGGGAGGATTATATCCAGCTGTTGTTAAAATTGGGATTCTCTGGCACAGAAACACATTTTCCAACCCTTTGGAATTATAAAGCACATGAGTCAAAGCAGATCTCACTTGGATGGGCAAATGGGGAGAAAAATGGTTTTGGAAAAACTGAGAATAAACTACTTTGTACCAACAGCTTCAGATATCCACACACCCACATAGATCCCCAGGCACCTCTTTCCTCTTGGGCTCTGCGAGGACATGGGTCCCCTTGATCTCTGTGTCTATTTCGCAGGGTGATTAGATCTTACAGAATAAGGTTTCTGATCTCTCACCCTCCTGACCCCCAACCAGGACTTTAGAACTTAGAAGTTAACCCTTCCACTTCTAGAAAGAACCGTCCACAACAGATCACACCCTCCCTGCTCCCCGAGATGAACTGCAGAAGATGGTCTCTCCTTCGCTCAACATTGAAAGTTCTTGCCTGGACGAAGACGTCTAATACCAGTCATGAAACTAAGCCTTGCCTCTTTAAGGCCACATGTGTCCCTTGGGCCCCACTTTGTCTCCCTGTCTGAAGGCTTCTATCTTCCCTACTGCCTTCTCTGCTAGCCCAGAGAGAACACCTATTCTTGGGGTTTCTGGATGATGGCCTTGCCGGCCTGAGCACCCTAGTGACTCTCCCCAAATCTACCCTTAGCTTCTCTTGTGGAGCTTTGTGACCCCAGCAAGGGCAGGCTAAGAGTGCTTGTTGGAATAGCAGATGACCATAGCTCCATTAGCAGCCCCTCCAAGTCTGGGAAACCTGTCAGCCTGTCCAGCTGCCTTGATGTCCGCCTCATTGGCCAGAGCGAGCGACAATTTAATCCTCCACCTCTCCATTAAGGGTTGGAATACACAGGAAGGGTGCCGACCTCCTGGATGGTGTAGATTAAAGATGAGACAGATCTTTCCTATCTAGAAATCACCAAGTGAGATTATTTAAGAGACTGTGTCTCCAGCAGAAGTTGACTTGGCATTTGTCACATATTTAATTGAGTACCATCTTGTACCAACTGTTAATGTCACTGTAGCTGTTGGAAAGATGTGCCTTCTCTTTGAGAAGAGAACGTACACAGATGTAATCATTGATCACCAAGGGGCACATTTACTCGGTTCTCCTTGGTATTGTTTTTTGTTTTTTTTCTATTTGTAGTCTGCTTGGATTGTGCATATTTCCTATAGGTTCTACTCGTTGCCATTTTTGAAGTAGTACTCAAATGGCTTGGCTCAAGGCCATCTGTTTTCTAGGCCCATCTCTGTCGTTCAATAGCTGCGTGACCTTTAGCGGGTCACTTTCCTCTCTGGGCTTCTGTTCTTTAAATCAGCACAATGAGGCATTTAGTCTAGATAACCTCTGTGATCGTCTCCAGCTATGATATTCTCTGTTTCTAGGGATTTGATATCTATTTTCTCTCTTAATTTAACAAAGATGGGGCGGGTTGCTTTAGGACCATCTTCTGGAGGAAGACTTAGGACTAGTTAAGGAGGTTCTTTCCCTCACCTTTACAGGGGATGGCAGGATGTGCGGCGGGGACTCGGTGGGCTAAGTGTTCTGACCACCCAGCCCGAAAGGACCTTTTAAAGCATGTTTCTTTTTCCCACTATGAAAATTCCCTCACAGACTTTTTTTTTTCCTGGTAAAGAATACGATCAGATATTCTCCATAGCTACTGCTTCAGCCATGCCTACCCAAATACACACATACTGCTTAGGAACGTTCTGTGTGAGGGTTTATAAATAGTCCTTTGTTTCCCTTGATCAATATTATTCTTCTGTTTCCTGTTCCCTATCCATGCCCTAGAGAGCTGGAAGCTTCGTCAGTTTTCCCACTCTGGATCTGGATTGGTCTGATTTCTTCCCAGGCCTCACACTGCTCTGCTTGCCTGATCCATTTTTGCCTGCTCTCCCTCATGGTTGAGAGAGCGGTTTGCAAATTCAGCAGGGGGACCTCCAGCTCGCCCTTCTTTTCCGAGTGCGCTTCTCTCACGGAAAACATCCCTGTTCTGGCTCCTGGTCTAGTCACAGGCTTTTGGATTCTCCCAGGCCCAAATCTCATGCTAGATAAGTCACAGGAAGGTGGAATGAACCTGTAACTACTTCCCTTCACAGTTCTGTGCCAACTGGCATAACTTAGTGTGTATCTGTGGTGGGGCAGAGGCTGGGAAAGCAGGATGTTTCAGAAGAGTGAGGAGCCTAAATAGAGCAAACCAAGCCCAGCAGGGAACCGGAAATCTCTACAGTTCTGAGCAGGAATAATATTAGCCAGTGGGAATGAAATACTTGAGTAAAGAGCTGCACGGAGGATTCTGGTCTTCAAGCGATGGCCACTTTCCCCCACTTTCCTAATAAGTGTGATTTCCCTGTGATGGAAAAGGAAGATAACAAGACTCCTTGCGACCATTTTCTCAAGGGGATAAAAAGGAGACCCTCCTTAAAAGGGATAGTGGCCTGGATTCAAAACTCCTATTACTGACCTCTTCTTAGATACTTAGGATCACATAGGGCAGATCTATATCGTCCTTTCTGTAAGACCTCTCCCTTCATAATGGAAGATATGACCTCAGTTGAAACAGAGAGGTTCATAATGCCTTCAGATTGATTATATGCTGTATTATAAGTCACAAATTGTCACGGCATCCTTAAAGTTCTAAACTCATCACAGTGGTGTTGACAACATTCCCCTGCCCCCCAGTTGTCACACAAGTACCTACTCAATCCTAGCCCCTGTCTACTAAAAATTCTCCCCCCCACCCCCATGGTGAAGGGAGTCTCTAACACTTAGCCAGGGTTGGATTTTTTTTTTTTTTTTTTCCCCAGTCTTCAGATGTAACTAGATTCTTCTTAGGAGTATTTTAAGACCAAGGTCAATATCAAGAGATAGGCCATTTGAGATAAATGCTGGATTTGATTTTCTTGTTCTGAAAAAATCAGGTAGGACCCATTGTCACTTCCAAGTACCGAACCAACAAACTTATAAATTGACATGAGGTTCTGAAGAGCACTTAAATGTGTAGGTAAGTGTGAGTCAGAAATTTTACAAAGTTTTAATGTCAGGGGCCTTAGCTTTTCCCTGAGGAAGAGCTACTTTTCCCGTCCTCCAGTTGCATATACGTGCCTGACTCAATCACTGGTCAGCCCTGGGAGGAGTAGGCTGTTGCCACTGTCAGAAGAAGGGTGGCAGCACGCAGCTAGGAAAGCAATCAGGGAAGTCTGTATTAGGCCTCAGGTGGTCCAGGTAACATGCAGTAGGACTCATCTTTGTCAGTCTGTGCAGATTTGCCTGGAGTGTCAAAGGATCCTAACGCATCAGGACTGGGAGTCAAGTTTTAGGCTGCAAGGCATCATCGTAGGCTGAACTTGTCCTGCCCTCACTGTCCTGGTCCTGCCTCCACGCCAGCCCTATGAACACCTCTCTCAACTTCATCACAGATGGGAACGCCTAGTTCTTGCTGGGAAGCCTTGCAGGCCATGGAACAAGGACGTCAGCCTTCTCCCAGCTGGTAAAGACAGAGAGCCAGCGGCACAGAGAGGCCGGTGCTCAGATGCGACTAGTTCAGTGGCTTTGGGTCATGGGACAATACTGAGATGAGAATGTGACTGAGTAGTCATCCGAACACCATTGCAGGAAATCTTGGACTAGAGAAAGGAATAATACAGACCTGGGAGGGAACACGGGAGTCATCTCGTCCAGCCATTTCACTTTTCACAAAGGAAATCTGAATCCCAGTGAAGTGACATGGCTTACCCTGGGCCACCTGCTGAAATACCAGTTTGGGCTTAGGACCAACTCAGAACTCAGGCAGATTTAAAAGTCTGCATTATGACATTTGATCAGGGTCTTAATAATGGTCAATCGTATGGAGCATAGCCATAATTTCAGTCAAATTTGGGGTCTCACAAGCTTGTTTCCATGAACTTCCCAAATCCTTTCCTGCTTATGGTGAGAAACTGACAAGGAAAATGTACCCAGGGAGGCTGCAGATGAAGCTTTCTATTAGCTGCATGAAAAGACTTTTCCTATAATAGTGAGGAAAAAAAAAAAAAAATCCAGGCTGCTTAAGCTGTCACAACCAATCGCAAACATATTTTTTCCTGCAAAAGCTGGGAAGGCTGCAAGCTAAAATAAGATCCTGACTGTGGCAATTAACCCCCTTCTATGTCTGGTTCTGCCAACGCCCCACCTCCCCCTCCCCCGGGTTCCCCCTGCCCCATTGCAAAAAAGCGGACTCATTCTGTACCTATTGGAGAAGTGGTTGGGGAGCTGGACGACCTCAGTGATGGCTTCGGGGTTCCGCTTGGCGACGCTGCACACGTTCAGCTTGCTGTAGCATTCCTCTTGCACCTCAGCAATCATCCTCTGGAAAGTGGAGCACCTCCGAATGGCAAGGAAGACCTTGGAGGTGACCCCATTGGCGATGCACTTTAAGCTCTCTTTGACAAATGCTTTTCCCTGCCAGGCAAGGGATAGAGGGAGAAGCTTTAGCTCGAGCTGGCCAGAGAAGACAGGGCATACCAATGTGGAACTTAAGGGGGTTTGCCTTGGCCGTGTCTTGGGGCCATCGGTATGTCCTCGCAGTGAGAAAACTACGCTGCAACCAGGATAAAAAAAAAAAAAAAAATGTCCCCATTCTCTTTGCCTACCAGCAGAATTGGGCTCCACAGAAATAATGAGACAGTGGAGAAAAAGAGATGAGCCCTAATCCACCACCCTGCAGCTTAACAACAGCTTCTTGGGATTGAGACTTTGATAACCCACAAGCTGGTATGCCAGGTCCTACAGTGAGGAGAACTTCTTTGTTCCAAGAACGTTTTTATTTCCTCTTGAAGAGGCAAAGATTTTTCTGCTCGTCACCTGTCCCTTATAAGACAGCCTCTCTCGGCGTGGTACATTTATGCGTTAGAGTGGGTGGGGAGTGTCGTGTACAGAACCGACTTTCTGGCCAAAAACGCACGTGCGTGTGTGTGTGCACGCTGGAGTTGAGAATTTAGGCTGAGGAGGCTGAGAAGCTGAGCAAGTCGAACACGGTGTTAAAGACAAGCAGCCCGCGGGAGGCATGGGTCAAGGTCTTATTACCTGAGTGTCAAATTTAGCCGCGCTGTACAAGAAGGATTTACAGATGTCATACATCCCATCTGTGTCACAGGTGGAGTTTTCCAGGCAGGCAAAGGCCCCACAGCCGACCTGCAGAGCACTGTTGAGGCAGCGAACCACTTCAGCTGAAAGAGACAAATCCACCCAATCTGGGTCAAATGTGACGGTGACTCAGAGGGGTCGAGGTGGCAAGATTCAAGGACGAGGGGTCAGAAGAACGCCTCTTAGACATCTGCGATGGGGCCAGTGGAGGGCCCCATTCAGAGGGGGAGGGAGTGCAAAGCGTGGGGCGGGCAGATCCTTTGGCTTAGAAGACCAAGACCACGTGGAAGGAGAGGGAGGGTGTGAGTGCTCCCTCTTGGTCTCACCATTACATACAGTGTGGGTAGCTGGAGAAGTAAGGTCAGAGTCTGCGAAATGCAGGTGCTTGAAGAGCTCTGCAGCATCAAAGGGCATCCCCTCAGAGCCCGAAAGCACTGGAAGGCAGGAGGCGATGGCTGGCGGTCAGGTTTACCAAGTGGAAGGGCCAGGGAGTCCATTTGGCTCCCGAAAAATGCACTCCAGGGTAATGAGAATGGAATTTTAGCCTAAGTGGCAGAGAAGAATTTGCCAGGAGTTCATCTGGAGACCCTTCCCATCGAGGGCTTTGAACTTACTTTCCTATTGGCAGAAAGGGATCTGGTCCATTCATGTTTGATCCCAACCCCCACCCAGGACAGTGCTTAGAGGTATGCATAATCTCTCTCATATTAAAAGCCATTTCTTTTTTAAAAGAGAAACACAGGTGTGGAATAACAAGGCCAAGGCACCCCTTGTGCAAGACTGGAAGAAAAACCGCAAAGAACTTGCATGAGGCTTTCTACATTCTGGATAAGATCTCCCATAAAAGTAATTTCTCTCCTACAGAAGGGGGGTGTTCTGGCAAGCAGCTCGGCAAGAAATGATCTGCAGCCTTCATACCATAGGATTCTCCTCTGAGATCAAAAGCATGGTTCGGTTAGGCTTCCCCTCCCCCTCCCACCACCCGCAGCCTCTGGGATGTTACAAGTCATTTCCCTAATTATATATTTCCACGGGTTCAAATTATAACTTTGCTTTAAGCAGTTTTAATATGCATTAGGGTTGCTATTGTTTTAGGCAAGCTCGAATTGTGAATCATTGCATTTCTATAGCAACTAAGTACAAAAGGAAGTGAAGCAAAGCCCTCCTCTAGGCAGGGACCTGTGCTCTTCGGAGGGGAGCTAGGGGAGCGTTGTCTGCAGCATTTGGACACCTGCGAGCCCATCTTTGCTGACAGTTGGGGGAGAGGGGCCGGCAATGTTGGAGGAGGAAGCTGGACAAGGGAAGTCAAAAGGCAGAGGTGTTAGTGTCGGCTTCCTAAGGATTCTTGTCCTCTAGAGCCAAGATAATACACAATTAACTGCTCTGGGCGTCAGAACCAGAGTGAGACCTTCCCCTTGAAGAAACTGCTGCTATGTTTCCCAAATACTCTCCCCCTCTGGCCCTGGGCTGCACGGGCAGCTGAACGAAGCACAAGAAAGCTGGGAGGAAGAGAAGGAGCAGTGTCAGGGGTGGGAGTGTAGGGTTTTCTCTGCATCTGCCCGGGATTTGTCAGACTTGAGGGCTTCGGTTCCATAAATCTGTCTGCAGAGGGAGCTTTCTGTGTGCTCTCTGAAGGGGCAAGGAAGTCCAGTTATGGGGTCTTAAAGGTGAAGGAAGGGATGGGGGGCATCAGACAAATCATGTCTCACCTTAAGATCAGCTTCGGCTTCTGGAAAGTATAGAGAGCGCTTTGAAGCATGCCAACATTCAAGCCTTTCCCCGCCCCCTTTCCCCCCCTCCCCCAAGAGGGTACGTGCCAGATTTCAGGCAATCAGGCTAGGCTTATGCAATGAAATACCCTCAGCAGAGCGCCCAGCTTCTTCGTTAGTTGCATGCAATTTATTAAACAAAGGAGCTCCACTTCCTAAGGCTATTGGATTACACTGGCAGTTTATTGCCATCAGGCATGAAGCACATTTATTATCAAGATCAGCCGTCACAGACACAGTTGCAAAAGCGAGAGGCAAATGAGGACAGCTCTTTGGGGGAGAAACCGGTACTGGGTTTGCCGCTTACCTGAGTTCTGAGCTGCCACCCGGGATTTCCTGGGGCTCACAGAATCATTCTGCTCCACCTCATGGGTTGCAGAAGCACTGATCACCAGCACCAGAAGCACTGCTGAGTTTTGGAGCATTCTCTGAGAAGTTTCCGCTAAGTTGCTGGGTTTTTTTTTTTTTTTTTTCTCTCTCCTCCCCCCCCTTTCCTCTTTCCCTCTCCCGGCTTGAGTGAAGATGTGGATCTGGATACACTGAGGGCCTAGGTGAGGATTTGATGAGGATTTTTTGTTGCTGCTGATGCTGTTCCTGCTGACGCTTTGCTGCTGCTGCTGCTGCTTCTGCTGCTGCTTCTGCTGCTGCTGCTGCTGCAGTGGCGGCTCCTTGCACCTCTGGCTTTTGCAAACTGGGGGCCCAAGAGCTGCACCCAGGGATTTTATAGCCGTTCTTATCGGTCCTTAGGATCAGGGACCAATCAGGTCCCTCAACTGGTCTGGCTAGCCAATCCGAGGGCACGCTCATTGGGCTGGAGCTGTTTGACTTCTTAGAAATATTTTCCAGCAAATTAAAAGTACCTGCTGCCAATGTTGTACATGTGTGTGTGTGACAATGTGCGCATAGATGTGTGAAAAGCTATTTTCGTGGAATTAAGGGATGACTGTGTATTGATTGAACTAGGGGAAAATCATGTGAAAATCTCAACAAGGTGCTTTTGGAAATCACCTTTTTTTTTTTTTTTTTTCCTTTTTTCTTTTTAATGAGCTACTGGTGGGGGTGGGGAAGGGAGGAGTGGGCATCATCAGCAGGATGGGTAATGTGGTCTCTTTGGATTCTGATTTAACCTCTTGATAGCAGTTTTGGTCTGATTTTACCAGCTCGTAGTCTCTGTTGTAAGCTACATGCACAGTGCTGTCCCCATCACTGGTACATACATGAGGGTCTGTGATGCTCTCTGGATGCATCTGGGTGTCCAGAGCTCTCACTCACATATACGAGTCCCTGAGGAGGGACAGATGTGAGTGGAAGGGCCCTGATGGACTGGGATAGGACGACTCTGAGCTGTGGTCCCAATTGCTCTCTTGACTAGCTCTATGACTGTGGTCAAGTCCTTTTTCCTTGTTCTGCCTCTGTTTTCAAATCTGTGAAATCCGCACACTGGAGTCTAGCATTACTTACATCTCTAAAGCTATGATTCTCCAGTAACGCATATTAACCCCGATTTCATCTTTTAAGTCACCAGCCTGACTGCAAACAGTGGGAGTGTGGGTAACCCTAGGTACACACATGCACACCTCCGCGGCTCAACAGGGAGACGTGGGGAATGCCTGGAAATTAACAAACTGTGTTTTCAAGCCCGGGGACTTCATAATCACATTGAAACAATAAGCTGGCCAAAGCAAGACGAAACCTGTTAGGTAAACCAGTTCATTTCTTGGGGGCAGGGAGCGGGTATGGGGGCAGGTAGGACAGGGAAGGTGTAGGAAAAGACCAGAATGTGTAGGAGAGAAGACTGATAAGCTCTAGGCTTAATGGGGAAATTACAGTGGCATCAGAAATCATGCCCAGGGTAGAAGCTCATATTTCCTTATAAGCTAGCAACACTGAGACATATCCCCAGCTTGTGAAGGATGACGATCCAGGAGAGGATTTATTGTGGTAAAAACAAAACAAAACAAACAAACAAACAGCAGCAGCAGCAACAACAACAACAACAACAACAACGTGGGCATTGGATTAAAGGCTGGGGTGAAGTGAAGGCATCAAGCAAGAAAACCTTTACAAAATTTTCGGACATAAATGAGAACGGGCCCCTGAAGAGTCATAGAGACAGAATCAAGATGATCTTGCGAAGAAATAGAGTCAGTGGTTTGAGTTTAGATCCTAAAATCTTCAAAGGTTGAAGAAAGGGTGCCGACTCTACTAACCACAAACCAAGATTCTGCTCTGCATGTGTGAGGGGAGTGGGTGTGCTGAGTGAGTCCAGCCCTGGCCTGCTTGCACAAAAGGATTGTTTGGGAAGCATGAAGTTTGTTAGAAAAAGGATGGAGGAAATAAAGGATAAAGGAAATATCTAAAGGCGAGGGAGGGAATTTTCACATATTCATTAAGAAATAAGTACATTTCAATTTAGATTAACTGACAGTATCGGCATTTCTCAAGTCCCTTCCTGGCTGGGTGCTGGGACTGCGTGGGGAAAGGTAACAGAGAAGAGATACACGGGAAGGAAAAATAAGGATTCTTGTTGTTGACTTTGCAGTTGGAAAGGGGGTCAACCTCCTCATGTTTCCTGAAGGGTCAGAATGTCAGGACCTTATACAGTAAGAGAAGGGCCTGGTCAACACTGGGTAGAGATGTGGGGAAGGCTTCATGAAAGGGGCTTCAAGGAAGGGTCCGTCTGGTAAAGATGTGAACTGCTGTTATCTCTTTATAAGAATTTAGGAAAAAGCTATTACTGTTTCATTTTTAAAAAAAAGCTCGTATCTGTGAAGCTCAGAGATTGTCTTTTTTGCTTTAAGCAGGAGAGGTAGATGGATGACAATGCAATGTGATAGTTCAGTGCTCTGTTCTAGAAGGAGAACAAGAGAACAGATGTGTGTATTTCCTTCCTGAGGATCTTGCTTTCTCTTCCTCAGCATTCTCTACCTCCTTAGGCATTTCCCCCTGTTAAAGGCACTGCTGTTTGTTTCCCCTGTTGGCTTTTCCCCATGTTGGCCTACTGGCTTTGTAGGCTATAGAGTAATGGTTTCTTTCATCTACATTCTTTCCCCCATTATCTGGTGCTCCTGCCAGAACACAATGTCCAACAAGTACCCGGATGTGTTTTGCGTTTTCTCTGATGTTAATTTATTATTGTTCCTTCTTATTTCACTCATTGACTATCACGTGCCTGAAGGCTCCTTGCCAGGTGTGCGAAATGTTTCACAGGGACAGATAAGCTGTCCTCTGAAGAAATCCAACACCGGCCAGCCGCTTTGGTGTGAACATAATTAGCATGAGCCTCAGTGCATTTGGGAACATCAAAACTGAGTTCTAGGGAGAAATGCCCAATATAACGTTTCTTCCGAAAGGAGAAAAGTTGTAAAGTTTATACTGGGCGCTTGTACCTAGACTGCAGGGCAATGCTATCTGAATGTTCACGGTCACTGTGCTCTTAGCTTGGCCTTTGATATAGCAATGATGGGGGAATCTTGGGAACTCTGGAGGTGATGTCCGGTTCTTTTGCAACTTCTGTGGGTGGTATAAGAGAATATGGAGGACTCCGAATAGCAGATTTCCAAATTTGAATTGTATTCTGCAAGCAACAAGGAGTCATTAAGCATTCTTGAATAAGAATTCTTAAAGGACTCATTGAAGTTAGTGTTTGGAGAAGATCTTTTGTTCAGACTTATGCTGTTTTAGAGGAAGAAAAGAAAGGAGGTTAAAAAAAAAAAAAGAAAAGAATGAGGTTTTAAGACACAAACATCAGTTTGTGACAATAAGGTCAAGGTCCTGGACAATGATGGTAGCAGTAGGAAAGAAAGAGAAGAAAAATATGAGAGCTATTTTAAAGACAATGGAAATTATCAAGTATTCTAAGAACTACCTTGGGAAAAAAAACAACAAAAACAAAAAAGCCTCTTTCTCCTAGTTTAATGATAATGGAGACATACCTATCAGAGCTTTTCCCGTCCCATGTATTGGTTATGACTTTTACGGTTGACAAGATTAACTGGCACGTCCGTTGGGCAGGCACTTTCTGGCTTCTGTGAAAGTAGTAGGCTTACCTCGCCAAAGGACTTGACTGTACTTCCAGTAGAGGAAGCACCTTCCCCAGCCTAACTGTGTGAGTTGGAGGTGTCCCAGGTGTAGTGAGTGGGAGGGGAGGAGAGGCTTGGCCACTGCCCTGAGCAGGGAAAGTGCAAAGAAGTGGGTGGGAGAATCTGCCAACACCTAAGGCTGGGCGATGATGCCCTGGCCATGCCCGTGCAAGGCTGGCATTCGTTCAGTGAGAAGATTAAGCCAAAATCTCTGGAGCTTTGTTGGATTTGGCTAGCTTAAAGCTAAGCAGTGAATGGCTCCTTGGCTTTTTGTTGAGAGGAGCCTGGGGGGAATGGTTTCTCGATAAATGTTTCTTTTGTTAACAGAGTACAAGGCCCATCAAGTCTGGTCTGCCATAGTGACCAAGGTTGGAGTGTCACTGTTACTCTTCTTTGGGGGTTCTGGGCCTGACTCAATGGTTGATCTGTTGAGTCATGCCTTCGGAACCTCAAGAAAAAGAAAGAGAAAGAAAAGGAGGAAGAAGTATGTTTGGGGGTGTGTGGGGGGTTATTTTCATCCTATAGAAAGATACCAGGTTTTCTGTGTAGACAGTCTCCAATTCCTGAGTGAATCTTTGCCTCTTTATTTGTCTTTGATTGCTTTAAACTCTGCCAAAGGGAGAGAGAGAAAGAAAATACATGAAGAGGTCAAACTGCTTCTACCCCCCCAGTTTATGGAGGGTTACTGAGTGCCTGGCACTAGGTCAGGTGCTGTGGGAAATGCAGAGAAATGTTTGACCTTTTTCTGTTCTTCATGAATTCCCAAGCTAGTTCTTAACGCATGAACGTTGTATTTGAAGAAGAATATCTGTTTTCTGGAAATGTAATACGTCAAGTGGGTTGGAATAGAGTTTATAAGTTTGCATTCAATTAACATTTACTGGGCGCCTATCTACTCTCTGCCAGGCATTTCTGCAGACGCTTCTTATCTGTGAGAAAAGAGCCACTCGCTCTCCTCTCTTCCCAGAGAAAGGGCTCAGGACCCAGAGAGAAGAATGGCTTGCCTATGGTCGTAGTGAGGACGATGGAGCTAGGTCTCCTGAGATTTGCTCATTGTAGAGGTAGCTCTGGGTTCTTCAGATATGTGAGCACCAGCTTGGAGGAGGGGTTTGTGCAGGCTTAGAGCGCCCCCCAGACTGGGTGTGGAGAGGAAAAAGAAATAGGCAGGATGATCTAACCTGTTTGTTTAAACTAGAGCAGGCAAGTTGAAATTAGCCTCCACTTCTGTGAACATCGGCTCCCTGTTCTTTCAGGTGTAAGTTACGATGTCACTTTATATCCGAGAGGACAGGTTCATAGTCTTAGGGGCAACCTGCAAATCTGCAGTTTCACAAGAGGCACCCGAAACAAGGTGAAACAAGGACGGAGAGGGTATATGTGTCCTTGAATCGGTCATTACCTGTAGCCTTTGGGAAAGCCTAAAGTGACATTACTCTGTTGAGACACACGGGGGCGCTCGAACCAACCAACAATGAGATTCTTCTTTTAAAATTATTAAAAAAAAAAAAAAAGAAGTTGTGAATCTTGGTTCTGTTAGAGTGGCCATTGTTTCAGACCATCGGGATGCTTTTTAAGGGATATATGTTTATTTTTTTGGTCAATAAGAAAAGCTCACGCTCCTGTAATTTAGTTAGTGAGCTTGCAGACTGGCATGGTTGTACATATTTGGAAGTTTTGCAGTTTACACTGTTCTGAATACAATCCTTTCATTGCCTAGCAGGGATATAGGTTGCAGGGAAGTTTTTAAAAAGTGTTCTGCCCCAGTGCTAAGGAAAGGATAATGCCTGTACCTAACTGTTCAGGGCAGGTGGTAACACACATGAGTTACTTTGAATTCTTTGCTTTAAAAAAGGAAAAAAAAAAAAAAAGAATTCTGTTTCCAGGTGGTAGTGAGCATTGCTCCTCATCACTGAAGAAAATGTAACTTCTTTGACCCATTTTTCTACTTTGACCCATTTTTCTACTTAGTCTTCTTTCTTCCAGTGGCCTTTAGAAAAGGTCAAGTCTGAATAACTTCACGTTTTTGGTGCCTAGCCTACAGCGGAAATCTTCTAGGGGAACTGTGAGAGGTTGATGTGGGGGTCTGAGTGCTTTCCTGCTTCTTGGTCCTGTCCCAAAACGCCTTGTAAAGAAGACGTTTGCAGTCTGTTACCTGCAGGGATTGGGGCAGAGTTGTCCCACCGCATATGTCTGAGAAAGCCTTCCTACAGGTGCTTAACGCAGACCCCTCCAGTAGAGGTCTTATCACTTCCAGCCAACCAATCCGGCTGTCAGTGCATATTCTTTAAGGTCTGTGTGCCTGGAACAGTGTTAGCACTGTGAAAGAACAGACAGTGCAGTACGGGGCAAGGCGTGGAGGCATGGACATGGACACATGGCAGTAAATACACAGTGTTAAACCCTGAGCTCCAGAGTGAGATTGTTAGAGGACGCCAATGAGTTTGTGAAGTATAAATTTTAAAAAATCCGCTTCCACAACCTGTGCTGAAGCATCATTCTGACATATTTAGCCTAAAGCCAACTTGCCCTTCGCCAGATGCCATCCTTGTTTAAAGAAGTGTCTTGCAGTCATTCCTGAGTGCTAGACAAATCTATCATTACTAGTTTATTGGCTGACAAAAGGGGATGTGGGGAGGGAGCAGCCTTTATACAAAGTTACCTGGCAAGTCAGCAAAGGGGCCAGACTAGGAGATTATAGATTTCTTTACTTGATGTTTGGAAACCTTGCCAAGAAATTTATTGTGGCAATTCAAATGCATTTTATAATCAAGTTGTATTTAATATGCTTTCGGCTAAGGCACAATTAAGATAAACCTGTTCCTGGCGCTGGGTGGGTGTCATGGGAGTATCAACATATTCCGACTACTCTATCAGGGTAATAAAGTGCAGAATGCAGAGGGAGAATTTATACTGTAAGGGTTTTATAATGGTAGCAAAAATGGTCACTAAGTGCCATTTCGTTGGCTTTCATGGGACATGGTTTTTGTCAGCTGTTTGGGAAATGAACTCTCTCAGCCCATTTAAAAATTAATTGTAAGGAAATTTAGTGGAATAAATGGAAATCCAAGTGCAAAGGAAACACACTCTGGCCTCAAGGCAAGTATTTTCTTGAACTTGTCATTCCCCACTCTCTAGTGACAATAATAGGAAGAGGGGAGGAAGAGAGAGAGGAAAAAAGTTACAGCTTCGGAGGAAGTGGTGAAATCCTTAAGGGCAAAAATGTCACCAGGGGAGTCCCTGTGCTAAGACAGGGAAATTCAGCTTAAAATAGCGTGGAGCAAAGGAATATTATTCTTTTCATACAGCAAATTTTAATTATATTCTCACTGCTTATTCTCATATTTGTATTTATAATGATTTCTTCACATAGTTGTGACTCTTGTCTGTATTGGTCTCTTGTAGATTAACAAAGGAAGGGCAGTTTCCTGTGTGTGTGTGGGGGCAGCCACTTTATCCTCCATTTGGTGTTTCAACCACTCACAGCAGAATTTAGAATACAGAAAATAAGGTGAATGAGCCACACTGTTAGAACAAACTTTGGAAATGAGAAAATATCCTAACATGATATTAAACAGACCTTGGAAAATAGACTGATCCGACGGAAAAGTCAATATTTTGGGATTTTTAAGTCCTTACTTCTCTCTCCTTTTTTTTTTTTTTTTTTTTTTGCCTCCAAAAAAAGTAGAGGAATGGACGGATAGTTTAGATTTATTTCTTGACTCTGGATGTCTTTCCAGATCACAATGCATGGCTGTGGAGTGACTTCTCTCGGGCATGAACTCCTCATGTCAACTCAGGCCGACTGAGCCAGTTGTGAGGAGATGTCATCACTTCTGCTAACAAGACTCTGAGAATTTGTGCCTCTCCTTGTGTGTCTCCTTTCAAACAAATGTAGTCTCTTTAGCAAAGCTTTGGAAACCACGTTTGTCAGGATGCCTGGGTAGCTCAGTTGGTTAAGTAGCTGCCTTCAGCTCGGGTCATGATCCCAGCGTCCTGGGATCATGTCCTACATCAGGCTCCTTGCTCAGCAGGGAGCCTGCTTCTCCCTCTGCCTCTGCCTGTGCTCACTTTCTCGCTCTCCCTTTCTCTGACAAATAAATAAATAAAATCTTAAAAAAAACAAACAAACCACGTTTGTCTTTCAGCTCCTCTCCGACCTCCTCCCCAGCTCACTCCTTAAAATGTTGCCTTTTGCCATGAATTGGAAGGAGCCACTGGAAAGCTCCATGTCGCTTTAGAAGCGCTGAGTGCAAAGCCCTCCGCTGTAACATAGGTGCCCCAAAGTGCTTTTCACGGGAAGGGCTGGTTTCCTGAGAAAGAGCTGTGCCTCACTGCAGGGTTCTGTGGCTTGTGCCAAAAAGGCTTTGCTCTCCAATTAAGAACCCAAACCCTACTGAGTATGCTTGGGCATTGTGGGCTGGTAGAAGGTGTGGGGTGGGAGCCTGCCACCTACCTCGCCATGAAGTGACTGAATCCAGCTCCCGTTGTCATGCCAGGGGCTTGGCTTATAATTTTGGTTCTTAATTGGTTGGAACTTCTCCAACTCCTGTGTGTGTGTGTGTGTGTGTGTGTGTGTGTACAACAAACTGTAATACATGCTTTAAAGGTGTGGGTCTTATTAAGGTAACTAATGGCTTTTTAAACTCCAGGCTCTTGTTTGAATGGAGCCCCTGAATCACAACATGGCATGTGTGTTATAATGTACCTCTATTCCATCAAAAGTCGGTTTATATTACATATGATGTGTTAAATAGCAATTGACTAGTGGTGAGATGTTGTATTTTATAGATGTTTACTTAAAAATCTGTTTCAAATTTTTGTAGGTTTTTTGGGAAGATTTTATTTTTTAAAAATTTTTTTCTTAAAGATTTTATTTATTCATTCAACAGAGAGGGAAAGAGAGAGAGAGAGAGTGAGAGAGGAAAAATGCACAAGTAGAGGGAGCAGCAGGCAGAAGGAGAAGCAGGCTCCACATTGAGCAGGGAGCCTGATGCGGGACTCGATTCCAGGACCCTGGGATCATGACCTGAGCTGAAGGCAGGTGCTTAACCAGATGAGCCACCCAGCCACCACCCCCTGCAATTTTATTATTGTATTTTTTTTCCTTTGGAACCAGCAGATTTTCCCTTCAGTTGTTAGTGATCTGTAAGCTTTGAAGAGCTCATAGACACCAGGTACCATCCTCTAGTTCCTAATGAAAAAGTTGCTTCTAAGCCTTTGGTTTAAGAAGGAGTTGTCAGACAGGACCCAGACACTCATTAGGGTAAAGTGACATTTCTAGAATGTGTTCCCAGAGGTAATGGTCCTATGGAATGCACCAGGGGTTTGCCAAAAGAGTCAGCATGTTGAAGTCACCCAGAAATCCTGCAGTAAGAAAGTTTCTACACTGTTTAGTCCAATGTACCCCAAAGGTATTATTCAAAAAGATTTTTACTAGTGAGTAAGACTTACTAACAACTGGCAGAACGGGTGTTCCTTGGAACCAACTTTGGGGAATGTTGGTTGTAAGCCAACCAGCTCCCACACACCTCCTCTGAGTTTCCCTTGGTCCTGCACTGGACCAGCTTTGATCCTTGCAGCCTCAAGCTCCTCCTTTACAGCTATACTCTTAATTGTACCTCTCTCTCCTTGAGGGTCTACAGGGCTTCAAGATCTCACTTTATCTTCAAAAAATGGCAGAACGCAGGTGTTATTATGCATTCCCTACAGGGAAAGTGAAGCTCAAAGAAGCACAGTTATTAAGAAGTAGTGTCTTTATTCAACATTGGGTCTGACTTGAGAGTACATGATTCTAACCAATGGTATTCTACAGGGGGAAACTGAAACAAACAGCTAGAAGTATGTTTAGGAAGATGGTGGAGTGCATTTCCCTTTAGGGCCCTGAACACTGTACGTGCAGCTGAACAAAACTCTTCCCAGCCGCCTGTTGGAGCAGAGCAGGGAAGGAACGAGCACAGGCACTCCAGAATGATCTTTCTCTTTCTTCTTAGAAAACCGTCTGCTTTTACCAGGGAGTCTGGGGTGTCAGGCCAGGCTGCACCCAGATGTTTAGGAGTGCTGCTCCTTGTGGAATTTCTCTGCTGGGTCTCGCTCCTCACTGGCTGTCTCCTTACTCTTCTTCTTCTAGTGATCACCACTGACTTTGCTGCTGGCCACCCGAAATGCTGCAGCAAGACAAAATTCTCTGGGCTACGCTTGTCTGTGTTTCTTTCACTGTCCCACCGAAATTGCTCTTGCCTCTTGCTGGGGAATGGCTCCGTCTGATTGAGGGTTATTTTCTTGTCTTGAGAAAAGGGGAGGAGGAACACAATGGCTGCTTTGATGAGTCTGGGAGAGGGTGGTGGTTTCTTGGCTTGCTCTCTACTTAAAGAAAAGACCTTTAGAGTTACAGCCATTACTGCTTGAGGGGTTCCAAGCTCTCATTCCTCGACATTGCTGGGGAAACTCTAAGCTTACACCTTACCCCATTCATATGTAGTAGAGTGGATGTACACCTGGTAAAGTTTCTAAAGTCTTTTTAAAGCACCCCTTCAGTAGAAGGGCCATCCAAAGAGTTGATTCTCCATTGGTGAGGTCTTTTGTCCATGCCTCTTTGGGAGGAATGAGTATAGAGGGGACAGATGTTTGTACTTATCTATTCTCTAGGCTTCATAACTGTATGAAAAATGACAAATTTAAAAGGCAAGTTATTGGCATAGAAAGGATTATCTGTGTTACTTTACTTTTTCTTTCCCACTGTTTCTAAGCCAAGAACATCAGCAGGAATAGGAAGAAAATATGTGTTGTTAAATATTACTTAGGCATTTGACGTGTTATGAGGGGAAAAATCCAACCATGTTCTTATGTATAACACTATGTTCAGTCCTTTATTAATATCAGTAGTTTGGCTAAGTGGCAGCTACGGGCTAACATAAACAAATAGTCACGAATGTGCTGAGCCTTCTAGTTCAAACATTCGAGGCAGTAATCAAACTGAACCTGGGTGAGTGGTCAGGGAAGTTTCCTAGAAGAGGAGGTGTTTGAACTGAAATCTGGACAATAACAAGATGTAGTTAGGCACTGGTGGGGACCCGAGGGTTGGGTTGCTCAATCCTGGGGATCACCAACTACAGCCTACCTACTCTGTGAATATGATGCCCTCTAGTTATTCAACTCTAAAGTGTAATTGTATGACTTGGAGAGGTGGAGAGGTTTCTTGTAACAAGTTGCATAGCCATCCTGAGATGCATTCAGGGTGAATTCAAGGACCTGAAAGATGGAGGGAGAGGAAGAGCAATATTTGATGAGACCAAAGTGTCTGGATGGGGCTAGATCAAGCACAGTTTTGTAGTTTGTGTTAAGATTTATCAACTCTTTCCTACAGGCAGTGAAAGACCATTAAAGGGGTTTAAGCAATCATCGTTCATACGATTTGCGTTTTAAAAGTATGTATTTCATACCACAGGATAAAGAATGTATTGGTCGAGCACTAAGGTTGGACAGGTGCACTAATAGGAGATGAGTGATGACGAATGGTGTTTGGACTGCAGGGATGGGGGGGTTGGAGAAAAGTGAGAGGATCCAAGAGACACATGGGGTATTGGGTCGATGGGATCAGGTGATGGGGAACAGTTAAGAGAGAGAAAGAGGATAGATTCAAAGATAATTTCTGGGTTTCTCTCTTGAACTGGATGGATGGGCTAATATTTACTGAGCTATAGAACACCATGAAGAGAGAGTTTCACATGTGTTTAAATGCAAAATGATGACCCCACTTTTGAACTGAGTTAAGATGCTAAGCTGCTTCATAGAGATTTTGAGTAAGTGGTTGGGTATATGGATGTGTTGGTCAAGAGGGGAATTAGAGCTAAGTTTACAAATTGGGTGGTAGTTGTCAGGGTTTAGAAAACATGAAAGTTGAGATTGTTTAAGAGAATGTATTGGGTTAGAATTAAGGAAGTGCCCACCACTGAAGAGGTTTATGGAAACCAAATATTACGTGGCTGGGTAGAGGAAGGGGAGGTTGCAAGGAGACCTAAAATGTAGGTCCAATGAGATAAGAGGGTGCAATCCCCCAATTAGGGGAAGAGGATGTTCCACAAAGAAGAAAATAGTGAAGTATTACCTGCTGTTGAGGCATCGAGGGTATAAAGTAAGATATCTTAACCTGCAAATAAGAGACTCTGACTCAAACTTGCTTAAACAACCGGGGTATGTATTGACTCTTCTAACTAGAATGTAAGAAATTTGCAAGCCTTCAGGTTCACCTTGGTCTAATGGCTTCGCTTTCATTACTCTGGATCCCCTTAGGTGTGCACCCTCTTTTGTGGCTTCTCTCCTTAGACTACTTCCCTCACGCACCCAAAATGGTTGCCTTTGCTTCTGGCTTCACATCAGTACTTCCCAGTGTTCTGAAGTGATCGTTTGACTTCCTCTTGCTGTCCGTTGAGAGCGGATCAACTTACTTTACAGAAGCCCTCACCACACTCCTTCTAGCTTGTTGCACTGAACCGAGTCACAGGTTTATTCCTGAACTAACCCCTGACCTGAAAACCACCTAGCATTTAATGACTGAAATGTGATTTGCTGTCACCATTACTGTGGAGGACATGGGGATAAATAGACCAAAGAGACTCACTGCAGGAAATTGGGATGGAGTTATCTTCTCTTGAGGCACAAAACCGGAGTTCCTTTGGGCATGATCAAGAAGAGAATGATAAAGAAGAGGAGGTTGGGCAACCAGAAAAGACCACTACATTAACATAAGCAAGAGCTGAGAACTGTTCTTAACAGTTTGGTGAATGGTCTGCTAGATATGACATCCTATATGATGTTCTCACTCTTAAAATTTAAATGGGATTATGTCACACACATTGCTCTGTAATTTGCCTTTTTTTCTTTAAAAATATTTTTAAATGAAACTTTCACTGAAGTGTAACAAAGATAGACATTATTTTAAAGCTGTTAATGTGCAAAATAGACAGGCAACCCCATAATAGGGGACATTGAGCTTGTTCCAATATTTTCAATTAGCAATAATCGCGCCTCGGATAAACCTCATTGGCTACGATACTGCCACATTACAAATGATTCTACATCATTTGTAAATGCCTTTTGGGGCACAGGTAAGCCTTTCTGTAGAATACATTCCTTGCAGTGAAATTTCTGGGCCAAAGGCTAAGCATGTAACATTTTATAGAGCTGAAAAGCATCCTCTTTTATACTACTTTTTTTGAGTAGTCTATGAGAGTGAGTACTTCATCCGTACACTTACCAATGCTGAATAACAGTAATTGGGAAATACTTGGTGAAATCAAATTGTCATTTTAATTTATTTCCTAGATTAATATGTCTTTCAAAGTGGATCCTTTTCTCTATTTTTTCATTTATTTTCATTTTATTGTTCTATTTGGATTTTCTCTCTTTTTTGAGTATATATGGCAATTTATGTTTTTCCAAGAAAAAAATTATGCATTAATGTTTTCATTACTTCGGTAATGAATGGTATTCCCATTGAATTGGTAAAAGCTCTTCTGTACCTGTGATTAAGACTTCTTGTTGGCTTTTAATGTTATTTTCTTTCTTCTTTTCTCTGTTTTTTTTTTTTTTTTTAATCCGACTTGGTAAAGATTTGTTTATTATATTGTTTTCAAAGCACCATTTTTTTTCCATTTTATGAAGTCTTCTAGTATTTTGTTCTAGATAATTAATTTCCATTTTTAGTTTTATCAACTTATTCTTTCTACTTTTATTTTGCTCTTGGTTTTATCATCTTTTGAATTGGAAGTTTAATCTATTTAAAAAATTTCTTGTTAGATAATACATTAGGCATGCATATTTTTCCTGAAAGCTATTTTGACCATATTGTAAAAATTTTGTCATCTAGTACACTTGCACTGGATATTTTTTCCTGCCTTGTTGAAGATTATTTGACCAGAGAGCTGCGGATGCATATCTGGGCTCTCTATTCTGTTCCACCAGTCTATGTGTCTGTTTTTATGCCAGTACCATGCTGTCTTGGTGATTACAACTTTGTAGTAAAGCTTGAAATAAGGCAACGTGATGTCCCCAGTTTTGTTTTCCTTTTTAAACAAAATCTGAAGTAATTCAAAGTAATTTTTTTTTATATCATGGAGATATATCTCTATTCCTTTTTAGTATATTGTGTTGCAGGTGAGAATTTTGATGCCTATTTGATTTCTAGTCCAACGATTGTAAGCTACTTTTTTTTCCACTTTCTGCAAGATTTCAGCTTTTTCATTTTTTAAGAGATCTGAAATTTCGTTAAATTTGTCCAGTTGTCAGTTTTTTGTTCTGATTTATTTTGAGTTTTATTTTTTTGTAAAGATAAAACATTAACATGAGTAAAAATTTAAAAGATATCGAAGGCTATTTGATAAAAAGTGTCCCTTCCATTCCATTTCTTTTCTTCCATTTCTTCCCTTTTCCTTTCTGGAAGCAACTGATGTAATCAATATCTTGTGTATCCTTCCAGAGTTTCCCCCTCTGTCCCCCTCCCAGCAGGTAACATATTATACACATTGTTCCATGGTTTTTTCCTTCTTTCATTTAACACCCTGGAGAACAACATATTAGAATATATATAGCATTCACTCTTAACCATGTTCCTCTGCATAAAATTGATCCTTTTTCTCTGGATGATTTTAAGGCACTATCTTTGATACAATTTTATAACGATCTTCCTAAGATTGGTTCTTATCCTGTTCAGAGTTTACTGAGCTTTTTGAATCTGAAAGTCAGTGTTCTTTATCAAATTTGGGAAAATTTCAGCCGTTACTTCTTCGAAAAAAAATTATTTTTTGGCCTCCTCTGATTCTATTTTCCTCCTGAAATTCTTATTACACATACGTTAAAACATTTTATGTTTACCTACAGGTCCCTAAGGATGTGTTCACTTTTCTTCAATCTTTTTGTCCTTCAGTCCCATAGTTTGACTAATTTCTAGTACTCAGTCTTCAGACAGACTAGGCTAACCATGTTCCAATATGACACATTCATATGACTAATAGTTGATGCTGGTTGTCAGCTGGAAACTCACTTGGAGTTGTCAAACACAGCACCTACATGTGATCTCTCTATGTATCTTGAATTCCTACCATAGCAGCTACATGAGTGTTCCCACAGACACAGATGGAAACTATAGGGCTTCTTATAACCTTGCCCAGGAAGTCCCGTAATGTTACTTCTACTGCATTCTGTTGGTCACAGAGTTTTTTTTTTTTTTTTTTTTCAAAATATTTTATTTATTTATTTGACAGAGAGAGATCACAAGTAGGCAGAGAGTCAGGCAGAGAGAGAGGAAGCAGCCTCCTCGTGGAACAGAGAGCCTGATGCGGGGCTCCATCCCAGGACCCTGGGACCATGACCTGAGCCAAAGGCAGAGGCTTAACTCACTGAGCCACCCAAGTGCCCCGGTCACAGAATTTTAAAATCAGACCGTGGGAGAGTGGGACAGTGACTTTGACGAAAATCATATAGAATGGGAGACACTATCGTAGCCATCTTTAGAAAATACAACCTGTTACAACTTCTTTAGAGTCTAAAGTCTGCTAAATATACCCTATCATCCATCTTGGGTTTCATTTCTATTGATTATCTTTTTTATTGGTGATAGGTCACATTTTCTTGTTTCTTTGTTTGTTTAGTGGTTTGTAACTGAATATTAAACATTTGGAATAACACACTTTAACGACTCTATTCTGTTATGCTTCTCTGAAAATTATTAAGGCATAATTTAGCAGGCAGTAAAATTACTGGCTGATCATTTTCAATTTGTGTTAGCTTGATTTTGTGCTTTATCTGGGTGTGTATTTCTGAAGGCCCAAGAAGGCTTGTTTGTAACAGGAAGAATCTCCACTCCCAATATCTCTTTCATAAAGATGTTGTCAGGCCGTGATTTTAGGCATTGTTGGTTCTAAGAAGTTCTGGAGTCTTTTTTTTTTTTTTTTTTTAAGATTTTATTTGTTTATTTGACAGACAGAGATCACAAGTAGGCAGAGAAGCAGGCAGAGAGAGAGGAGGAAGCAGGCTCCCTGCTGAGCAGAGAGCCTGATGCAGGGCTCAATCCCAGGACCCTGAGATCATGACCTGAGCCAAAGGCAGAGGCTTAACCCACTGAGCCACCCAGGTGCCCCAGGAGTTTTGGAGTCTTACACTAGGGTGTCATCCTAACTTCTAAGGCAAACTTTTGTGCTTATTCAGCCTGATGGTGGGGTATTAATGAGGACTCTCCACCCCATCAGGGTCAAAACTTTCTGGTACTGCTCTTAACTACTCTTAACTTAGCACAGCCCAAACTCTAGAATCTTGGTTCCATTCTCAACTTTGTAGTACTTGCTATCTGGTAAGTCTTGAATGGAATTGTCCTGGGTAGGTACAGGCTAGGGCTCATCATGGAGGTACCCAACACAGATTTGGGGAGTTCCTCCCTCTGCATATCTTCCCCTCTCTCCTGTGTTTTTCCCTGAAGAATCTGTCATTTTAGCTGCTCTTAACTGATATCTGCCTCTCCACCTTGGCAGGACCGGCTGAAGTCTGTTCACCTTCTGAGTTTCCCTTGTCTTAGAAATGGCTGCCTTGTCCTGCCTGTTATCTGAAGACTTTATGAAAGGCTTGCTTCGTCTATGTTGTTCAGGTTTGTAGTTGTTCATGTGAAGAGGGTAATGAGGTACCCGTTACTCTATCATGGCTAGAAGCAGAGGTTCTATCCATCTTCTTATTTATGACTTCTCATTTTTAAGTTATATTTAGAAAAACTGTGTTTTGAGATTGCAATAGAAAATCCTGTCATTTTTTTTCTAGTACTATTTATGGTTTTAATTTTTAAAGATATTAATCCCTGATCTAAGATTTATTTTGATGATGTATGTTATGAAATATAGAGCCAATTTCATTTTTACCCTCAAGATGGTAGTCTCAAAACCATTATTTAAAAAAATCCTTAATTTTTAACCACTTACTTGAAATGCTTCTTATATAATCTGATGTATTTTAATTCTTCTTTCGGTATGCTTCTTGATTTTCTGGTCTTGTTATATAGGACTCTCTATTCACAGACTGGTATATCACTGTTTAATTGTAAATTTATGATGTATTTTAATGTATGATAATTCTATGTCCTCCTCATTAATCTTCTTTTGCACAATTGTGGTAACTCTTCTTGATTATTTTTTCATATCAAATTTAGTATCAGCTTATTTTGTTGAAAAGTCTCATTATGTTCATTCAGTTTGTAAAGTAATTTAGGACAGTTGTTATTTTGTATTCATTTTATTCTAGAATGCATATTACTATTTTATTTAGTTAGGTATTCCTTTGTATCCCATAGTAGGACATTTCTTGTTAAATTCACATCTAGGTACATCTTTATTGGTATTTTTTTGTTTCTTTACTTTTAACAATAAAATTTGTTTATTTATCTTTATTGGTATTTGTTTGTTTTCAAAGATTTTGTTTATTTGGGAGAGGGAGAGATCATAAGCAGGGGGAGGGCAAAGAGAGCAGGAGAAGCAAGCTCCCCACCGAGCAGGGAGCCTGATGTGGGGCTTCATGCCAGGACCCTGGAATCGTGACCTGAGCTGAAGGCAGATGCTCAACTGACTGAGCCACCCAGGCTCCCCTGTTGTTATTTTTTTTATATAAGTCATTTTTTCCCATGGTACCTTCTAATCAGTTGCTGTTTGTGTATATGAAAGCCTTTGGCTAAATAATATCCCATTGTATGTATCTATCACCTTCTTTATCCGGTCATCTGTGGAAGAATATTTAGATTATTTGCATATCTTGGCTATAGTGAATAGTGTTACAGTGAACATGGGAGTGCTAATATCCCTTTGAGGTCCTGATTTTTTTAATTCTTTTGGATAAATACCCAAAAGTGGGATTTCCGGATTATATGGTAGTATATTTTTAACTTTTTGAGGAACCTCACTGCTTTTTATGGTGGCTGTACCATTTTGCATTTCCATCAGCCATGCACAAAGGTTAGAATGCGTCCATATCCTTGCCAGTACTTGTATGAAGTTTCAGTTAAGCAAGATGAGTAAGTTCTAGAGACCCACTGTACGGCATTATACCTATAGCCACCAATATTACATTAAAAAATTAAAATTGTGTTAAGAGGGTAGATCTCATGTTAAGAGTTCTTACCACAATAAAATACAGTTAAAAAAAGAGAAATCTTTTAAAATATGGGTATTGGTATCTCATTTTCAACCACTTTTTAACAGCTCCCTGTGATGTTATAGATGTTACCCTTTTAATCCAGCAATATCACATTTGCAAAAATTAAAAGGAAACCCCCAAACAATAACACATGATATTAATCATAATGTAATCCCTCCACCTACAAGTCCCTTCTTAGCTCTTGACACAGAATTTGTGGATGCTTTTCCTCCAAACTTCTCAGTTGATGAGATTGTTGTCATTTGGTTTTTCACCTTTTTTTTCTGGACAATATTCTCTTAAGGGGATTCAAGCCAAGAACCTGTTATTTGGAGCTCCAGTCACATGAATAGGTCATCACGCATTCCAAGATCACGGTGATCTGCCCAGAGATGGAGCGCGGATGGAGGGCATCCAGAATGGTGGGTGTATTTCTTCCATCACATAACTACATCTGGATCTCTGCGAAATGGCCTATTTGCTTTCATCCTCTCTTTCCTACTCTTCAGTGGAATTGGACCCAGATAGTTCGCATTTCCTCTAGCTTCCTGGTCAGCTTGGTAGTGCCCATGACAGTTGCGCTCCCTATACTCCCACCTCTGAGGTCTGGTTTCCTGGGGCTTCCCCCACTTTTATTTCTATCCAGGGAAGGTTAAGGACCTGGTTGCCAGCATTTCTGGAAAATACTGAGGAAAAAGGGTTAGAATATCAGCTTCCTTTCTTTTGTGGGAAATTCTCTAGGGCCCTGTGTCTCTATACAGTCCATTGGGCAGAGAAAAGGGATGATGGTAGACTTTCCGGTAAGCACGGAGGGTGGTTGGCTGTGGCAATATTATTCCAGGGAGCAAGCGTCTTGTCCCCTAGCCTCTCTGAAGCTAATGATAGCAGTGACATAACCTTCTTTAACTACTATACCGTTACTGTCACCCTTTTGTCTTCAGACCCGAGAATGTGGTGAGTGCTGGACTATAGGTTCAGGACCTGGAGTAATTCATGTCCCCGAAGGGAGGAAGTCATCCTGCTGCAGTTCTGGGTGCACTGATCTTCTCCATGTGCCTTGGGCCAGCCTCTCTGCTGCCACTGCCAAGTAGTCCATCCTACCCTATGGTCTTCCATATTGCCACCACTGGGAATGGTGCTCTCTTTCCCCAGTGCTTTCAAAAGGATTTGTGCAGAACTCAAGTGTGAGAAATGGTGGAAGAAAAACATCGTCTCTGGACAGTCCTAGTGAAAATGCTAATATGTTCCTTGGAGGGACCAAAGTTTAATTTTATTCCCTCAAGTATTTACTAATGAATCTGTAGGTTGTATCAGATTAGCTAGTAATTCTGCATCATGGTATCCGAGTAGATTAACATGGGCCAGCTGCATAGTGATGGAGAAGAAAGTTTAGGGTTTATTTAGAGTTTACTAATCCTAATGATGAAGTGCTTGTCTTAGTCCATTTGGGTTACTGTAACACAGAGTGGGTGGCTTATCAACAAGAGAAATTTATTTCTCACAAGTCTAGAGGCTGGAAGTCCAAGATCAAGGTGCCAGCACGGCTATGTTTTTGTGAGGGCTGTTTCTGGTTCCTAGCTGGCTCCTTCGGACTGTGTCCTCAATGTGGTAGGAGCTGGGCATCTATCTGGAGCCTCTTTTATGAAGCACTAAACCTACTCATGAGGATTCCACACTCATGACTTGAGTGCCTCCCAAAGGCCCCGCTGTTAATACCATCACTTTGGGTATTAGGAATTCAACATTTCCATTTCGGGGGACAGAAAAAAATTGAGACCATGGCAGTGTTTAAGAAGGAACTAAGAGAATAGTGGAAGGAAGGGGGCAATCTTCTCTTAATCGACGTTTTGCCTCGGGATGGACCTAATTGGAAAAAGAGTTCACGACTCTAAGAGTATACTGTGACTCTAGACAGACCTTTGCTGGTGAGGCTTGTTTTTATCTCTCCTACCCACTCCCTTCCCCATCTGATTCTCAGGTGGACACGGGGAGCATCAATGTCACTCTCTACTTTTTATTCCTCACAGTGTCATGTTGGGAACACTGAGTGGGTTCAATCCTGTCATTTCATATTAGAAACTGATTCTATTTATCTCACAGTGACTTTACCAAGATCTCTTCTCTTGCATTGTATGATAGTCATGGCCTCCCTCAGAAGTGTGAAACTCCAGCCTCCTCCCCCACGCATGGCAGTGGAGGACAAAGCCCCAGTGTGGGGCTTTTTCTTCTGAGACCAACCTCTGGGAATGGAAGCACAATGTTACAAAGAGTGCTGGTGAGCTTCCTTACATGCAGTTTGTTTCTCTTGAACTTGCAGAATTAACTTTAAATAGAACCACAGTAACAATGACAGCTTTTGGCAGTGACAACCTTGGGTTTAAGTGGACTCAAATTATGTAAAAAGAGAGCTGTTAATGGAAAATGTGAGAAACTGGGCGGTAATGCCCACGATTTGATGCCAGGCATGTTTGCAAGGGATAGAGGTTATTTGTTTACCTAATATCTCAGAATGAATCTTGTTTTGAGAAGACGGGTGAGGGGAAGCATACTCTGGAAGGAAAAAGTAGATCTCTGGAGACTGCAACTTAAGAAAGAACTAAAAGTTGGAGTCATGACTTGCTTTCTTCCCCATGACTATTTCTTCTTTCTTCTTTGAATACTAGAAGTTGGTTTAATTTTCCTCTCTCTTTAACAGAGGTCATTTTCAAAGAATTTTATGTAGCTATCTACCTATACCTCTATCCATCATTTAGTATCACACTTGGGGTTGCCAGGAAATTTTTTGCAGGTTTACTTGTTTCATACATTGTGTTGTAATTGTCTCATTATGTGTATTTAAAAACAAACAAACAAACTAAACACCAGACTGAATTCCTTGAGGAGAGAGTCCATGTCTTATTTGAAATCTATATCCCTGGGGTCTAGCATCCCATGGGATGAATGAAAGAGCTTGTAATATAGAGAATAGAAACTAGACATACTGCCGTTATTTTAAATGAGTGTGTGTGTGTGTCTGTGTGTGCATCTGTGTGTGTGTGTAAGTGAGTAACAAGTGGTAACGATATAAACTAATTGAAGAATTGAGAAAAGTCATAGTGCAAGAAGACATTCTAGGGATTAGCACTCAGCTGGTCCTCAGAGGGTGCGGAAGAACTGGATTGACAACTACGATGCCGGAGGAAGTTTGAGGAAGGAAAATGAGCTAAGGAGAAGAGTCAGGGAAGTGTGAGGGGCGTGTGGAGTACAGTTTCCGTCCGCATGTTTCCGGTTGTTGCTTTGTGTTGGGGAATGATAGGCAGAAGGTCTAAAATTCGATCTGGCTTGCGAGCGTCTTGAATATCTGTAAGAAATTTTTATTTTAACCTTTAAGCACAGATGAGAATATTGGGGTAGGGAGTGGGATAGAAGCATCCAGCAGCTTTGATGAGAGAACTGTCACAGTGAAAGCAGAGGGGTAAGAAAGAGCTTAAAATTACCTGATTCACTTAGTCTATTCCTCTAGGCCAGGCACAATGCTAGCTGCTGGGGAAACAATATTGAATGAGTCTGTAAATATACACCATCAAGAGCTAAAGAAGAGGCCAACAGAAATTTCCAACACCTGCGAAAAGTAGGGGAGCCATAAGAGCTAGTTAGAAGGGGCATCTGACATCTCCTTGGAGAGGGGCAGGGACCGTTTCTCAGAAGTGACATCTCAACAGTTGTAAAGGGTAGTACCAAGTGGCCAAGTAAAGGAGGGTTTTGAAAAGGAAGATCCAGAGTGCCTCTAGAAAGAGCAAGGACACTTTCAGGACATGCCAAATAGTTTGGGCTGGATCAACATGGAGGAAATGAGGATGAAGGGGGAGATACAGTGACCCGGAGGTAGTGACCGAGGCAGTTGGAAAGGTGAGCCCGAAGGGCCTGGAGTGCAACCCTAACCTAGTTGAGATTGCATTATTAATATCTAAAGTAGTCTTCTTCCTTCTACCCTTCTGAGATGTTTATCAGGTCACTCTTGTTTTCATACTGTCTCATCTAAATCCATTGCCCCAAGAGTGAGGGCTTTATTTAGAAATACCCCAAGTCAAAATCAGTGGACTTCTGTTTTCTCCAGTGATAGTCTAAATTCTGTGAATAGATTTTTTTTTTTAAAGGAAGGTATGCCTTTTTTGAAAAGATCTTATTTATTTATTGGACAGGAGAGAGTGTGTGTGTGTGTGTGAGAGAGAGAGAGAGAGCGAGGGAGAGAACACATGTAGGGGGAGCAGCAGAGGGAGAGAGAGAAGCAGGCTCCCCGCTTAGCAGAGAGCCTGATGTGGGGCTTGATCCCAGGACTCTGGGATCATGACCTGTGCTGAAGGCAGACGCTTAACCAGCAGAGCTACCCAGGCGTCTCTATTAATAGATTTCTAATATTATTATTATTCCTGAGTTTGTGGGATAAAACTTACGTTATTAAAAACAGATTTTTTTCTTGATAATTGGTGGATTCATTTACTGCTACTCTTCCAGATTTCTGCTTTTGTATTTTGCCGAAGAGGTTGTTTTGCAGCCCTGTTTTTGAGGGGCCAGATGTTAGAGAGGGTGCGTGTGACATGATCAAATGAATCATCAAGTCACTTCATTGTCCTCTATGGTCTAGTCAATTTTAAACAGTATGGATGTGATCTTTCTCTGACATTTTGAAAGCTTTTTATTGTTTAGTAAGAAAAGCTCCTAATGAAGTATTTAGGATTTTTTTTTTTTTTATGTATAAAATCATGTCATGTGCCATAGAGACTGTTGTAGTTCTTCCTTTCCAGTTCTGATGCCTTTTTTTCTTTTTCTGGCTTGACTGAGCTGGTTAGGATTTTCAGTACTCCGTTGAATAGGAGAGATGAGGGTGGGCTCCTTGTTTTGTTTCTCAACTTACAGGAAGAGCTTTCAGCCTTTTACCATGGAGGATGATGTTACCTGTAGGCTCCTGCATGGCCTTTATTATATTGAGGTACACATTCTTTCTATATCTAATTTGTTGAGAACTTTTTCTTTTTATGACTGGATGTTGAATTTTTTCAAATGCTTTTTCTGTTCTATTGAGATGGTAATATGATTACTAAATTTTATTCCATTAATGTCATGTATCCCATTTATTAATTTGTGTTTGTGCAGTGTAAGTGTCGACAGTTGGCTTTCTTGATTGTAATGCAAGGGCATAATACGAAGCCTTTTCTCTCCCCAGTTTTATTAAAAAATACTTGACAAACAGCACTGTGTAAGTTTAAGGCACAGCATGATGGTTTGATTTGCATATATTGTGAAATGATTACCATAATAGGTTTAGCTAACATCCATCTTCTCATTTGGTTATGATAAAAATAAAGAAAAAGAGAGAAAAAAGGAAAAAAGTGTCCTTGGGATGAGGACTTTTGACACTTACCCTAACTTTTCTATACAGACAGTCCCCGCCTTATGATGATTCAACTTAGGAATTTTTGATCTTACCATGGTGCTAAACCAATACACACTCAATAGAAATGATACCTTTTTGAATTTTGATCTTTTCCTAGGCAATATGCACTTTGTCACTTTCTGATGATGCAAGGCTGTGAGCCGCAGCTCCCAGTCAGCCAGTCGTGACTAACCCATAGGCTTCCAACCGTTCTGTTGCTCACTTTTGGAATGTTATTCAATTAGTGACATGAGATATCCAACGCTTTATTATCTAATAGGCTTTGTGTTATGTGATTTTGCCCAGATCTAGGCTACTGTAAGTGTTCTGAGCATGTGTATGGTAGGTTAGGCTAAGCTATGATGCTTGGTAGGTTAGGTGTACTAAATGCATTTGTATTTATGCTAGGTTGGTTGATATTTTGCCCCATCGCAAGTGGAGGAAGGTCTGTATGTCATACCACACAGTTAGCTAGAGTCATCATGTTGTACAGTACATTCCCAGCACTGATCTTATAACCAGAAGTTTGTCCCTTTTGACCACCTTCCGCTGATTCCCCATCCTCCCCCGTGATGCGAGGCTTTTGATCTTTGAGGCATCCTCTTCAAAGACAGCTAACTACCTTCAACAAGCCTCCTTCCAGCAACCAGACTAGATAAAGCACTGGCTGCCCAACTCCTGAAGTTTCCTTTGTTTTACAGACTTCTGGTTGGCTTAGATAACTGACCATTGGTTTTTTTTTTTCCCTTGTTTTTCCCTTCCTGCATTTTAATTCCTGCTTTTCTATTTCAAATTCAACAATAAAGAGTGAACCTGCAGTGAGCTAGGCACCCCGCCCTGGGGCCCAATAAAAGCATAACTCCAAGCACATTCTCTTTCTCTGTGTAGTCTCACTGTGTGGGACCCAGGCATGCCATGTGCCTTCCAAGCTATGTGAGTAATAGACCTTATTTTTCCCCCACAAATTTCCCTATGGTTATTGCTGAAGTGCATCTTACAATCAGTAAGTATCATGTCATTGGTTCTGAAAGGAGAAATGTCTGCATGGGCTTACTGCAGGCCCAGATGAGTACCCCTAGGCATTTCTACTACTCACTACTGATAGACTGAAACCAGTATTGAACAAGTATTGAACTATCCTTGCATCCCAGGGATAAATCTCACTTAATCATAGTGAATGATCCTTCTAATGTGATGTTGAATTTGGTTTCCTAGTATTTTACAAAGAATGTTTGCTTCTGTATTCATCAGGGATATGGCCTGTAGTTTTGCTTTGTGGGTTTTTTTGTTTGTTTCTTTGTTTTTGTTTTTTTAGAGAGAGAGAGAAAGTGAGAGTGAGCATGAGCAGCAGAGAGAGACAGGGAGAGAGGGAAAGAGAATCTTACCTGACACCGGGCTCAATCTCATGACCCTGAGATCATGATCTGAGCTGAAATCTACAGTATGATGCTTAACCAACTGAGCCACCCAGGTTCCCCATCTTATAATATCCATATCTGGCTTTTGTATCAGGGTAAGGCTAGCTTTGCAAAATGAATTTGGGACTATTCTCTTTTCTTTGATTTTTTTGGGAGTTTGAGAAGGATAGACATTAATTCCCCTTTAAATATTTAATAAAATTCACTGGTGAAGCCATCTAGTTGTGGGCTTTTCTTTGTTGGGAGATTTTTCTTTCTTTCTTTCTTTCTTTCTTTCTTTCTTTTTTTTTTTTTTTTTAAGATTTTATTTATTTATTTGACAGAGAGAGAGAGAGAGATCACGAATAGACAGAGAGCTAGGAAGAGAGAGAAGGGAAGCAGGCTCCCTGCTGGCAGAGAGTCCGATACGGGGCTTGATCCCAGGACCCTGGAATCATGACCTGAGCCAAAGGCAGAGGCTTAACCCACTGAGCCACCCAGGTGCCCCTGTTGGGAGATTTTTGATCACTAATTCAGTTTCTTTACTGGCAATTAACTGGTCTGTTCAGATTTTCAGTTTCTTCCTGATTCAGTCTTGATAGGTTGCATGTTTCTAAGAATTTACTCATTTCTTCTAGGTTGTCCAGTTTGTTGGTGCATAATTAATTGTTCATAGTCGTCTCCCATGATCCTTTGTATTTCTGTGGTATTAGTTGTAATGTTACCTCTTTCATTCATAACTTTGTTGATTTGGGTCTTTACAAAAAATCTTATAATGGTATGAATTCTCCTCTGAGAATAACTCTGGCCCCCAAGTTTTGTTGCATTATATAGTACTTGTATTTTATCATTTTTCCAAATAATTTGAGGCTATGGTTTATATTTCCAATTTTATTTAAAAAATTGCTTAAGTCTATTTTCTACTTTGTAAATTGGTTTCCTTTAGTGAATTAAAATGGTTGGTATGATTATCTTTCTTTTATAGAAATCCATTGTGACAGTAGACTTTGGTTTAGATTGGAAGTCAGCAAATTTCTGTAAAGGGCAGTTAGTATGCTTTACAGGTATATACAGTGTTTGTTTCATCTACTCAACTGTCATTGTAGCTGAAAAGTAGTGATAGATTAAAAAAATAGATTAAAAAAAAAAGCTGTGTTCCAATTGGTTATATTCCAATAAAACTTTACTTACAAAGGCAGGTAGTGGGCTGAATTTTGCCTGTCAGTCATAGTTTGCTGACCCCTGATCTAGACAGCTTTTGATTTCTGCAATTTAGTAACTTAAAAAGATCTTAATGTAAAATTAAACTTTTTTATCCCCCCCCCCAATTTATTTATTTATTTGAGAGAGAGAGAGAGAGCACACATCCAGGCAGGGTGGGGGTAAAGAGAGAGAGAATCTCAAGCAGACTCCCTGCAGAGTGCAGAGCCGGACTTGGGACTCGATCCTACAACCCATGAGATCATGACCTGAGCCAAAACCATGAGTCAGACACCCAGCCACCCCTAAGATTATATTTTACCAATGTTTTCTGATCTCTTGACAAGAAGGTATATTTTATATATATATACATATATATATACACACATATAAGTAGATATATTTATACATATACATATATAAACATAAACATATAAAAATATGATTTATATAAATTAATAGAAATATAAATAAATATAAAGGTATGTTATATATATGATAAACTTTTGATCTTATATCTTATTTGTATATAATTTAGGTCATGTTAGCCTTTCTCGGTTTCACGTTTCTCAGTCTTTGACAAATCGGGTCATTTCTATCAATTACAACAATTTTATTTGGCACAAATAAAATTTGTACAAATCGTCTTACAAAAACTTCCAGGACTGTACCAAGATATCTTTCTACAGAAGACTGTGAGCTGGTAACTCGTCCATCCAGCCCACAGTTCTTTTTGATTGGCCTTCACAATGTGATTGATTGATTGATGTCGCTTGAATTAGTCACCTACAGATTGTATATCCCACACTCTATAAAATCTAAGATGCCAAGGTTGATTTTAAGATGTGCCATCACTTTATATAGCACCAAGGAAGAAAAAAGTCCCGGCTGATTAAAATTGTCAGACACCATGGATGTAAAACATATCTCGATTTTACAAACGTAAAATGTGGAAAAAAAAAAAAGGTGCATCTTAGAATCAGTGAATTAGTGTAAAAATCTGAATTTGTGACTTTCTTTATACATGGACGGTCTAAGATCAGTGGGACTGCATCGTCATTTTGCAGTCATGAGGCTGGAGTTGAGTACTAGCTGCTCCTTTTGAAGGCTTGAGCTTTGCATCTTCAACAGTCCCTTCTCACCCACTAATTTATGTAAGTTACGTTCAGGTGTGGCCCCTGCTCTAAGGTGATAGACCCACTCCTGAGGCACATTCTTCATTCCCCATGGAAACAGAGGGCTCCTGGCAGCCCTGAAGAGGATATCTGAGATCTCATTCTGCTGCCTTTGAATTGCAATGACTTCACTAACATCTGAGCTTCCTTGACTAAATAAAAAGCACTTTAATAAAGTACATCTACATGATGAAGGAGCCTCTCTTTGAGGCACCTTCCGGAACCAAAAGTGTCTTCCCTTCATCTTTCCATAGCTCCAACCTTTCAAACAAAGGATCACAGAAAGCACGGTTCTTGGTGTCTGGATAGTCGCTTTGTCCCTATTTCCTGCTACTAAATGATGAGAAACATTGAGGTCCTTTTTCAGCATAAGGCCTGGAAGATTTCTTTGAGTGATTCAATAAATTTTTGTCCAGTAGGCTTTATTTTTAAGCTAAAGACAAAAAGCTAGAATGTTTTACTGTTCAGTTTAATACAAACACCTCACATGCCATTTACATCTTCATTGTGAACCATCACACAGCCCTCTTTGCAATATTCTATGCTTTTGGCTACAAATCCTAATTTGTCTTTCATAAACATAGCTAACCCTAGTTTATTGTTTGCCACTTGCCTGACGTATCTTTGCTTAATCTTTTATTTTATTTATTTTATTTTTTAATTCTTTTTATTTTAGAACTTTCTGAATACCATTTTAAGTGTGTGCCAGAAACTGACAGAGGGCGGGAAGAAGCAGGACATTTTCCGACTTACATTGTTGATAGCATTTCTTTGGTCTTTCCCCAGCATATGGTGCTTTAGGCTCAGTCCTGGAAGGCAGTGAACGGTTGCTTTCCTTCTTTCCGCTCACTTATTTCTAGAAGATATCTTTTCCTCCTTGTTTCAAAGAGGGAAGCCTGGTTTTGCCATGAGGAGAAGTCTTGCCGGGATCTTTCCAGTCTACCCCTCTTTAGTGGAAATTACAAACAGAATGTGATATTACATTGTCCTTAAATCTGAAGCTTTGGGGTAGTAGGTTTTTATAGTTCTCTGTACCCTCCGTGATGTTTTAGCGTAAATTTGGTGGAGATGGCTCCATTTTAATCAAGAAGTTCTAAGGGTTGTTTTTCATCACGGATCCCTCCCCAACTAGAAAGGGAGTTACCAGCTGTGGGTTAATGTATCTGACTTCAATGTTTTTAATTTTTTTTTTTCCCGTTCAGCTTGAATAATTTGGGGGAAAACAATTTTTTTATTTTTTTGCTTAGTATTTCCCTTTCAAGAGACATCAAGTACGTTATGACCATTACTTGGAAACAATGCATAGTTTGTTTGGGTCTTGTGTGTTTGGTATGTGTGTGTTTTTTCTAAACAGATGTTGAATAAAATCTTCAGGTCATGTGTGAGGCAGAATACTTAGAAGAATGTTTCAGAGCCCAGCCGACTTTAAACAAATTGTTAAATCCATTGTTTATTAAAGTGAAACAATGGAAAAGAGGAAGTGGTGGAAAGCTGCTTGGTTAATATTAAATGAAAGTCATCCCTCTCCCCCACATAAGACATGTCAAACCACAGTGAATTATAAGCTAAATGAAGTTTTGAGAGCGGGTTTAGAAATCATTGAATCAAACCAAAGCAAAACACAGCTCTAACGGCATGAGTTTCGTGTGAAATGTTTTGCCAGGTTGTTTTCTGCAGACTGGCCGTGAGTCTGTAAGAGGTGGATTCTTAGGGTCAACCTTCGGGCTGCTCAACCAGACAGAAGAGAAGCCGTACGTACAAGCCTCAAAAAGGATGCATTTAGGAAGATGGAAGATTTTCCTGCCGAGACAGAAGATTTGGCCCCCCTTTTCACTGACTGCTTGTTTTTTTGATGTTTCATCAAGTGAGATCAATCATCCCCTGGAAGCGGGCTGCAGACTCCCCAGGAAGCTGAGCCAGCAGGCAGAGAACTCAGGGTTGGAAGGATAAGAATGATTCCTGGTTTCCCTACTGTGATGGTTAATTTTATGTGTCAACTTCGTTAGGCCACCCACTTGGGTACCAGACTAAATGTCACTGTGAAGGGTATTTTTTAGAGAAGATTAGCATTTAAATTAACAGACCTTGAATAAAGTAGATTATCCTCCATAACATGGGTGGGCCTTGACTAGTTAGTTGAAGGTCTCAATGGAAAAAAGATTGTGCTCAGCAGGGAGCCTGCTTCCTTCTCTCTCTCTCTCTCTCTCTACCTGCCTCTCAGTGTACTTGAAATTTCTGTCAAAAAAAAAAAAAAAAAAAAAATCTAAAAATTAGAAAAAAGATTGTGGTCTCCTGAGGAAGAGAGAATTCAGCCTTCCTGATTGCCTTTGGATTATAGTTGCAACACTAGCTTTTCTCTGGGTCTCCAGCCTGCTGTATTGCCCTGCAGAATTCTGACTTGGCTGGACCCCACAATTGGCTTGAGACAATTCTTTAAGATAAATAAATCTATCTATCTATCTTTCTATCATCTATTTCCTATTGGTTCTGTTTCTCTGGAGAATCCTAATTAGTACACTTACCAAAGTGTACAGAAGATACTAAGTCCTTAACTCTGAGACATAAATTGATGAAATATCAAGCACAGGATAAGCAAACAACACCTCAAAAGAGAATTATGCCAGGAATCCTCTCAAGGCAGTAAGTGGCAATTTAATTCAGTCATCTCTCTCAGGCTGTGTGGTTTGTTCATACCTGAATCTGAGAAGCCCCTAGAGTGACTCCCCATTGTCTACAAAGATAAGTCCAGACTTTTCTGGCTGTGACTTAGTACCTGTTAAAATTTAGCCTCCTGGTTACTATCCTACCCATTACCCTCCAACACAAAACCTTTGCTCTAGGTCCATGGTTTCTCTTGTTCTACCTGCACTTTCTAGAAGAATTTCTTTTTCTGTACCTGGCATAGTCTGTTTCTCATGCGTGGAATGTTCTTCTTTCTTCTTCAATCCTCCCATTCCTTCAAAGCACAGCTCTAATTCCAATCTCTTCTGACCATTTCTGTCTGTCAGCTCCACTTGTATCTCATGTCTGCCTCCCTTTTGTTCTCCAATATTGGATTCAAGTATGTAGTGTTAACTCAGCTCTGGGATCCTGGGAAGAAGTATTTTACTCATTCTGTTCATCCCGTGATGCCACGTAGAGTGCTCAGCACACGAAGGCATCATATAGTACTTGATAATCGATGATGGAGACAATGTCACCGGGGGTTATGTAACTTGACCTTATGCTTTCTAGACCCATAGCTATATTGCTAGATTGCAGCCTGCCACATACTTACTATAAAGAAGAAATGGTCCTGTTCCAATGTGGTTTCAGTGTGAATAATGGCTTTCTAGCAGCTAGTGTCCCTGTCACCCATTAATAAATTGCCACTTACTGCCTTGCGAAGATTCCTGGTATAATGCTGTTTTGAGGTTTTGTTTGCTTATCCTGTACTTTGATATTTCATCAATTTATGTCTCAGAGTTAAGGACTTAGTATGCCCCTCAGTGTCTGATGCATAGTAGGCCCTCCAATCAACCAAGCTGTGGCATGAGGAGTATGGGGACATGTCCCACACTTTGTGGCAGTGTTCTGCCATTTCATATCTTTATGCTTTTATTTCTATAGCTTCTTTTCCTGGAACATTATTCTTTCTCTTCTCTGTCCACATAATGCATCATATCCTTCAAAGCTCAGCTTGAATTTCACTCTTCTGTGAGGCTTTTTTCACTCAGGCTATGTTAGTTGCTTCTTTCTAGAGGTTCGTAGCTCATAACTCTGTTGTTGAACTTGAATTGTGGTTATCTGCTTCTTTGGATTTCTGTGTCCCAGCCCTCTGTAGGACATCAGGTTCTCCAGGGCAGAGCCTGTGTCTTATTTATCTCTGAATTCCCAGTCTTTGGCATATAAAAGATAATAAATTCTTGGTGAACAAATGCAGAATGAATGCTAGTTAAAATAGTTGAATATGTGTGTTTTTAGAGTCTTGGGCATAAAGTGGAATTTCATATGATAGAGTTTCAGGAGGTCTTTCTGATTTTCTATGTACTTTTCCCAGCTGTTCTATGATTCTTTTTTTGTTGATGGAAGATCATATTTTCCTTTAGGAGAGGGTGTGCAATGACCTTCAGTTTGCTCTTGTAAGAAGACAATATATAATTACTCACGGGAAAGGTCACTAACTCTTTTTCACCATGAATGGTTATATGATTAATGCCAGAACTCTTCAGAGAGGAGACTGATGAATGACGGTGAGGGAACTGGGGTGTAGCATGCTTGATGATTTGGGTAAGATTCCAAGATGGCCTCATTCAGCCATGCTAGCAACTCCTCTGTGGTACTTCACCATCGCTGGGGGAAGATCTCAGCGCCCCTTGCACATGTCTGCTGACTTTTCTTAGCTATACCAGCTCTGCTACATTGTGCTCACAGAATTTCATACAGAGTTTTTAGGCCTCACTTTATATATAAGCGGGGATTACAATATACAACTCAGAAATGGGATCATGTATAAAAGAAATGATACAACTCTTTGCAAATGGAACAGTTTAGCATGTTATTTTGTATGTTTTTTCCCCCCAATAACCTAGTATAACCTAGTATCATGCCTGGCATATAATAGGTATAGTTTTTATTTAAAAAATTTAAAAAATATTTTATTTACGTATTTTAAAGAGAGAGAGAATGAGGGGGAGAAGGAGAGAGAATCCGAAGCAGATTCCTCATGGAGTACAGAGCCTGATGCAGGGCTCAATCCCCAAACCTTGAGATCATGACCTGAACCAAAACCAAGAGCTGGATGCTTAACCGTCTGAGCCACCCAGGCACCTGGCATAGTTTTTAAATGTCACGTATGTCACATATGCAGTACACAGCTTGTGGCCTTGGTTGGGATTCTTGCAGGCCTGCTTCAGGGTTGAACGGGGACTAGCATTTGAAAGCAGAATACCTGAGCCACCTTTTTTTCTCTTCTCCCAATAAGTATAGATTTTCCACTTCTGATGACCAACCCAACCCAGTGACCTCCTTTTTTCCTTTTGCACATTATATATATACCTTATTTTCTAGAACCCTCTATTGTTACCTGTTGGTTGCAGGAAACTTGGCAATTCTTTTCTCAAGGCCTCTGCCTGATGACAGAGTAGCCCAGGGTGGACTGTGGTTGGGAAGGGCTACTGGGAGCACATCCAGTGTATATTTCCATCAGTCTTTAGGGACTGGCGATCATGCGATCTCTTACCACATTGGAGATTTCCCTGACCTGGGGTTGAGCCTGCTTCTGGAGTTCCTTTCCCATTCAGAGGCTGCTCCACTACTCCTGAGCCCATATCATTCATTTTTTAAATACACATCTGATTTTTGAGAAGTTGTCCCTTATTCTCTGAGCTACAGGAAGAGGGTAGAGTTGAGTATAAGGATAAAGGGCTAGTGTTCAAGGATAACAGTGGATTGGAGATGAGGTCAGCTTCATCCTTCGCATGAGTCCTTGGACACCACAGAAAAGCTTCCACAGTGAAATCAGCCATTGGGTGGTGGGTGTGTGACATTCTACCCCACCTCCCTGCCGGCCACTCAGAGCTAGTATCTTCTGAATATGTCTTGGGCAATGATAGCTAACAGACCCATAGTCTGTCGCTGGATCACGCTGAGAAAATTTCTTCATGTAGGAGGAGAGCCTACAAAACAGAAAATGGATTTGTGGCACATATCAGAATGTGTTGGAGTTTTGGTACTTTTTCTCTGTAATGGGATGGTGTGTGAATGTGGTTGGTACCCTTGATGGATGGTTACCTGTCAACTTTGCAAGGCCACGGAATGGCTCAATATTTGGTCAAACATGATTCTGGGTGCTTCTGTGAGAGTATTTACACTAACATTTAAATAAAAGAGCTTGCCCTCCCTAATGTGGGTGGGTCTCATCCAATCAGTTGAGGGCCTACACAGAACAAAAGGGCTGATCGGCCTCTTGAGTAAGAGAGAAGCCTGACTGCTTGCAAACTGAGAGAGCCGTTTTTTCCTGCCTTTGCACTCTAGCTGAAACATCAGCTCTCATGGATGGTGAGCCTCCTGGCCTTTGACCGGAACTTCATCGTCAGCTTTTCTGGTTCTCAGGCTTTCTAACTGAGATTAGAACTTAACCATTAACTCTCCCGGATCTCCAGCTTGCCAACTCACCCTGCAGATTCTGGGACTTAAGCAGCTTCCAAAACCATGTGAGCCGGTTCCTCACAACAAATCTCTCTCTCTATGTGTGTCCTGTTTCTTCTGTTTCTCTGCCCGGTTCCTCACAACAAATCTCTCTCTCTATGTGTGTCCTGTTTCTTCTGTTTCTCTGCAGAGCCCCAACATATACACCTGGTCTCCGCATAGCCCAGAGCTCTGCCTGAGCTCTGCGAATTGGCCAGCATGACTGATAAAAGACATAAAGGTCACAGAGAGGTTATTGAACCAGCGCTTGTGGACCTCTCTGGTGCCCGGTTACTAATTCCTGTCTTGTGTTTCCAGTTTGGCAAGATCAGAATTTCTGGTACTCAAGCATGGTCTGACTTTGGGCCGGATCCTACTGTCTGTGTCGCCCAGAAGGGGATTTTCCTAGACGACCAGGGAATTGGGGGTCTCTCTGACGAAAGAGGTGGAGAGAGCCTTTGCCTAAAAGATTTGCAATGTGGCATGTAAGGATAAAACCAATAGAATAGCAGGATCTGAAGCGAACCATTACAACAGGAGTAACAGGAGCCTAACCAGATTTTCTGAAGTGCAGTTTTCACCCAGGTACACTTCTTGGTGTATGTTCTTAAAAGACAATAAAATGTTTTTTTTTTTTTTTTTTTTTTTTGTTTGTTTGTTAGTCTGTTTTTAGACTTTAAGACTTGATATTTTAAGTGTGAAAGTTTCACAAACTTTTGCCCACTGTGAGTGGAATGAGAGTAAGTGGGGAAATAGTATTGTGTTGCCATTTTACTGACTCATGAGGGTACATGTTGAGACCAAGACGATGGGAGAATGAGGGTCAGTGGGAGAGTTCCTAATTCTGTTCTACTTTTAATTTGGTGGATGAACTTGGGAAAGTTGTTTAATTGCTCTTGGCCTCCTATGCCCACTTGCCTCTCAAGAAGTGGTCCTCTTAGCAGCTCCTCAGTATACAATACAGTGTTGTTGACGCTCGTCACCATGCCGCCCATTAGATGCCCTGAACATATTCATCTTCTAACAGCTTTATTGTAGTTGTCCTTTCATGGCATACATGTCTATCTAACCATCATGTTTATACCTTAAACTTAAACTTACATGATGTTATATGTCATTATATCTTATTTTTTTTTTTTTAAAGATTTTATTTATTTATTTGACAGAGAGAAATCACAAGTAGATAGAGAGGCAGGCAGAGAGAGAGAGAGGGAAGCAGGCTCCCTGCTGAGAGCCTGATGCGGGACTCGATCCCAGGACCCCGAGATCATGACCTGAGCCGAAAGCAGCGGCTCAACCCACTGAGCCACCCAGGCGCCCATGTCATTATATCTTAATAAGTCTTGGGGGAAAAGAAGAAAAATGAAAAAGAAAAGGAACCAAAGTGCCAAAAAAAAAAAAAAAAAAAGTAGTCCTCAACCCAGCAACCTCCACATTACCTGAAAGGTAGTTAGAAATTTAGAATCTCGTGCCCTATCCTAGACCTACTGAAACAAGTTTACATTTTAATAAGGCTGCCAAATAATCTGTTTACACTTTAAAGTTTGGCAAGCACTGGTGTGGAGGAGAGAACATAACATGTTGGGCTTACCTAGAAAGTACTGTTTGCTTGGTCTGGACGCTTGTATGTGACTTTGTTCATGTCACGGAAAATCTGAGCCTCGACCTCCCTATCTGAAAACTGGGTATAAAAATATTTGCCAGGCGCCTGGGTGCCTCAGTGGGTTAGGCCTCTGCCTTCGGCTCGGGTCGTGATCTCAGGGTCCTGGGATTGAGCCCTGCATCGGGCTCTCTGCTCAGCGGGGCATTTGCTTCCCCCTCTCTCTCTCTGCCTGCCTCTCTGCCTACTTATGATCTCTGTCAAATAAATAAATAAAATATTAAAAAAAAATTTGCCTACCGACCTAATACAGTTTTCACAAGGATGAAGCTAATTTAAAATGTCCTAGACGCGTATTGAGTGACTTCTCTGTGCCTGGATCTCTGCGAACCACCACTGCAGGGTAAGGAAATGAATGAGACACAGTTCTGGTGTCCAGGAACTCAGCCTCTAGCACAATGGGAAAATATGTATGAAAGCACTTTGTAAATGCAAAGGGCCACCTAAATGTTAGCTATTATTAGTATTAATGGAGGTAATAATACTTGCCCTACTTATACTGCATGGTTATTATTAAGCTCAAGTGAGATAAAGCATGTCAGAGCTATTTGAAAAGCTGAAAAGTACTGACGTAAGAACTTATTATTAGTATTATTATTGGCATCACAGAGGGAATGATAATGAAGGCTAGTAGGGGAAAACCTAGATTTAATTACGTTAACTTGGGCCACAGAAGGCCTTGGAGTTGAAATACCAAACCTGGGACTCTTAGTTGAACATGCCAGGAGATTCTGGCTTGCTTTTGGCTCCATAAGGGAGCGAAAAATAAGAGTCTGTTAATACTTCTGCTATTTCAGACTATCTGATCCTGGAAGCAAGGATTTCTTTGCAGTTTATTGGCGACTCACTGAAATGCATCGACCTGTGAGGTGGAATGTTTTATCTGATAGGCATCCTGACAATAGCACTGCCCTGCCAATTAGGACGTGGTCAGGTGGAAAAAAATAGAGGAGGCTCATGGTCTGTAAGGTCCTCTATCTGGGCACACACGCAGGGGCAATCTTCTGCTCTGTGTGTGACTGTCCTTGGAGCCCAGGCCATCTGGCTCCAGCCCTGGGTGCTCAGTGTCAGGCAAAGGCACGTGGAAATCACCCGGCCTTCTGCAGATGGAGACAATGGCCTACAGAGACGGCCTGCCGTGTGGACCTCACCCTGGAGCATGCTTGGTGTTGATGGAGAAGGAACTTGAAAGATCAATTCACCCAGCTTCGGGTCCAGCATCCTCTCCCTACATCTTAAAGCCCTGGAGTATGCTTTGTCCTTGTTCTTGGGACTTTGAGTAATACACACTCCAGCAGGGAGACAGGTCTCCTTGGCAGTTCTGTTAGGGATGTGTTTCAGTTCTCTGCCCTCTGTCTTCTCTTCTTGATAGTGGCGATGCACTCCCTGCTTTTCTTCCTTACTGGCTGTCGATGTTCTCTCTTATTGCTGCCGGTGACATGACCCACAGAGATTTTAAAGAGGCAGAGGAAGGACAGGATTAACATTTCCCTGCCCTGGGGTCCTCATTGATGTCATGTATTCTTTGGTTAGGTTCCTACAAGGGTCATGTCTGCAGCTACCTTCTCTGTCATTTCATGAGGCCCTGGGGCTCTTAGGGTGGGGGGCAGCCCCACTGCTGAAATCCAGTGCTGTCACTTGGGAGCCCTGTGATCTTGACCAAGTGACATCATCACTCCAAGCCTCTGGAAATTGAGAAGCCATTGTGAATGCCGTGCAGAGGGGGAAAATGAAATGATCTGGGTAAAGTCACTCATCTGCTGTGGTTAGTGCTAACTCCTTCTTTGCTGCCCTCAGGTGGGGTTTGGGGCTGGGTAAGGAGCTATACCTGATTAACCACAGCCATCCACTCCCCCCCTCCCTCCCACCTACACACTACACTCATCCAAATAGACTCTCAAAACAGAAATGGCCTGAGCTCCCAGATTTCCAGATCTTTCAGTTGCCGATGGGGTCACATATTCTGATTATTGGTTCTTTTCCAGGGACTCTGGGTTGGCTTTTTTACCAAGCCTTCCCTATCACTTCGTTTGGTCTTTTGTGACTGCCTTTCAGCCCTGATGTCTCTTATCCTTTCCCTGCCAAGCTCACTCCCACTTTGTTTGGAAGGGTAGGGATGATTCATTAAGGAGAAGAATACTGTTTGCTTACCTATGTGTGGAGTAATGTGTGCTGAACTGAGAATCACTGGATGCCACCTGGCTTGGGATGCTTCCTTGGGCCTTGGCTCTTTATTCGTGGTGTGTTTGCAATCATAGTCTTTCTCATCCTGAAGATCACAGCAGGAAGTGAGCTCTTCCTCCTTTGACCTTGCCCACCTAGACTCCATGCATCTAGGCCAGGCCTGCCTTGTACAGCTGGGCGCCCCCCCCCATTCCACTGCCGTCCCCCTGCCCCGTAAAGCACTTTGCATCTAGCAGAAATGCAATAGAGTTGTTTGGTTCCTGCTTCTTAAATCTGACACTCCTCCTTAATTAAAAGATATTTCCCCATAGCAGCAGGTATGAGAATTCTTCTGGACTCCCTTTCTGGGAGAATGTTTTCTTAACCTACTTGGGATAGAAGTTGAGGCTCCAGGGTCTGGAGGAGCTGTGGGTGCTGAGGTTTCTCAAGGAGAAAGACATTTATATAATAGAGGGAGAAGAGACTCTGTTGGAGAATGAGGTATTCAGGAGCGAGGTGGTGAGGAAGAGGGAGAGAGAGAGAATTTAGCAGACAGGATGGGCATGATTGGCAGAATTTTGTGTTCTTTGATATTGTGACCTTTGCCCAGATCCCATATAACTGGAAGAGGAGGCTGGTTCTGCCTGTGAGTGGATGCGATGGCAGACCTCAAGACCAGATAGCTCTGTGGTCTCTAGACCTTAGAAAAGGAGGTCCGATGCCCTGTGTGTAGCGTGTAAGAATTCCAAGTAATCGAAGTCTAGAATATAAGGGGCAGATGGCCCCCAGTTGACCTCTGAATTATACTCATGTAAAGCCTGGAACAAAGTCATACATTTAGAATGATATCCTGCCAGGGTTCCTTAGAAAGGGATATGGCGGGAGCCTGGGTGGCTCAGTGGGTTAAGCCATTGCCTTCGGCTCAGGTCATGATCTCAGGGTCCTGGGATCGAGCCCCGCATCGGGCTCTCTGCTCAGCAGGGAGCCTGCTTCCCTCTCTCTCTCTCTCTGCCTGCCTCTCTGCCTACTTGTGATCTCTCTCTGTCAAATAAATAAATAAAATATTTAAAAAAGGGGGGGGGATATGGCAGAATTTCAAGGAGAAAGTGTTGATACCAGAAGGCTGCTTTGAGTCACGGACCTCTGCCATTCTCCTTCCTGCCCTCTGTTTCAGTATATATGGCGGCAGCTACCACTGGCTGTCAGGCAGGTGGCAGATCTTTGTCTTGCTTGTGTCACAGGTAATGTTCCTTACTCTGAACTCCACCACCCCTTCTTCCATGGAGAGCTGGGGACCGGGGCTGGCAACAGATTGTGCAAACTGGAAAAGAAGTCGCTAGAGCCTAGAGGTGCTGCTTGATTTTCTTACTTGCATGATCAGAAAGAGAAATGGGGGGGCACTTGGGTGGCTCAGTTGGTTGGGCAACTGCCTCCAGCTCAGATCATGATCCTGTAGTCTTCTGATGGAGTCCTGCATCTGGGGGTGTTCCCTGCTCAGCGGGGAGTCTGCTTCTCCTTCTGACCCTCCCCCTCTCATGCTCTCATTCTCTCTCTCTCTCTCTCAAATAAATAAATAAGATCTTAAAAAAAAAATAAAGAGGGAAAAAAAGAAAGAAGAGAAATATGGTCAAACCCGTGTGTATATTTTAAGAATGAAGGGATGAGGGCAGCCGAATGGCTCAAACGATTAAGCCTCTGCCTTCCGCTCCGGTCATGATCTCAGGGTCCTGGGATGGAGTCCTGCATGGGGCTCTCTGCTCAGCAGGGAGCCTGCTTCCTCCTCTCCTTTTGCCTGCCTCTCTGCCTACTTGTGATCTCTCTCTGGCGTCAAATAAATAAGATCTTAAAAGGAAAAAAAAATAATGAAGAGATGAAATTTTCTGAGTCTTCCAAACGATCCTTTTCAGGAGCATTTCAGAGTCTTTCCCATGTTTTTCCGGGGCCACAGGGAGACAAGACTCTAAGAGATGGATCGATTTTTTTTTTCCCCCAATATGTCTTATCCACAGCTGTTCACATATTTGGTTTCTGCTAATGTTCTTTCTTCAGGACTTAGCCAGACGAGGAGTTTTGTGAACCATAATGTGGTGTAAATTAAAATGAACCAAAGTTTTACATTAAAATATGACCTTTGAAATACATCTTGGGTTGACAGAGAAATCAAAACTGCAGTAATAGACCATTGAAGAAAGCACTAACAGGGGGAATACATCCGTCACACGCACTCCAGTGTTGTTCTCAAAGGACACTGAATTCTTAAAAGAAGAATTAAACTGAGAAGTGAGGAAGTTAGAGAAAAATACACACCTGAGAAGAGCACGGAGAAAAAAATGGGAATTTGCTATTATTAAATGAGAATACCTGAAGGTAATTTAATGGATTAATAAATCTAATAATATCTCTTTAAATATACCAAGATAGGACAGATTCTGGCTAATGTAAGTTACAAAGGTAGGAGAGATACAGATATGTGATATGAGAAATAAGAATGGGATTTATATCCTAAAGAAAAAGGCAAGTGAAACCATCAAAGAAATATTATAGACTGCTTTGTTAGTCATTCAGAAAATACTACATAAATGAATGATTTCCTTATACCTATATGTACATCACCAAGTTGATTCAAGAAAAAATACAAAACCAGAACAGAACTTTGGCCATAAAATAATTTAAAAAAATTTAAAGAACTATTGCTAAAAACGGGTCCTCGTACGTATAGTTCTACTACATTCTTTTTTCAAATGTTTAAGGAAACATAACAATTATAAAATAAAAATGGACAGATTTAGGGACGCATGGGTGGCTCGGTCAAGTAAGTGGCTGCCTTCGGCTCAGGTTGTGATCCCAGGGTCCTGGGATTGAGGCCCACATCAGGCTCCCCGCTCAATGGGAAGCCTGCTTCTCCTTCTCCTGCTCCTCCTACTGTGTTCCCTCTCTCTCTGTGTCTCTCTCTGTCAAATGAATAAATAAAATCTTAAAAAGAAATGGATAGATTTGATCTTATAAAACCCAAAAGTTTATTAGGGTACACGCTAAGAATGAAGTTCCAAGTAAACTATTAATTGAAGACGAAATACGTGCAAATGTGCAAAAAAGGAATTACTAGTCTTTGTATGCCAAGGGCTCTCAAAAATGAATAAGAAAAAACCATGTCACAAAATAGGTAGAATTTATGAGCAAACAGGAGAAAAGGAGAGACAATGTGTTGATGATAAGCCGAATGATACATACCCCTACTTGGGGTCAGGGAAAAACACAACAATAATGAAATATGGTGTTTCAGCCATCAGATGGGCAAACCAAAAGACTTAACCTAAACTATTAAAACGTCCTTTGCTGACAGGGAAGGGACTAGTACTCTCACGCATAGCTGCTGGGATTATAGAAAATTACATCCTCTCTAGAGAGTAGTTGGCCGTGTTTTTTAAAAATGCAGTGTGGAGGCACCTGAGTGGCTCAGTTGGTTAAGCGTCTTCCTTCGGCTCAGGTCGTGATTTCAGGGTCCTGGGATTGAGTCCTACACTGGGCTCTCTGCTCAGCAGGGAGCCTGCTTCTCCCTCTGCCTGCTGCTCTATCTGCTTGTGCTCCTCTCTCTCCCTGTCAAAAATAAAATCTTTAAAAAAAATACAAAATATGCTTACCTATTGATCCAGAAGCCTATTCTAGGAAACTATTTCTTATAAATAGTTACTAGTTTTTAAAGACAAGTGAGTAAGGATATTTATTTCACCACTGTCTTAAAATTACCAAACATTCTGGAAACCACCTAAATGTTCAGTAGAGGGGGGATGATTGTACAAATTACAAACATAGTTATACCCAATTAATTTCTCAGGCTCAAATCCCTGGAATCGTTCTTTGTGTCGGTTTTTATGTATGTACCATATCCAATCCACCAACAAATTTTTGTCTGCTCTCCCTTAAGAGTGATTACAAATCCGAATGCACTTCTCATTCCATGAACATTCCATGGCATTCCGTGGCTACCCCTTGGTCCCAAACCCTACCGTCTCTGCCCTCAGACTCAACAGTCTACCCTCTGCCACACGGCTGTCTATTAGATACATAGACTCCAGAGCGAGGAGTTGAAGATATAAAGGAGTATAAAGATATAAAGGATATAAAGATATAAAAGGAGTTGAAGATATAAAATAGTGCCCTTCTGCTCGGAGCCTTCTAGTGTCTGCTCCCCATGGCACTTATGGTAATGACCTGAGTCTGACCGTGGCTTACAAGGTGTTACTTGATCCTGTACTCCCCCATTGCTCACCCTGATTTCCTCCCCTTTCCCTTTTGCTCACGTCTCTGCCAACAATGGCTTCTTGCTGTTCCTCGAACATCTAATAAGGACTGTTGGATTTGATGTTCTGTCTGCTTGGAACCCTTACCCCGAGTTACTGGCATAACTTTCTGCTTTACCTCCTTTGTGTCTTTGTTTGACTTTACCCTTCTCAGACCATCCTGTTGAAAACAGTAACACTCCTATGATCTTATCCGCACAAGATAAGATTCTGAGGAAACGCAAGTCCCAAACCTAAAAAAACATTGAGGTATGGTTTGCATCCTTGCTCAGTTCTGTTGAACAGCTCCTCAGGGTGGGTGGCGGTAGTGCTCCCTACATCAGTTTAAGTGCTTAAATGCCAAACACTCTATACAGATTGTCTTCTTCATTTTCTTTGTATTCGTATTACTTATTCACAGAGGATAAGTGAGGTTATACAACTAGCTCATGATTTCCTGAGGATTAAGTGGGGTTGGAGGCAGGATTTGAACCTTCATCCATGAGGCTGAACACCACCATGCTGTACCACCTCACAAGGCACTAGGCATTTCTTTGCTTCTCGCTCTTGAACTGTCTCACAGGCAGAGCAGCTGCCTTTAATCTCACGTTTCACTCTCAAAATTGCCCCAGACGTCTTCCCAAAACCTAGCCCACACTGACTTGTTGATTCCCCCTTCTGTCTTCCTTTTGTCCCGCGTCTCTTCCTCCTTGGCCATGTCCAGTGTAAAGCTGTTTGGAATCCTGGTTTCCTGAGCTCTGTAACACAAGCCCCTTTGTCCTCATTTGCACACACACACACACACACACACACACACACACAGCCCAAGAGGTCGCCCAGGCATGCCACATCCCCCTACAAACAAGGAAGGATGGTGACATGATCCTTGTCCCACTTATTTTCCAGCTGTTGGGAGATGACTCTGTAATGATGTATCGGGCACACATTGGCTTGATAGCAATCCAAGGGACACAGTTTCACCTCCTTCTCAGTTTCTATAGGACATATTACCAATGCCCTTCATTTCATCCTTGTATTTGACCACATGAGGCAACTGGCAGCTGTGTTGCCTCGATCAAGTTACTTCACCACTTTGTGTCTCTGTTTCCTCCTCTGTAAAATGGGAGAAATAATCTCCCCATTTCAAGTGCACTGTAGGGTTCAAATAACAAAAGCTACTCAGTGCTACCAGACACACAGCTGAAACTTACTAGACGTGAGGGGTTGTAAGTTAGAGTCTGGGGGCCGAATAGAGGTCTTGTCTCACTCTTGCAGTGTTGTGTCATTGTGTTAGCCCCGAGGAAATCTCTGGAAAAGCAGCCTCACTTTCACAGCAAAGAAAAGGATTTGATCAAGATTACGCAGTATATGCAAAACAAAACAAGCAAACAAAACAAGCAAACGAACAAAATGCACGTAAACGTGCTTCTCACTCTCCTGTGCGGGACTTCCGGGTCAGACATTTCTAAACGTAGCCTCCCTTTGAGCGTCAGATGCGTATGTGTAGTGATGGGTAAAGCAATGGACCAGACAGGGCAGTTGAGTCCTGGCGCCACCTGTCTCTAACCAGCTTAACCAGCTGTGTGATCCTTCTCCAGGCCCTTCTTTCCTTCGGGTTTTTTTTTTTTTTTCCTGATAAGAAATACCCCCGAACTGACGAGTCCCACAGCAGCGGAAGCCTTCTTTGCTTCACATGGTGGCTGGGTCAAAACAGATTCTCTATACTAAGATGCTTTGTCTCTCGTATCATATAATAAAATATGAGAGATTATGAGAATAGTTTCAAAGTCTTTCAATTGAAAAAAAAAAAAAAAAAAGTTGTAAGTGTTTGTTCCGGAGTTGGGCTGCCTGGCACAGTAGGTGTGAATAACCTCCACTCCTCCTCCTGGGGAGATGCTGCTCCAGGGTCACTGTGCCAGCACTGGGGTTAGGAAGGGCCTGCTCAACAACCGGATCTTGACCCACAGCTGATCTCCGTAGGTCGTTAGATTGTTCCCTCTGCCTCTGATAGAACTGTGACTCGGCTCTGGGGCCAGGGAGCTGAGTCTGTTGGCCATGGTTTGATCTTTCTCTCTCTCTCATCTAGCCATATCTGTCTGCACGCTTGTCTATCATCTCATCTTTTTTTTTAACCATGCCAGAGTTTCTTGATCCAAATTCCTCTTTTTGCTCTAAAATCTAAGTTTACTCATTGCCATAAATTGGAATGCTCTAGAATGGCTGCTGGCCACACAAATATGGACACACATCTCTCTATTGTACCTATTTTTTTCTGTCTGCCTGTCCATCCTCCATCCATCTGCCTCTCCATCTCTCATTCCAGACTTTTGTTCAATCCATCCATCCACTCCTACCTGCTAGAGTTTATCCTTTTTTTCTTTACCTTTTGCCTCTCTTTGGGTCCAACCTGGAATCAGAGCTCTGGCTTCCATCCAGGCAAACTTCATTCAACCTGTTCTCAGCCAACTGATGGTCTAAATTTGGAACCTCACAAAGTTTTGAGAATGTCTTTCAACCTGTGGGTGATTATCTGAACTTGAGCCAAACCTTCATGCTTGAAGGCTCTGCTATTGTTAATCATGGCTCCCGTTCACTGCTGGTCAATCACCTGGTTATTTTCCTTTTGCCTGGGAACTGACCTTGTACAAATTCCCTGGATTGCTTAAAGCCAGCTGCCTGGCAGAGGCCGGCTGATGATGGGTGAGACGAAGAAGGTTGATAGCATTCAGCTCAGCCTTCCCTGGACCAGGGCCCAAATCTCCAGGCTTTGTATAAAATCAAATGCAATTCACCTGAAGAGCAGCTTTCCCTAACAATTGCTTATGGTACAGACTGAGCCTCAAAAGCCTTATGAGAACCCTGGACTAGAAGGCACGGGGGTAGATGGCCGGGGCAGCAGTGGGGGAGGGTAGCTGATTATGGTGTGCAGCCCACCTCCCCCGTCACTGGGCTAGCTTTGATTGGACAGTTTGATTTTCGTATATCCCAAATTAGTCCTCTCTACAATGAATTCTAGTTGAGGACTTGAGAAGGAGCTTTTATTTCATCCTTGGCTTAAAAAAAAAAAAAAAAAAAAAGGGCAATATGTTCTTTTAAAAGAGAAAACAAAAAAACAGGTTTTACAAGGGCTGGATTTTCGGTTCTGGAGTTTCCCACACTATCTATGAAAAGCCTTGGCAAGGGCTATTTAGGGTGAAAAAGATAAAAATAATATCTTACAGTCATGTTAAGCTTTATACTTTAAACGTCTTTTCAAAAGTCGTTGATTGCATACCTCATCTCTGCTAGGTCAGGGGCTAGGGGAATAAAGAAAGAAAGCAAGGTCCCTACTCTCAAGGAGCTTGTGGCCTCGTAGAAGGAGAGCAACACTGATGTAAGCAGATGAAAGAAACCCTGTTGGTGCTACCGTACCTTGCCTCTCTGCAGGGGAGAGAGGAGGGAGGAGACGGGTCTGCTGTGTCGAGCATAGATAGGGCCATTTGAAGAGTAAGACAAAAATATTGTAAAATATTGCAGGTTGAGGGGACTTTAGATTTTCTTTAGTCTTACCACTCATTTTAAAGATGAAAGAAATTCCTCCAGCTGTGAGGTGAGAGGACTTGCCTGAGGCCACGCTGCTAAGTTCCTGGTGTGGTGCGGGGTGGGGTGAGGAGCTCTCCTCTCAGTTCCCAGGCAGTACTGGTTCTTCTCCCCGCCAATATCCTGCGAACTCCGGAAGAGACTAGCATATGATGGCAGGCATTGAACTGTACTGGTGGGGACCCACTTCCTCTTCTGTCCTGTTTGCAGAGCCAAAGATTCAAGGCCAACGTCAGCCTCCAGACTCCACTCTCTGCCGGGACTCTTCTCTCTCCCTGGGCCACCAGAGCTTTGGTGGTCAGGGACTCTCCAGGAATCAGATATTCTCACGCACTCCAAGGTGTGTTAACGATTTCATCTTGGAACCTCTCAGAGTACAGCATTCAGTAGAAGGTCTCAGGAAGAGTAGCTAATAGTAGATATTCAGGAATTTATTACTGATATATGTAGGCCGGAGGGGGGTTCACCTGGGTCCTCTTAGTCACACCTCACCGAACACCATTTTAGCTTGAGGGGCAGTGAAATTGTTGGTGGGTCGAATGGGGAACCCTGTCTGTTGTCAGAACCCTTCCTTAGCTCAGCCCAGTACACTGAGAAGACATCACTGTTGCTCACAGGGGGAGCTAGGATGGGGAGTTACTGGTAGTTTACAGGAGAAGACCTAAGATGTGAAATGAATGTCAAGGTCGCAGCTGGTACTGGATCTCAGTGCTCACACTGCCTGATGGAATGATGCTTCCTTCTTCCCAGCCCCTGGCTCAGTGTGGACACCCTTGGGTGCCGGGGAGAACGGTGCCCGAGAACCAGATTTGGAGGCACAGGCTCTCTGTGTGACCGTGGGGATCCCTCATTCTGTGAGCTTGCTGTTGTCTCACTGTACTCCTCTGAACTGGTCTTGAAATGATAATATTTTATCTTGCCCAGTATTCAACAAACACTTTATGTTGTGGGCCTGTGTTTTGTTGCTTAAGTACTGGCTGTTTTTTGGCTCTATGTGCAGAATACTAGTTCCTGGGACAGCCGTGTATGTGTGTGGTTTAATCTCTATTTGTGAACACACTAGAACAATAAAGTTCCACAGCTGGATGGGCATCTGAGTCTGGCAGTATCTGGGTTCTGAAGGTCTGGATCACAGACTATGTAGACTGCAAGTTTTTCAAGTTGTTTAAAGTCATAAAATATTTATGTTAAAAAAAATCCCAGAATTGTGGCTAAGAATTTGTGTACATCTGTATCTCTGTCTCTATCCATCACTCTGTCTACACTACTACTGAGTGTAGAAAATGCTAGAAAGGAGCCAAGGATGGGGAGTAGCTATTAGCAAGGGGGTAAAGGAGGAAGATACACGTTATGATTTTCCAGGATAGCATGATGGACTTTTTATCTTTTTCTAAATAAAATATTTATTGTATCTAACACAAATATGAACGAACATATGCACATATTTAAATATACATATACACTAAATATATTATGTATATATTTCTAATGTAGTGTATGTATACATAATGTAATGTAATGTATACATATACATTATTTAAAATATTTAAAATATCAGCTAATAAAGCAGAATTTATATGCATTTTATGGAAGAGATCCCTGGTGTCTAATGACCAGGTGCTTCAGGGAAGAAGTCCAGCCTCCTGCACGAGAGTCTGGTTGCCTGCTAAGGCTTCAAGCCAAGTGTTTGGCTTACCAGCCCTGTCAACCTGGGACTATCACTTCCTGTGGGCCTCAGTTTCCTGCTCTTAAAATCAGGGGAAATGCTGTTATCTCAGATGATTGTGAGAATGAGACAGAATATTAAATTGCTTGGTACATGGCCAGCATTCAATAAATCTTAGTGCCCTGGTAATCTTATAAACCTGTCTGTTTATAAAGCACTTTCACGTTATTATGAACTGAATGTTTCTGTCCCCCCAGAATTCATGTGTGGAAGCTCTAAATCCTCATGTAATGGGAACTGGAGGCGTGGCCTGGGGATATAATTAGGTTTCTATGAGGTCATGAGAGTTGGGCCTCCACGATGAGATTAGTGTCCTTACAAGAATAGATACCAGGGCGCCTGGTTGGCTCAGTGGGTTGGGGCCTCTGCCTTTGACTTGGGTCATGATCCCGGAGTCCTGGGATCAGGCCCGGCATCAGGCTCTTTGCTCAGTGGGGAGTCTGCTTCCCCTCCCCACTCTGCCTGCCTCTCTGCCTACTTGTGATTTCTGTCTGTCAAATAAATAAAATCTTAAAAAAAAAAAAAGAAAAAAAAAAGAAGGATACCAAAGCGCTCTCTCTGTCCCGTGAGTATTCAGCAAGAAGGCGGCCACCTGCAAGGCAAGGAAAGAGTTCTCACCAGGAACTGAAGTAGTTAGTGTTTCGATCTTGGACTTCACAGCTCCTCTGGAGCTGTGAGAAATAAATGTCTCTTGTTTAAGCCACCCAGTCTGTGGTATTTTGTTATAGCAACCCGGGCTGATGAACACACACGATGGTATTTCATTTGTATAATCATCAATTCTGGGAGGGGGTAGGGTTGGCTCGATACCTACTTTATAGATGGGGAACTAGAAAACTCAGGGAAGTCATGAAGCTCAATATTCACAAGAAAGAATCTGATTCAGGATTTGAGTGCACGTCTCTACTGTCTAATGTGGTATTCTTCAGTGATGCCATGCTGCCTGTCTCTATGATGACGGGGCTGTAATGTCAGAACCAGAACCAGGGAGGAGGGCATGGGCTTTAATTTTATTTTGTTATTTCTGTTTCGATCCCTCATTTGGATGGCAGCAGTGCTTCTCAGCCTGGGGTGATTTTATCCCTCAGGGAATATATGGCAATGTCTACAGCATGTTTCTTTGTCTCCTTTTCAATTGGACTGAAAGGTGCTACTAGCATCTAGAAGTTAGAGATCAAGAATGTTGACCCTCCCTGTGCCCTGGGCAGCCCTCACAGCGGAGAAGCCCCGGATTCCAGTACTATACTGGCATGTGTCCTTCACTTAAAGATGACCGTACTTGGACTGTTTTCCTTCTGCCATGGACTTTGCTGAGTTTGGGCACAAAATGTCTTGCTGTAAAGTACAGTATAAAGCTACAAGAGGAAAAGACAACCGGTTCTCAGAAATAAAAGTCCACAAACATGTTTAAACAATGTTATGGCATGGACAAAATCATATTAAAATAGTAGAAAATACCTAAGCTAAATGATTTCTCAATCCCATTATCTATTTAAATCATCCTCATACATTCCAAGAATTTGAGACATTCAAATCCTAAGCTTATTAGTAAAGATTTACAAGAGTCTAGAAGATGACTCTGTGATCCTGGGGAAATGACAAAACGTGTTCTAGAACAGTCCTCCCAAAATTTTCTAAGCATCTTATTTATTTTTCAGAGAAAGAGAGAGAGAGAGCAAGCACAAACAGGGGGAGCAGCAGGCAGAGGGAGAAGCAGGCTCCTGCTGAGCAAGGAGCCAGATGCAGGACTCGATCCCAGGACCCTAGGATCATGACCTGAGCTGAAGGTAGCCGCCTAACCAAATGAGCCACCCAGGCATCCCCCAAGTCCGTTATTAAAGAACTGAAACTTGGATTAATTGTATCCCTGGCTAAGTGCAACGGCTATCATCTTGGTTAACAGAAAAGATAATAGTGGCAGGGAAAATGAATTCACGAAGGGATTTAATTGTTCCATTTTCTGAGGTCAGTATAAATTCCCATCCCCCCACCCCACCTGACCCCCATAGCAATGAGCAAAATTTGGTATATGATAGAAATGATACGAGGGCCTTGTGGCACTGGGTTTGCCTGGGCTGATCTAGCCTGGCTTTGTCAATGCAAGAAAATAAAATTTGGAGAAACACAGAGGGAGGAGGGAGAAATGTTTCAAAATGTTTTCCAGGGGTTCCAAATCAAGTGCTTGGAAAAATCAATATACCAGGTGCTTTAGTTAATAGGGTTTTATTGCAAAACACCCTACATACATGCAAGATTGAGCAGTGGGCTTGACAAGGGTGCACTGGGTATACACTTCAGCACATACTTTACTAGAGTAAAGTAAAATATTTGGCTAGTGTTAACTGTGAGGAACGCGGAGACTGCATCCTCTGCCCAGCATCTTGGGAGGCATTAGACCGGGGGATGTTTGACGATCTTCATGATTTCTCCCCCAAAGCACACTCAGATTGTGGCAAAGGAATTCTGCCTTTTGAGGAGGGGGGTCCAGGGAAGTCATGGAAAGTTCTGAGTGGTGGGTTTGGCAAATCTCTTGTTTGTAATAATTTTTTTCTTTTAGAAAAATTTGAAATCTGCAGTGGGTGGGGGAAAGAACCATGACAGTGTTTTAAAAACTGTAATGAACACTGTGTACTTTTTAACCTAGATTTGCCAACTGCTATCACTACCTCCGTGTCACTTTCTCTATATAAACCCACTGCCTTTGTGCCAAACCATTCAAACCATCCATAACTAGGCTACACACATCATCTCACCTTACTCCTTAATACTTCAGCCTGTGTCTCCCAGGAGAAAGACAACTCGCGTGCACAATCCCATTATAAACAAACCTACGGAAATTAACATAAACTTAATATTATTGCTCTATTGTCGATACTCAAACGTTCCTAATTGTCCCAATGGTGCCCTCTCTAACTTTTTGCTATTTATTGCATGATATGTCCCTTTAGTTTCTTCTATTTTAGAACAACCTTCAAGTGTTTCTCTTTTCTGGATAACAGTGGATAACACTGAAGCTTTTGAAGGGTGAAAGATAGGTTATACCATTTCCTCATGACCTGAATCTTCAGGGCAAACAATTCTGGCAAGAACATCACACACATGATGGTGTGAGTACTCATTGTATCCATAAGGAGGCGTAAGATGTCAGCTGTCTCACTACTGAGGCTGTGAAGCTTGACTATTTGGGGAAGGTGGTGACCACCATATTTCTCCATTTAAAAGCAAGTTTATTCTCCACCCCACCTTCCCAATGAATCAGTCACCTGTGGGGTGATACCTTGGGATTTTTTTTTTTTTTTAACACACATTGATGATCTTTGCTTGAATCAATTATTACACTGGAAAGCTTTCTAATTTTATTGGTCTTTTTACAGATAATAGTCAGCATTCTTGTTCAAAAAGAGTTTTCACTTTTGTTCCTATTCTTTTCCTTCCCCTTCTTTTTCTTTGTTTTTCAGAACTGATGCATTTTTTGAATGATAGTAATTTACTAGTATTGTTGCTCTTTTCCCTGTCGTCCCAGATTTGGACAATGAGAGCAACTCAAGACATCTCTGTTCCTTTGACCTGCCTTTGTTAGGCTTTGTACACTTGCTTTCTTTCTTGCTAATACTTCTTAGGATCATTTTTTCTTTCCCTGTCCAGGCCTGAAATCAGTGTTTCTCAAAGAATTCTGGTTCCTGTTAGTTGGAAAGGGGCGGTATTTAGAGATACACACACATTTCATACTTACATAGCTGATTCACATAGAATGACACACAATTTTTCCACAGCTTCTCTCATTCCATATTTGAATTTTCCTCTCCTTGTAGTCAAAACCTTGGCTACCTACAACATTGATTTATTTACATATTTACTCTATATGACATCACAAACAAAATAGTTTAAAAATTACAATGCAGGGCACCTGGATGGCTCAGTTGGAAGAGCCTGCAACTAGATCTCGGGGTTGTGGGTTTGAGCTCCACATTGGGTGTAGAGATTACTAAAAAAATTAAACTTTAAGAAGAATCAAACTACAATGCTAATACCACTAAGAAAAGCAAGTCTAATGGGAAATTTCACCCTTTCTTTTCAATCCTTCTTAGACTATATCCCCTTATGTTTAAATTACTTGAAATGTTTATTTTTCTGTCTACACATTTTATTTTGGATTTGACATATAGTTACGGTCATATGTTACTATCTGTATTTTAGAGTTTGCTTTTATTTATTTATTTATTTGACAGACAGAGATCACAAGTAGGCAGAGAGGCAGGCAGAGAGAGAGGAGGAGGCAGGCTCCCTGCTGAGCAGAGAGCCGGATGCGGGGCTTGATCCCAGTACCCTGGGATCATGACCTGTGCCGAAGGCAGAGGCTTTAACCCACTGAGCCACCCAGGCACCCCTAGAGTTTGCTTTTTACATCATTTGTGAACTTTATCTTTTGGCAATGTAAACCTTAATTCTGGTTCCAAAGTCAAAGCTATTTAAAAAGACAGATTCCAAGAAATCTCATTCTGTATTCTCTCTACCCCAGTACAACTACCTTCTACAGGTAAGCATTTTCATTAGTTTCTGGTTTCTCATACCAATTTTTCCGTTCACAATAAGTAAATGAACATGTATATAATAAATATATTCCTATTTTCTCATATTTCTTTTATAGAAGACAGCATACCTTATAACCTCATAAACAGCTAACGTAATATGTAGCATGCAAAATGCAAGTTACCTTCCTTTTTTTCCTGATGGTACTCTTACTTTCCCAGAGCTCCTCACTGCCCCCAGTTTGCCATTTGTTTTTCCTCGAAGAGGCAGGCTCTGTTTGGAGAGCATCTCCAAGCCACATGATCTGACCCCTCTGGTGCTCTGTGATGCTTAGAGTGCTTTCAGTATGGTCTAAATATTTGGAAGCCTCTGGTGCCTGCAGTGGTCCCACATTCGGAAGCCAAGACTGATCCTTAATTTTGACATGGCTTTCTGTTATCTTGCAAATTCCAGACTGATCGGTTAGGGATGCTCAATGAGAGGAAGGTTTGTTAACATAATATTCGATTTTAATCCGGTGCCCGAATTAAATATTATATTTGGGCGTGTTTGTGAGAGCGGCCCTCGAGTCGGTGGAATCAGAAGGTAGATGGCTCTCCTGGGTGTGGATGGAGCCTCCTCTCCACTGAGGAGGTGAATCGAACAAAAGGGAAAGGAAAGAGGCACTCACCCCTTTTGCTTCCTACCTGCCTGGCTGAGCTGGGATTTCAGTGTTCTGCCCTTGGACTGGCATTTGTACCTTTGGCTTCCCTGGTCCTCAGGCCTTTGGACTCTTTTCAGCTGAGCTGTGGCAGGAGTGGCTTCCTCAAGGCATGGTTTACTAATGCCTTGGAGAGAAGTACAGGGTCAAGATGACCGCAAAAGGAAGGGGCTGCTTTGTTAGGTTGGAAAATGCCGCATGAAAACATGGCCCTCTCCCCAAGGAGCTCTTAGAGAGGAAATCATAAACATAAGTCTTTGAAGCAGACTCTCCTGGAAAACCATTTATTGCTATAGCTTCATGGGCTTGGCTTTTGGAATCCTGTCTCCAGCACAGCTCTAGTTCCAATTTGTTCTGCCGGACCAAGCACTTGGATCACACCCCCATCACTGTCTTGGCCACTCAGATCACATGTAGAGACCAAAACAAGTTACTAGCACATGCCTTTCTTGGTGTACTTTGTAGAGAATCCATGTCCTTTTGAAACACATCTGGATGTCGGCCAGAGTCACCGCATGCCCATCTCAAAATTGTTATTTTGTTCAACAAGGAACCAATTTAACTCTGGGCCCCAGGCTGAATGAAAGCCAGAGGCTTTTTCCCATAGCATGAGTGTTGACCTGAAGACTGAAGATCTCTTGAGGCATCACTTTTATCATCTTCTTCCTCCAAAAAACCAACAAACAAAAGCAGAATTACTTGATGATTATGAAAGGTATGACATAGGGAAGGAGTTTATCTTTTCCCAGGCTCCCTTGTACAGAGGCTAGAGATGGTGGCAAGAATTACACTTCCCATTGTAAATGGAGGTTATGGGTCTTCTGTAGACCATGTCCCTATCTTTTCCCAAATCTCTTTGACTTTCTGAGTGCCCTGGAAAGTGGGAATGTGATTTAGGAACATAGTGGGAGAAAGAAGGAGAGGAACTCAAATTTGTTGAGTTGCCCTCTATGTTCTACAATATGCTTTCTTGGTAAAAACCTAACAATAACCCTAGCAATAATTATTCTCTGTGTTCTGTAGAAGAGGCAACTGAGTCTCTCTCATACTGGATGGCTTGCTCAACAGTAGTGAGGGGTGGAGCCAGAGTTTGAACCTTGGTTTGCCAGTGCTTTCCAGTAAACCACACTACCTCTCCACACTGGTGTTACAATAAAAGATCCTTATAGAAGTGATAACGTTGGGAAAGACAATGCTCAACACTGGGAACAGGAGCAATGAGAGATACTCCTTTCCTGTCCATTTTGTCTTTCCCTTATCACAGGATTAGAGGTGGAGTGTGGGTGGTGGAAGGGGGTACGTCTGCAGCCAGAAGTAAAAGGGAAACAAATGAAGGACAGTTGAAGGATATATTTGAGACTCTGGGGAGAAAGTCAAAGGGAGTGAATCATCCTCTCTCTTCTTTATCTTTTATTAAGACTTAAACCCAGGGTACCTATAGCTCCAAAGACATTTTTGACAGTTGATAGCTAAGAATAGTAGTTCTCAAACTTCTTGGTCTCAAGGTCCTCTTACTTCATAAAAATTATGAAGGAACCCTCTGTGGGTTTATTTATGCAGGTTACATCATGGATATTTACTAAGGCAGAAATTAAAGTAGAAAAACGTTTGCACTATTTACTAGTTAATTTAATAGTAACAATAATACACCTAATACATGTTAACTTAAGTAACATAGTAATAAAAAAAAAAGACTATTTAAAAAAACAATGGGGCTTCTTTCAGAGTGGTTTTTTTTTTTTTCTTTTTGCAAATCTCTGTCATGTATAGCTTAGAAGATAGTGGCATTCTCATATTTTCTCTTGTATTCAGTCTGTTGCCACCCACTTGAAGTACATAAAGTAAATAAAGTATATAAAGTACACTTCGTGGGAGCTTCATACAGATAATGTAGTTGGGAAAATAAAGGAATATTTTAATAGCTGTTTCAGATAACTGTTACTATTCTTTGATACTTCACCATAGCTTAACAAGTGGTGGTTTCTTAAAGGTTAGTGCAATGTGGAATGTGAAACCTTATCAATGAACTTTTTGTGCTTAGTGAAATTGAAATCTATGGTCTACCTTGCACTCTCAATATATCTTTATTCAGGCATGATTTTGTAATTTTCCTACATTGACTATTTGGAAGATATGAGCTCATTGAGTCATACAAATCTTACAAATGTTGATTGGTTTCATTTTAAAAAATCACATTCATTAATCACTAACCTCATCAGTAAAGTCTCTAAGTATTGGAAAGCTATCAAGCTGATAGTAGCAGATGCAAGTTTTCCAATATTCTTAGTTTTTCTTGAAAGCTCAAATTTTACCATTGGCAACAAATGCTGATGACTGTTTCTTTTCAAATGACAGGCTCACTTTGTTCCTGTTCAAGAAAATGTCTGCCAAACACGCAAATCTAAATAACCCTAGTATTGTGGCTAGTCATTCTTTCTGTGAAACAAGCAGGTAGTTCAGCTCAAGCACAAACAATCACACAAGTGGTTTTTCTTGAGACAACCATTTTGGTTTGTGCCAGAAGTGCTTTACACATACCTGATTTTGTCACACTGAATACTAACCAAAACAACAACAACAACAAACATGTGTTGATTGATGGTTTCAGCTTAGGTCATGATCTCAGGGTCCTGGGACTGAGCCCCTTGTTGGGCTCTGCATTCAGTGGGAACTCTGTTTGAGGATTCTCTCCCTCTGCCCCTCTTCCAGCTCTCTCTCTCCCCCTGTAAACTAAATGGATAAATCTTCAAAAAACAAACAAACAAACAAACAAACAAACCAGGCACTTGGAAGTTAAAATTCAGTAACATTAATACTTTTTTTCATGCTTTATCAAGGACATCCTAAGGAGAAACTGCCATTTTTGTGTGTGGGGTTGAAGAATGAGACTACTAGCAGAGTTCAATGCTAGAGTCAGTGCCGCTTCCTTGGTTTATGTTAGTCATTAGCAGCTCTCTTCACTATTGCTATTGTGCCATGACTGAAAATGTCAACATAGTTGGTTCAGGATAAAACATGAGACATTTAAAAATTATTCAACACTTTGAGTATTTCAGTACCCCTTGTGTTTGCTGCCAAGCACTCATATAAAACATCTTTGATCATTAGTGGATGCTAATATCAGAAGAATTCAAGCAAAACAAATCTAGCCACACCTATAGGTTCGTCAATAACAAAACAAAAATGCAATTTTGCAAATGAGATACTATCTCAATTTTCATGTTTACAGCTAAGCAGTTTGTCAAGTTGCCGCACATTTGCAAAGTGGTAGTGTCGTGGTTTATTTAACCAACTTTTTATCCAGCAGGCACTAGGCAAGTGTCAAATGTAGGAGCTTTATTAAGGTCTTAGTTATTATGTTTCCTTCTCCAGCCAGGGCTTTAGACGCTGAATCTCAAAATGACATCACAATTTAACTAACACCAAAATGCTACTCCACCATGTTCTGCTGCTTAAGACACAACAGTTTAGGTGAATTACTATCATCTATCAAACTGAGGAAAAGATAGCTGTTGTTATATTTTTATTTTTTATTTACAGTTTTCCTCAGTTTCTTTGGAGTAGTTTCTTTTCTTCCTTGAGTCAAAGAAGTTTCTGACTTGAAGTATTATCTTTTTTTTAGCATTTTTGAGTAGACTTATGCACAGCTGTGGGTTAATAAGTAGTTCTCCAATCTCCCTTTTTAAGCCAAAAATCGATCCTAAAATGTGAGGAAAACACATTTCAGAAAAATTTTTATTTTAGAATACATTTTATTAAATTCCAAAATAATATTTTGATAAAACTCAGAAAGTTAAAACAATTTTTTTAAAAGTTAATACAGAGGAAGGCAAAAACGATATTCTTTTTGTTATTGTGCTTCCATATAGGTGTGAAGAAAAGTTGGGGATTTTAAGATAATGACTTATTGGATGGGAAGGAGGTAACATGGATTTTAGATGGCGTACCTGAAGGCAGCTAGGAATCTCTCAGTAGAAGTCTTGAGAACCAACTGAACTAATCTCATTATGTTTATATCTTAAAACTACAACTTTAAAAAATTCTGAAAACCCAAAGAATACACAAACACAGATTGATGAGCCATCAGAGCAGTGACATCAGGATACACCATGTGGCTGGAGGAGCTACCTCTATGTGTTCGGACAGAATAAAAGTGAAAAGGGTGAAGAACCCCTTAGTGAATCAAAGAAAAGAGCGTTGACCTTACAGACCCCCAGAAAGAACAGGGGCAGCTGCTTGTATGAGAACAGCTACATAAGAGGAACTCATCGAGGATCAGAGAAAAGAAAGAAAAGGTTAATTATTTAGGACAATTTTTGTGATTTTAAAGGGATGTGGACTTCTACATGGTTGGCCCGAGATGGCAAGCAGAGAAGAACTTGGATACAGTGGTCCTATCAGGAACAAAAGATAATTCGCTAGAGTATAGTTTGTTGCGTGATTCTCAGCTGAGTTTTGTAGAAGATTGGCGGCCTGGTTATGAATTTCGTGGTGTCAGAAACTTCTGTCAGTCATCAGTTAGCGTGAGAACCTATGTTAAAGTTGAAAAGGGGAGAAAGAAATAGGGAAAAACCTGTATTTGAAAAAGAATGGTCTTCCCACGCCAGGACCTTTAAATCTCTAGTTCTGACTTGTCTTTTTGAAATAATATTTTTAAAAAATTGACTATTTATTTGCTTACCAGTGCTCTCTCATTATAGTTTCTGGTTCTCATCCCCACATATCAATTTTATTATTTAGGGTTTGGAATAGGATTGGCAAGTGGCACAGAAACCATGTGACCTGAAGTTCAGTAAAGGGTATCTTAGTCCATTTGGGCTGCTGTAAGAAAATACCATAAATTGGTGACTTACAAACATTTCTCATGGTTCTGGACACTGGGAAGTCCAGGATCATGGGGCCAGCATATTCGGTGTTTGGTGAAGAAGTCCGGTTTATTAAACAACCATCATTTTGCTATGTCCTCATATGGTAGAAGAGGCAAGCTAGCTCTCTGGGGTTTCCTTTATAAGGGCACTAATTCCATTCCTGAGGCTGCACCCTCAAAGCCTAACCCCCTTCTCAAAGGCCCCACCTCCTAATACTATCACTTGGGGGGGGGTAGGATTTCAACATATGAATTTGGTTGGGGACATAAAACATTTCATCCTGGGCCCCCCAAATCCATATCTTTTCACACACAAAATGCATTCATTCTATCCCAATAGCCCCTAAAGTCTTAACTCGATCTGGCATCAACTTGAAAGCTGAAGTTCACAGTCTCACCTACTTATCATCTAAATCAGATATGGATGAGATGACTCATCCTGAGGCAAATTACTGTCCAACTATGAACATATGAAATCCAACATGTTTCTGTGCTTCCAAAATATAATAAAGGGACAGATGTATGATAGGCATTCTCATTCCAAAAAGGAGGAAATGCAAAGAAGGGAGGCATAACAGGTTCTGAGCAAGTCCAAAAAACTTAAGACCTGGTGAGCTGGAGTCTGCTGTCACAGCTCCATTGGGCTTTGCCTTAGTGGGGACTCCCCGCCTGGATGGTGCCTTCCAGCCTCTGGGATTTCCATCCTTTGCAATCTCCGTGGAATGAGTCATGCCTCCTGGTTTCGGTCAACTTAGTGCAGCGGAGATGACTCCTTAAGGATGCTGCTTTGGTTTATCAAAGGGGTGCTACCATCGTTTATCACGTGTGCTCCCAGAGGGGGTGACACCTCAGTCCTTGCTGAACTGGGGCAGCCTGGAGCAAGGCACCAGAATGCAGGGAGCAGAGCCTTGAAATTGTTCTGTCCCATGGGCTCTTGCTCTCTGGGCTGGTGCTGAGAGGAGCAGCTCCGGAAGAGCTCTAAAATCCTTTCAGGGTCATTCTTCTAGTATCTTGAATACTAGGTCCTGGTTTCTGTTTCGATGTCCCCACTGTCTTGACGAATACCTTCTAGCTTCTCCTGAAGAGATCGGTCTGTACTCCTTTATTAAATTTGGCCACATCCTTTGTGCTCTCTCCCAGATAAACTTGCTCATTTTTTGCAGGACAGATAAGTTGAGAATTTTTCCAATTTTTAATTCTGCTTCTCTTTTGGTTAACAGTTACATCTTTAAGTCATTTTTCTATGCCTGTTTTTTACTGTGAGTGTTCATGAGAAACCAAGCCGCTTCTTCAATACTTTGCTTGGAAAATTCCTCAGCCAAATACTCGATTTCATCGCTCAAAAGTTGTACTTTCCACAGAACACGAGGACATGAACACAATTCAGCCAAGATCTTTGCCATTTTATAGTAAGGATCGCCTTTCCTCTAGTTTCCAATAACACATTCCTCATTTCCATCCAAGACCTCTCAGAATAGCTTTTAACATCCATACTTCTACCAACATTCTGTTCATGACTACTGAGGTATTCCTTAAGAAGATTGAGGCTTTCCCTACAGTTCTCCAGATTTGCCTTCCACAGTCTGTTCATGGCAATGCAGGCTTTTTCTAATGTGCACCTCCGGACTCTTCCAGACTATGCCCATTAGCAAGCTCTGAAACTCTTCCAAATTTTTAGACTATTATCACAGTGGCACCCTCATTTCTCAGCACCAGATTTTTGTCTTAGTCCTCTCAAGATGCTATTACAAAATGTTATAGCTTACACTGGTTAGCTTATAAATAGCCAACACTGATTTCTCACAGTCATGGAGGCTATAGTTCAAGATTGGAATGCCTGCATGGCTGGGTTCTGGTGAAGACCCCCTTTTGGGCTTTAGATTGTCTTCTCTTTGTGTCTTTATGTGGTTGAAGGGGCAAGCCAGCTCTTCAGGGTATTAATTCCAATCATGAAAGTTCTGCCCTCTGACTTAATCATATCCCATTCTAGGGCCTGCCTCCTAATACCATCGTGTTGAGGATTATATTTCAATATGTACATTTTGGGGGGCATGTAGCAGTCAGACCATGGCAAGGTGTGAAGCTGAGTCTTCAGCGTCAGTGATACTGCCCAGAAAGGAATGGTATTGTTTAGAAAGAGCAGGTGCCTTTTTGATTCATTCTTACCCCATCAAATTCTAACTGACCTATGCACAGTTTTCACTGTTTTTTCTTTTTTCTTTTGACACCCTTTCACTCCGTCAGAGGATTCAAAAAAATTTTTTAATTTAATTATGTGACAGAGAGAGTGAGCAAGCAAGCAAGCAAGCAAGCACAAGCAGGGGGAGCAGCAGGGGAGAGGGAGAAGCAGGCTCCTCGATAAGCAGGGACTCCAACTTGGGGCTCGATCCCAGGATCCCAGGATCATGACCTGAGCTGAAGGCAAACGTGTAACCAACTGAGACACCCAGGTACCCCTCCATTGGAAGATTTAAGATGAATTAAAAACAAAACAAAAATATGAACAAACAACAATAAAACTCTATAGCCGGCACATTTCATTAGAAATTTCTGCCATGGGACACCTGGGTGGCTCATTGAAGCCTCTGCCCTCAGCTCAGGTCATGATCTCAGAGTTCTGAGATCAAGCCCCGCATCTGGCTCTCTGCTCAGTGGGGAGCCGGCTTCTCTCTCTCTCTCTCTATGCTTGCCTCTCTGCTTACTAGTGATCTCTGTCAAATAAATAAAAAAATCTTTAAAAAAAAAAAAGGAAAAAAAAGAAAAAAAAGAAATTTTGCCATGATGGAAATGTTCAGTATCTGTGATGTCCAATATGGCAGCCACTAGCCACAGTGTCTATTGATGCCATGAAATGGCTAGCACAACTGATTAATTGAATATTTTAATTTAATTTGACTTAAATAGCCACATGTCCTGAATGCCTAACATATCTGATAGCATATTTTTAGAAACCTTTGGCCTCAACCAGTCTTCCCAGTTTTATTTCTCATCTCTGTACTTCTAAGCTTCTTGGCTTTTGTGATATTGTGATTTACCATGGGGTTGAGGAACGTGATGGTATTACTTCTTCCCCACATCATTTTCACTTTTCCACCCCTTACCTGATGCAGTGGTCACATGACCAGGGATGCAACCTCAAGGGCTGGTAGCAGGGATGATTCTTAAGGGTGTGATGGGGCAGGATGGATGTTTACCTCATCTGACAAAATTGGGATTAGCAATGAATGCAGCGATATAGCCTTGGAAGTAAAGATATCCCATCAGTTCTATACCTGTGTAACCTTACCCTATGTGAACAGGAGTGGACTGAGGGAGAAGGACTTGCTAGACTAGTATTTCTGCCTGCAATCTAGACCAGCACAGTACCCTAACCTAATGGTCCTTCTAAAGGTAGAAACATTTGGGTGTAAGTGGAGAGGAGGAAACACAGTAGCTGGATAAATGGCTTATGGAATAGGGAAATCCAGTATTATATCAACACCTTGAAAGAGGCTCAGAACAAGAGATGATATTGTCTTAGTCTGGGTTTATCAGGTGCCTGAAGGGGAGAAACCATATGTTGCTGATATTACTTCTGTTTTTAGAACCTGATAAAACTGAATGGAAGCCTACAAATCTGAGTGATCTTGCCTTGGGAGACATTTTTAGAAGGTATGATGATGGAATGAATAATTATTAATGACTGAATGGGGCTTTCATAATGTGGCATATTTCCTTTTTTAGGAGATTTTCCTTTAAGACTGTTCAAAGACCAGGGGGTAGACTGTGATTTTGTATTTACAGTGTTAAAAAAAGAAACAGCAGCCTCCAAATAGAGTCCCTTGTGCTAAGCCCCATGACCTCAAACCGACTTAATACATAACCTGATTGCAGTTTCAACTTCCAGGATTGTAATCTTTTCTTTCTTTCTCTTTCTGTCTTTAGAGATTTATTTATTTATTTGAGAGAGATAGAGAGAGAGTGCAAATAGGGGAAGGGGAAGAGGGGGAGGGACAGAATCTCAAGCAGTCTTCCTGCTGAGTGCTGAGCCCAAAGCAGGGCTTGATCTCATGACCCTGACATCATGACCTGAACCGAAATCAAGAGGCAGATGTTTCACCTGACTGAGCCACCCAGCTGCCCCTCCCGGGATTGTAATCTTAAACCAGTCAGTCTGGAATTTCCTGGTCAGCAGTGGTGAGGTAATCCACCTGGCAGATCCCTTCTATCCACCATAGAAAGAGGAGGTAATCTGCTCTTTGTCTCCGCCTTCTTCTGCCTATGAAAGTCTCCCGTTTTCTACAGCTCTTTGGAGGTCCTTTCTGTGTGCTAGATGGAATGCTGTCTGATTCATGAATTGTTGAATAAAGTCTATTAGATCTTCAAATTTACCCAGTTGAATTTTTTAAAAACAATAATAAGAAATACATATTTAGGCTTTATTCCTGTTTTTGACACAGAGCTCTTAAAAACTAAGGCATTTCCTAGTGATAAAGGTGTCTTGTTATGTTACTGAAGTGACTTTAGGACTGCACCTAAAAATGGGGCTCATTGTCAGTAGAGCCAGCCATATTATGAAGAGATTGGGTAGAACTTTCAGTCCCAACATCTACCCCTAACCTCTTGGGAGGGAGGGATAGGAGATTAAGTTCAATCCCCAATGCCAATGATTTAATCAGTCATGGCTTTGTAATGAAGTTTCCTTAAAAACCCCAAAGGCCTGGGTTTGGGAAGTTTCTGGTTGGTAAACATATGGAGATTTAGGGAGAATTGTGCCCTCAGAGAGGGCATAGAAGCTCTGTGCCCTTTCTCTACACCTTGCCCTATGCATCACATCCATCTGGATTTTCTTGAGTCATATCTTTTTATAATTAGTCAGTAATCTGGTAGGTAAATATTTTTCTGAGTTCTGTAGACCACTCTAGCAAATTAATTGACCCAAGGAGGAAGTGGTGGGGACCTCCAATCTGTAGCTGGTAGATCAGAAACACAGTAGTGGAAGGGGTGGTCTTGAGGGACTGAGATCCTAGTCTATGAGATCTGATGCTCTCTCCAGATAGATAGTCACAGAATTGTTTTGAGTTGTAGGACACCCAGCTCATGTGGCAGAATTGCTTGACGGTATGGAAACCCATCCCCCCAAACAAACATTGTAATTGGGTGTTAGAATCTTAGAAATAACTTATATTTCCTCTAGCATTTATTCAGCTTGTGTCCTCCATCTGAAATGCCTTTCTGAACTTTCTTGTTTGGTAAAATCTTATTTGTTGCTTAGATTACAATTTTAATGCCATATATTTTGCTAAATTTCTCCAGCCTTTTGAGACATAATTAGTTGTTCCTTACTCTGTCCTCACAGAGTATTTTGTTCATGCTCCCAATATAACACCTGCTAAGTTGTCTTTTTTTTGCAGTTGAAATGTGTTTGTTTCTCTCCCACATAGTCCACTACAGATGTCAGTGGCTACTTGCGACTACTTACATTTTTTTAATATTTCAAGTTTTTATTTAAATTTTAGTTAGTTAACATATAGTGTCATGTTGGTTTCAGCAGTAGAATGTAGTGATTCATCACTTACATATAACACCCGTGATCATCACAACAGTTTTCCTCATAATGCCCATCACCCATTTAGCTCAATCCAACCCCCCCACTTCCCCTCTAGCAACCCCGTTTGTTCTCTGTAGTTAAGAGTCTCTTATGGGGGGAAAAAAGAGTCTCTTATGGTTTGCCTCCCTCTCTCTCTCTTTTTTTTTCCCTTTCCTCTATGGTCATCACTTTTGTTTCTTAAGTTCCACATATGAGTGAAATCATACAGTATTTGTCTTTCTTTGAGTGACTTATTTCCCTCAGCATAATATTCTCTAGCTCCATCTATATCAGTGCAAATGGAAAGATTTCATTCTTTTTGATAGCTGAATAATATTCCATTATGTATATATACCTCCCCTTCTCCTCTTCCTCGTCCCTTCTCTTCTTCTTCTCCTTCACCTCCTCTTCCCTTTTCTTCTTCTTCTTAAGATTTTACTGGGGCACCTGGGTGGCTCAGTCATTAAGTGTCTGCCTTCAGCTCAGATCATGGTCCCAGGGTCCTGGGATCGAGCCCTGCATTGGGCTTTCTGCTCGCCGGGAAGCCTGTTTCTCCCTCTCCCACTCCCCCTGCTTATGTTCCCTCTCTCACTGTGTTTCTCTCTGTCAAATAAACAAAATCTTTAGAATTAGAATTTCATCATTGCAGAGAGATGAGTAGTCCTGAAATAGCTTAGAATTTGAAGAATAATAATGCACTTAAAAACTTACCACCAAATTAATAGAGTACAAGTTAAATATCAAATGAATGGTATGGACATTAAGTATTAGTATAGTACTTATAGTATGAGTGATAATAGAGATACTCATCTTTGTATCACTGGGTTTCACTGTTTAAAAGGGAAGAAACAGGGCGCCTGGGTGGCTCAGTGGGTTAAGCCGCTGCCTTCGGCTCAGGTCACGATCTCAGGGTCCTGGGATCGAGTCCCATATCGGGCTCTCTGCTCAGCAGGGAGCCTGCTTCCCTCTCTCTCTCTCTGCCTGCCTCTCTCTTCATCTACTTGTGATCTCTCTCTGTCAAATAAAAAAAAAAAAAAAAAAAAAAGGGAAGAAACAGGCACCTGGGTGGCTCAGAGTGTTAAGCCTCTGTCTTCTGCTCAGGTCATGATCTCAGGGTCCTGGGATCAAGCCCCTCTTTGGGCTCTCTGCTCAGCAGGGAGCCTGCTTCCCCCCCCCTCTCTGCCTGCTTCTCTGTCAAATAAATAAAGTCTTAAAAAAAAAAAAAAGGGAAAAAACACTCATCCTATCACGGCTCATATCATAGTGATAAGGCTCATGCGTACATTCAAAGCCAGTATGTGAAAGGTGGAACCAAAAACCGGTTGGTAGGTTGGTAGGTTAGGTTGATAAACCAGGGTGTTGGGAAGAGACTGTTCACCAGAGCCTCTTGGGATGGTAATGACTAGGGCCATGACTAAGGAGTTAGATACTGGATGAATTAGCAATTCAGAGCCAAAAATTAGAGATTTGTCAGGTAAAATGTGGGCACTAAGGATTTTCTTGGACTAGTTTCTGCACATCTGTTAAATGTTTAGGAAATTAGAAGTAATTAATTAATTTATTTGAGAGAGAGAGAGAGCATGCGAGTGAGTGGTGGGGGAGGGGAGGAGCAGAGGGAGAGGGACAAGCAGACGGCACTGAGTGCAGATACGGACATGAGGCTCAACCCCACACCCCCTGAGACCAACTGACTGAGCCACCCAGGCCCCCCAATGATTAGGAATCTTAGAATGGCATTAAATGGCAGATGGCAGGAAATGCTCACTAACTGTGAACTAAAACTAAACAAAATGCAAATGTAAGTTACATGTATTTACATATAAAATGGGTAAGTCATAAACCATATATACACTAGGGTGAAATATATGGATCTGGAGTGAACTTTCTGTCAACAGGAAGTTCTCATTATTGATGGTGGAAGTAACACATAGGCAACCAGATAAAACAATAAAGCTATATTAATATGAACAAAAGATGGAGTCCACTGATGAGTGTCTAATTCTGCTCTTTTTTTAATGGGCACATCCTTCCAAATCTGAATCCACCATTTGTACAATGCTGGGAGGGTGCAGAGATATTTGTTGGGTAGGGGAATGGGTGACCTCTTAACGAACAAACTTCACTTCTGGTTTTTGTAATCTGAGTCTCACTTCATTACAGCTCGGAAAGATGCTTTCAGCTACTAATTCTAGGCCAATTTCACCCCCCAATCCTGGGAGAACTTTCTTTTCCTCAGTAGAAAATCGTTCAACCTATGTTTAATGGAGAATCTTTTGGGCACCTTGCCAACTGTTGGGGGCTTTGAGAGGTAACCTGTAGGTCCTTGTCCTCAAATAGCTTAGAATTTGATTAAGAACAACATGCTTAAAATATGGCCGCCAGTCTAATAGAGTGTACATTAAATACCAGATGAACGGTATAGAGATTAAGTACTGGGCCCATTCGGAGGAGCAAGGGAGATTTTCCAGCTGGTGTGATCCAGCTGTTGTGATTAATCAGCATGAGGATGCCCAGGGGGATTGTAGCTGGGTCTGTTTTCTGAGACCTTACTGCTGATTTAGCCATTTCAGGAATAAGGAAACTGACTCCAGTAAAAAAGTCGCAGTCTGACTGTTGCTTTTCTAGAAAACTGTTGGCAAGTGGACTCTCTATTGTAATTCAATGACCAGCAGCTTGACACAACTGTCAAGATTGTCTTTATTATTATTATTATTATTATTATTATTTAGCTTCTCCTGGATATGAATTAGATCCTCTGGGAAGCTGCAAAAATTCTCTTAAGGTCACAAAAGTGCCATTCTACTGCCTAGTTTTTGCATTATTACAAAAGGTCACTTTATTAATTGTGTACTTGGGAAAAACACAGATTCCTATCATTTATTTGTAATTTTTGGTGATGTGAGGCAAGATCTCAATTTGAATTGCTGTTTTGTCAGTTGCCAGCTGTATGACCTTAGCAAAGTCAATCTCTCTGGTCCTTTCTCATTTTTCTCCCCACAGGTTTCTGTTTTTAATCGTGACTATGTCAGTGTTACGTGACATCACACATGCTTTATCCGGTAGTTACTGGATATAAACACACATGTTTATCTAGTAGTACCTTTCAGCTTAATAAGGTCCAGGTTCTCTTGTTTATCTATGTTTCTTCTTTTTTTAAATAAGGGGATTTTCTGTTTCTAGCTTCTCTTTGGATATAGATTTCATTACACTATGTCCAATATAATTACCTCTGGAAGGGAGATAATTGGACCTCTATCAGGAGCCCTACAAATAGGATCTGCACTTTTAAATACTCAGAGGGAAATACCCCGCTTAAGTTTAATGTCTACCATGAATGTGGTATGGCATAGAGACACAGGTTTCGTGAAACTGAAAGATTATCCAAACGAGGGTAGGGAGACTCCTCATTTCTTTCTTCTCCACACTCTTCCTTTTTAGTTACATCAATCTTAGTTTCTCACCAGTGTTATTTCTCGTCTTTCTGAAGATTTTTTTTAAAAGACTACTTGTTTTAGAGCAGATTTAGGGTTACAGCAAAATTGAAAGGAGGGTCACCCCCACATCTGCATAGCCTCTCCCACTATCAACATCCCCCAACAAAGGGGCCCATTTTTGGAACTGATAAACCCACACTGATACAACCTTATCACACAAAGTCCATAGTTTATATGATTAGGGTTTACTGTTGATGTTGGACGTTTTGTGGGTTTGGACAAATGTATAATGTTATGTGTCCCTTATTACAGTATCACACAGAATAGTTTCACTGCCTTAAAAACCTCCATGCTCTTTGCCTGTTGATCCTTCCCCCTGCATCTAGCCTCTGGCACCCACTGATCTTTTCACCGTCTCCATAGTTTTGCTTTTTCCAGAATGTCATCTGGTTGGAATCATACAGTATGTAACCTTTTCAGATGGGCTTCTTTCTCCTAGAAATGTGCATTTAAAATTTCTCCATGTCTTTTCATGACTTGATAGTACATTTCTTTTCAGCACTGAATAATATTCCATTGTCTGGATATACCACAGTTTATCTGTTTACCCACTGGTGGACATTTCGTTTGCTTCCAAGTTTTGGCAGACATGAGTTTGTGTGCAAGGTTTCGTGTGTTCATAACTTTTGAGCTTCTTTGGATAAATATCAAAGAGTGTGATTGCTGGATCATAGGTAAGAGTATGTTTAGTTTTATAAGAAACTGCAAACTGTCAAACTGCCTTCCCAAGTTGCTGTACCATTTTTGCACTCCCACACATTTGTGTTGTCTTGCATCCTAGCCCATATTTGATGTCAGTGTTCTGGTTTTGGTCATTCTAATAGGTGTGTAGTGACATCTTATTGTTCCTTTAATTTCCATTTCCCAATGACAAATGATGTAGAGAACTTCCTTTAATACTTCTTGCAGTGCTAGTCTGCTTGCAATAAATTTCTTCAGCTTTTATCTGAGAAATTCCTTCTTTCTTCTTCACATTTCAAGGATAATTTTCCTGAATATAGAATGTCAGGTGGGTTGGATTTTTCTTTCAACACATAAATATTTTACCCAACTTCTTCTTGCTTGCATGGTTTCTGGTGAGAATTCTGTCCATGTAATGGACATGTTCTGATGAGAATTCTGTCCATGTAATGGACATGTTCTGTAATTCTTATCCTTGTTACTTTATAAGGTAAGGTGTTTTCCTTCATTCTGCTTCTTTTTTTTTTTTAAGATTTTATTTATTAATTTGACAGAGAGAGATCACAAGTAGATGGAGAGGCAGCCAGAGAGAGAGAGAGAGAGGGAAGCAGGCTCTCTGCTGAGGAGAGAGCCCGATGCGGGACTCGATCCCAGGACTCTGAGATCATGACCTGAGCCGAAGGCAGCAGCTTAACTCACTGAGCCACCCAGGCACCCCCTTCACTCTGCTTCTTTAAAGATTTTGGTTTTGTCTTTGGTTTTCTGCAGTTTGAATATAGTATGCCTAGGTATAGATATTACAGATATGTATCCTGCTTGATGTTTTCTGAGCTTTCTGGAGCTGCTGTTTGATATACATCATTCATTTTGGAAAACTTTTAGCCAGTATTATTTCAAATATTTCTTCTGCTCCTGTCTATTTTCTCCCTCTGGTATTCTAATTATCTGTATATTATACTTTTGATACTGTCCCACAGTTTCAGATGTTCTGGTCTTATGTTTTTATACTTTTTTCTCTTGGATAAAGAGAAAGTTTGAAAAGTTTCTATTTGACCTATCTTCAGGTTCATAGATTCTTTCCTTGGCGATGTCCATCTATCATTGAGCCCACTGAAGGCATTCTTCATTTTTGTTAAAGTTATTTTTGATTTCTAGCATTTTTCTTTAGATACTTTAGAGTTTCCACCTCTCTGTTTATATTATCCATCTGCTGTTGTATTCTACCCCCCCCCCCCATTGGAGGCCTTAACATATTAATCATAGTTGTTTTAAACTCCTTGCCTGGTAAATCCGAGATTGATGTCACATCTGAATTTAATTCTGATGCTTATTTTGTCTCTTCAGACTGTTTTTCTTGATGCTTAGCATGACTTCTAATTATTTTGTTGAAATCTAGACATGATGTATTGGGTAATAGAAGCTGAGGTAAGTTGCCGTCAGTGTGATATTTTGTTTTAATCTCACCAAGAGTTGGGCTATATATAGCTTTACTGTGGCTCTAGGTTCTGGAGGGTTAAATTCCTCTAATGTCCTTATTTTTGGTCCCCTCCACCCCACATTGTCAGTGGGCTTCCCCAAGAACTCCTCAGATAGTCTCCATCTCAAAGTTTGTACAGCTATATTCCATTGTTATTCTAATGGAGTCCTACTGGTATTGTGGAAAGGTATGGGGGAGGAGAAGCATGCTATAATCTTATGACTGCATTTCAGTCTCTTAGTGTACCTAAAAGACTGGGCTGTGAACTTCACTTTCACTAGTGTTTCTTAGCCTCCCCCCGCCCCTACTCCTTAGGTGACACAGGAAAGTGAGGCAGGGGTTAGGTTTGAGAAATGCAGTTTACCCAGGTGGGATAAAGCTGTAAAAAAGTATTTCCCCCTGGAGATGGGACGCCTGGGTGGCTCAGTTGGTTAAGCAGCTGCCTTTGGCTCAGGTCATGATCCCGGCGTCCTGGGATCGAGTCCCGCATCAGGCTCCTTGCTCCGCGGGGAGCCTGCTTCTCCCTCTGACTCTGCCTTCCACTCTGTCTGCCTGTGCTCGCTCTCACTCTCTCTCTCTCACAAATAAATAAAATCTTAAAAAAAAAAAAAAAAAAAAAAGACTTGTAAAAGTATTTCCCCCTGGAGAGTAGGTCTTTGTTATGAAGATTGGTCAGGGTCTATTTCATAATGGTTACTTTTCCTCTCTTCCCACTGGAAACTGGAGGGGATCTTTCTTGGCTCTTAACAGTAAGAACCTAATGGAATCCCTAGAGATGCAAGTGTATGAACCCTTTAAAGTTACACTCCCAAGAGTTTCTCACTCTCAAGGTGGTGCATACTCTGCCTTGCACAAGTCATCAAGATTACCATGTAAGTGCTCTTACAAGTATATGGCTCCAACAGCTTCTGCTCCAGATAGGTAGATCTTGGCCATGAGTCTGAATCTGCCTGTCTTTTCAGATTTCAGATGTTAAAGAGTTACACTTTAAATAAAAAAAAAAATTACTTAGTTAACATACAGTGCAGTATTATTTTCTGGAGTAGAATTCGGTGGTTCATCACTTATGTACAAAACTCAGTGCTCATCACAACAAGTACCCCTTTATTTATTTATTTATACAGATTTTATTTTTATGACACACAGAGAGAGAGAGAGGGAACACAAGGTCAGAGGGGAGAGGGAGAAGCAGTCTTTCTGCTGAGCAGGGAGCCCAATGTGACTTTATCCCTGGAGCACAAGGGGGCTCCTAGGACCCCAGGATCCCTACCTGAGCCGAAGGAAGACGCTTAACTACTGAACCACACAGGCGCCCCAAGTGCCCTCTTTAATACCCATCACCCACTCAGCCCATCTCCCACTCACCTCCCTCTGTCAACCCTCAGTTTTTTCTCTATCATTAAGAGTCTCTTATGGTTTGTTTCCCTCTCTCCTTTTTTTCTTTTCCCCCTTCCCATATGTTCATCTGTTTTCTTTCCTAAATTTCGCATATGAGTGGGATCATACGGTATTTGTCTTTCTCTGACTTATTTCACTTATTCACTCTAGCTCTGTCCACATCGTTGCATGGATAAAAATTTACACTTTGACTTTTGTATTTGAATGGACTCTTGAAGTTAGCTGGATTTTGCATATGTGTCCTTCTCACATGCAAATCAACCTTGGCTCTAAAATTGTACTTGGTTTTCACGCCTTTTGTTTAGGTTTATTCTAGGGAGACTTTGGGAACAGAAGGAAGGATGTGCTTTGCGTTGTAATTTGCATTTGATGAATTCTTCAGTTTCTGTTTTATTTCTTAGGCTTATGGCAACAAGTTTTTGTAATTACAAAGGGACACCCTGAAAAACGTTACAATTCCTTATGCCTGTAATTCTTAGTTTATGGTTGAGATTAAGGAAATAGGACGGAAGCTTGTGTCGTTTTCTTCCAATAGAAGAGCAGAACCTTTGGCAGTAAAAACTCTCCATTCATTCTGCTGTTTTTCCCATTTTTTTCTGTGGATGGACTAATTCCAGAGACAGGTAAGTGACTGGCCTATTATCAAATCAGGGTGGAAGGAAGAGAATTGGCTCTTTCTGCTCTGGTCAGTGCCGGCTCCTGAGACTTGCAGGATTTCCTGTCCCTTTCCTCAGGCCATGCAGGTGTTTGCATTGTAGATATTTGTGCTGCTGTTGAATTTGTTAAAGTGGATGGCTGTCCTAACTAGTAAAGCCACTAACTAGTAAAGCTGTCCTAACTAGTAAAGCCAATCCACCACCAACTGCCACCGTGTATGGTACAACGTAGAAAGTAAATTATTTAAGAATACTTTAAGGATATAAATGATATTTTAATTACTTTCTATTACAAATAGAGAAAAATAACAAGCCAGCTTATTTCATAATTTCCCCCTTTTTCATTATAGTCATTGTATTGCCTTCCTTCTTCCTTTTCTTTCTATTTTTCACATAACTGCATAGTGTAGTTAATGGGACTGATAACAAAGTAAAATTCTGGTCACACTTTTGATGTGTTGCTTTTTCCCCTGTACCACCAAGAAATTCTCAAACACTAGCTGAGTGTCCTACCATTCAACTCGGTTCTGATACTATCTTCCTGGAAAGAGCATCAGATTCTACAAGTGGAAGGCTCAGTCTTGCAAGACTGCCCTCTGCATCAGATTCCAATCCCAAGTCCAGGTTGTTACTTACCCATCTAACAGCTTTGGTATAAATCAGAGCTCCCCACAGCCCCCTCCTTGGGTTTGACCAATTTGCTAGAGTGGCTCACAGAACTCAGAAGATTGGTTTACACACTAGATTATTGGTTTATTACAAAGGATATCAAGGGATATGCATCAACAGCTGAATGAAGAAATACGTATGCTAGGTCCCAAACAAAGGAGATTCTTTCCCCACCGAGTGTGGGGACCCAACCGTGGCACATGGAAGAGTTCTGGTTCAGCAACTTGGAAGCTCTGGACCCCCTCCTTTTGGATTTTTAGGGAGGCTTTGTTTCAAAGGCATGACTGATTAAATCGTTGGTCATTGGTGATTGTTTCAACCTGCAGGCCCTTTCCTCTGCCTGGAAGTCAGAGGGTGGGACGGAAAGCCCTAACCATCTATTCACGTGTGATCTCCCTGACAACCAGCAACCCCATCTTTAGAAAATTTCCGAGAGTCATCTCATTAATATAGACTCAGTTGTAGTTGTGTTCCCCACAAATTTGTATGTTGAAACCCTAATCCCTAACGTGACTATATTTGGAGATATTAGGGAATATCTCCAAGGAAGTAATTAAGGAAGTAATTAAGGCTAAATGAGGTTATAAGGCTGAACCTTGATCCAGTCAACCTGGTGTCCTTATAGAAGAGGAAGACCTCCAGATCTTTCTTTCTCTCTGTGTCTAGCATGTTCACAGAGGAATGGTTGTGTGAGAACATAGTCATCATCTGCAAGCCAGCAAGACAGGCTCATTATAAACCAGAACTGATGTTGGACTTCTAACCTCTATAACCATGAGAGAATAAATGTCTGTTACTTAAGCCATCTCATCACTGGTATTTTGTTACAGCAGCCCTAGTTGACTAATACATCTAAGTTGGTGCATAGTCTTTATAATCAATATTTCAATAGCTGTAATATTGGTCACTATATCGGAGTTTCCCAGGAGATTATTGTACAGAATGCTCCTCATGGAAAATGAGATCATGCAATAAACAAATAAAGGAACACATAAATTGTGTTCTGTGGTCAAATAAGTTAAGGAATCACCGGGCTAAACAAAATTACGTAGTCTTCATTTTATTATGACATTCTGGAATCTTTACTATACTAATATTCATTGTTGATCTTCAAAAGTCTACATTGCATGTAGAATATTTTTTGAGCTAGTGTTCCATAGTACATGTTTCTAAAAATTTGCATTTTGTACATAGCTACTGAATTATTTTTTTATTTGGCATCCAAATTGCTTTTATTAACACATTTATAAAAGAATCAATGGATAAATTCCTCTGATCTCTTTGCAGTGTAAATTTAGGTTGGACCTGCACTTTAAGTAAGTGAGCTATATGGAGCCCATCTACAGTTATTTACCCTTAACTGAACTTGGCAAGCTCATCATTGATCGAATTCCTTTTTTTTTTTTCCAGAATTTTTCCCATCTGATTGTCCATGACCTTAGAAAAGGGCCCAAATATGTTAAGAAATAAATTTTTAAAACTTCCATGACATAATTTAAAGGCTGGGACAATGTGATTTAGATATGCTGTTTGGGGATCGTAAGTCAGAGTAGTATGGGTGTGACCATAGATGGAGAAAACTAGAGTTACTCAACAATCTGAGTCCAAGAGTATGATTGTGCATTTTTTTTTTTTTTTTGAGAACTTTTGAATGTTTGGAGGTGGATAATGAGGAGTAGAGAAAGGATTATTGTGAGGTCTCTGGGCATAAAGTGTTACAGACTTCACTGCCTCTTCCTTAGTCCTCTGTTAGGTGATGGGGCTTAGTAATATCCATACCTTTGAAACTCACAGCACATATGGACCCCAAAAGCTTTCTAAAGTCAGTAATGTGCAAGGTACTCTTCTTTTCTGGTTTACCACGTTATGGTGTTGACCACAGGAGGTGAGTCAGACATCTGCATGATCTGTATCATTTATTTCTGTATCTACAGCTGCATCTAGGTCTTTATCTAGTGCTTTTGTTTGGAAGATCATGAAGGAAGCCATGAGATTAGCCAAGATGATTCAAACCACACCATGAAATGAGAGCTATTCTGGTATATAAGTAGCTTAAACATCACAATACTGTACACATAACTAACAATGAGGGAAATGGGGTTCTGTTCCTTTTCATTAGGAAACTTTTAATTATAGGTGGCTAAAATATAGTTTCTGTTTTAGTTCTATTCAGTTTCTTATCTTGCATTGCCAAGATTTTGATAATCCTCATTAATGTGAAGAAAATGATCAATAATTAATATGCATAATCAATCAAGTTTAACTTTCACTGCCAAGTTTTTTTAACGGACTCCTTTAAGAACACTCTCCATATACCTCAGCTTGCTTGTTCATTACTGGGGGGCAACTCCTTTAATTTTCTCTCTACACACTCCACACTGAACACTCTGTATTGGGATGTGTATTTGTGACCTTCCCCATTCCTTTTACTTCACTGTCTTTGGCAAGAAGAATAACTTCATGGGGATTCTAGCTGGGCAGAAATATGAATCCTATGATTTCTAGCCATATTTTGTAATACTTATCCACCAACACTCCATTCTAAATGATGCTGATTCATCCCAGACCTGAGGGGGCAATAGTCTATTTTGTCCCATATACACCCTTCCAATTACATCTGATTGGGAACATGGCCCAAAGCAACCTGGTGTTTGGTTAGGGTAGAGAAATAATGTATCCCGAAATTAATTTAAAAATGGGTAATTTACTGAGTGGGTTTTTGTAATGACCTGCCACCCGATAGGAAAAGGGATGAGGGTCATCTGGCTTGCAGACTCAGGGCAGTGGAAATTTTTTTTTTTTAAAGATTATTTATTTATTTATTTATTTGACAGACAGAGATCACAGTAGGCAGAGAGACAGGCAGAGAGAGGTGGGGAAGCAGGCTCCCCGTTGAGCAGAGAGCCCAATGCAGGACTCGATCCCAGGACCCTGGGATCATGACCTGAGCCGAAGGCAGCGGCTTTAACCCCCTGAGCCTCCCAGGCACTCTGAGTGCAGTGGGATTTTGACAGAATTCTGGGTTAGGTACTTTGCTTCTTTAGCAGTATTTGATATTGTTTGATAATAATTTCCTTAATGACACCTAAATGCTTTTTATTTTTTAACTTATGGCTATTATTATGACATTATAAAAGGGTTTATTGAGATGGACTGAACCTACATTCCATACACAATTAACATATTAATAAAAGCATAAAGAGATGTAGATACGGCCACAAATAACGTACTACATGAGAATGAAGAAACTTTTCTTTAAGTGTGGCCACCAAAAAAAAAAAAAAGCGTCTTTATCCTGGTTCTATATGTATCTTCTTTTTTTCCTTTGCTTCTAGAATATTCTCTTTTCCCTTTCTGGAGCCCATCATAGGTCTGGGTCCCAGGTTTTCCTGGGGATATTTGTTGCTTTAAATTAGAATTTTTTAAAAAAGATTTTATTTATTAATTTGAGAGAGAGAGAGAGAGAAAGAGAGAGAGCATGGGGGGAGGGATAGAGGGAGAAGCAGACTCCCTGCTGAGCAGGGAGCCCAGTGTGGGGATTAATCCCAGAACCCTGCCTGGGATCATGACCTGAGCCAAAGGCAGACACTTAACTGACTCAGCCACCCATGTGCCCCAAATTAGAATTTTTATTCAGATCACCTCCTGATATGCAGTTGTTCTAAATTCAGAATTTAAGTGCAAAGATAATTTAAGTTGCAACTTTGAAATCGGACAATCTGACTTTGAATATTGGGCTCTATCATATACAAACTCTATGACCTTGGATACGTTCTATCTTGACATACAAAAAGCTAAACATATTTAATGTACACAATTTAATGAGTTTTGAGATAAAATACATATCCATGAAACCATCAGCACTGTCTATCCCCTAAACATATCCATCAGTTCCAAAAATTTCTTGCTGTCCACTCTACTATTCTTCTTCTTCTTCTTCTTCCTCTTCCTCTCCTCCTCCTCCTCCTCCTTTCTTCTCCTTCTCCTCCTCCTCCTCCTCCTTCTTCTTCTTCTTCTTCTTCTTCTTCTTCTTCTTCTTCTTCTTCTTCTTCTTCTTCTCCTCCTCCTCCTCCTCCTCCTCCTGTTCCTTCTTCTTGGTGATAAGAACACTTAACTGTTGAATGCAGTCATTGAGAGGACATGACCACTGGTTGACCCCTGAGCTAGAACAGGGGAATGGGAGGCTCCTCATCATCTCCTCAGTCCTTGGAATGTACACTTTGCCCATCGTTCCAACAATGGGAGCTGTTTCAAGGACATAGCTTTGAAAGCGTAAAGTGGTGCCTTGTACTAACATTTAAGATTCTGGTGGGGGTATGGAAATCCATTTGTCCTGCAGCAAGCCTTGTATGTGAGTTCCCTTGCTTATTAAACTTACCACCTCTGAGTCTGAGATGGCCTGCTTCTGTCTTCTGTCTCTCCTTGTCCTTTGTGTATGGGGGCCAGTTTCACATTTTACCTGGGAAGCTCCCCAGAAGTTTGAGTTTTGCAACCAACATTAACATATAATCTAGTAGAATGCTTCCTGCCAGGGGCTGGGGGGAGGGGGAAATGGGGAGGTCTTAATCAAAGGGTACAAATTTTAGTGATAGACAATGAGTAAGTCCTATAGATCAACGGTATAGCCCAGTGCCTGTAGCTAACAGTACTGTGTTGTAAACTTACAAATATCCCTAGTGGTCGTGTTTCTCTGGATACACCAGTTTCTTCATTTCTAAAAGGGCCATAAGGATGGTGTAAGAGTGAGGATTCAACAAGACAACCCCATGTTCACCCTCAGTATGATCTCAATAAATATTGGCTCTTAACACTAATAATGCCAATAGGACTTGTAGACGCTGTGGCTGCGCTAAGGCATCTTCCCTGCTCTGGGCAATGGCAGACTCAGAGCTGCTCATTCCTTCTCTAATCTCTGTCAAGTACCTCGTCCGGCTGCCTACACTCAGGAGAAGCTTCTTTCTATATTGTGTTGCGTTCTGTGGCATCTCAGCAGGATAATTCTTTTATTCTTCTTGCTTTTGTAGAAAGAAGACATTTTCCAGGTTGAGTAGGAAATGAGAAAGATCCTTTCTCTCCCGCCCTGCCCCATGGCCTCACACTGCCATAAGTCGCATTGTTTCCACTCCGTGTCGCATGGTTATAAACTCCCACTTGGATGAGGTAGTGGGATTTCGTTTCCTTGCTGCTTCATGCTATGTTCAGTCTGCAAACAACTATTCATTTTTAAAAATCAAACAGTCCATGTCTCTGTTGAATGACTTGTCTTTTAACTACCTGCCCGGGTTTTTGCAATGAGCCATATCCAGGCAAAATTATGGAGATGATAAAGCTTGTATGTATCCTTTTCCAGATCCTTTGTCTGAATTTTCCTCTCTCCTGCTACATTTCTCCTGAACAGGTTCTAATACCTGAGTGTCATTAAAAGAACACACATTTATTTTGGTGGGTATTCTCAAGTTCATCTAAGCTTCCCCAGGTAGATGGTATCCTGGCCAAGGAGAAGAACCAAGTGGTGGAATCATTTATGTCTGGGAGTTAACAGGTTTCTCTTGTTCTTTTTCAGGCCAAATTTCCACAAAATTGAAAGGAAATGGTAATGCTTCATCTGAACAGGAAAGTGACCAAAGAAGGAAAGAAAGCGGGTATCCAGCAGGTGCCCCCCGTGGGAGGGTCAAAGAGCTCGGTAGGCCACCTACATGGTCTACTTAAGTCTTCTCAGGGAGGTGATATCTCATTGTGGTTTTGATTTGTTCTCAGGGAGAAGTGTGATTTGATTGCACTGATTGATTTGACTAGACTCAGAGAGATGCAGAGACGTGTCCAAGGTTGGCCAGCTAGTGGGGGCTACAGCAGGAATTTTAGAAGGAACTTTCCTTTACTGAGAGATTTGCTCGCACCTGACATCCTACCAGCTGGCCAACTGAATACGCACCCCTCTGAATACGCACTTGCGTTGGAGCTGGCCACTTCAGGGGGTGTGATCGAAAGGTACCTCTTTGACGTGAAGCTGTGTTTTCTGATGGCGGCTATGCGAGGTGAGATCGGAAAGGGTTAACAGATGGTTTGCAGTTCCTTCAAGAACCCTGCTGACTTTTGTACAGTCAAATAATAAAGTTCCAATTTGGGAGCGAGTTTGCTACTGTGACACCAATACAGCTCCAGGCTATTAGAGGATGAGATGAGCACAAAGCTTAATGAGCCGTCAGCTGTGGCTCTGGAGGGTGATTCAGCATGTCGCTTGCTGGGAGCATAGCTGTTAATTGGAATCGGGGAGAGAGAAGGAGCTCTGGCTTGGCAGATCAAGTTTAAATGGGTGGATTGTCTGATGGAGACTTTTTTTGTTCTCTTTTGGCTTTGGTTCAATGCTTATAGCCAGACTGTCTTGCTCCCAGCTGGAATTTGCTTGCCTTAAAATGCCTTTTTTTTTTTTTTTTTGGTCAGTTCGCTGCTCTGGATTTTGTAAGGACTCAGGTAAGTGAGAGGCCATGGCAATAGAAGCAGCCTTCATCGTTTGACTCTAAATTCTCCGGCACCCTACTACCTTCTGTGTTGCTCTAGGCTCATCCCCCTGGAACTGTATAGAGCAGGCATTACTGAATGTTTATTTTCAGTGTAGGTAAATTCAGCCACTGTTGCTCAGGTGCTCGTGAGATGGGAGGAGAAGTGGATGTGGTAATCAGAGACCTGAGTTCAAGAACGGATTTTATCACCTGGATAACTTGATCGCACACAGCCTTACCTTTCTCTTTTGCAAAATGGAGATGAGGAAAAAAAATGTTCATCCAGCACATTGGTCGTTAGTATTTAAGAGACTCCTATGGAACCAAGTAGTGAAAACTCCAAGAAATCGATATTCTCTCCATATGGATGAAACTCCGCCACAACTTCCATAAAGCCTTTTATGTGCCATCAGGCAGAAAGAGTCTCCTCCTCCCTTGAGTTCTTTGCCAAGAGATCTGTTCTGTCTGCACAGTGTAGATAGGTAGAGAGCAGAGCAAAGGCTCTGGGGCAGACAGACCAAGCAGGGTGCTCTTGAGGAAAGTGATTTCATTTCTCTGAGACTCAGTGTCTTTATCTGTCAATTCATACCTGTCTCACAGGTCATCGTGAGGAGTAGAGGGGTCTTTGTGTGATGCTTTCTACAGAGATTTGCTCCTAGAATGGCCCACAATAAATGGCTTCTTCTCTCTTCCCCTCCCTGATATTTACTCTCCTCACAGTATCCCTCTCTGCTCCGTCCAGAAAGAGAGGTTGACAGAAGAACTTCTTGAAAATGGGATGAATTGATCAAGTCTCTTCTCCTTAAGTTTCGTAAGTTAATACAGCTTAAATTTCATATAGTTCACAGAGCCAGATAGTACTGTAATTCTCCTAACAAACAGTCCTCTCTGCCTCTCATTTCCAGTCCCTAAATCAACTTTAGTAACTCTGCCTTCTGATGCACACCCCTTGCATTCATTACAGTTTCCTGATTTTTCCATTTTAAACTAAATCTATTTCTGCTTTTTCCATTTTAGACTAAATCCATTTAGACTATATCTTCCGACTCTAGGACGTGGGAGTTTATCCTTATTTCATCTCTTTTATTACACTGCACACCCCCTGTATTAGTTTCCTGGGGCTGCTGTAACAAATGACCACAAACTTTGTGGCTTGAACAACAGAAGACATGGATTCTTCCATACCTCAGCAGGCGAAGAGCCTAAAATCAATATTGCTGGGTCCAAATCCAGGTGTTGCCAGCTGAAAAAGTGAAAAGCAGACACTGAGGTAACACAAAGATAGTAACTTCAAGAAGCATAACGAGAGCAAGAGAGAGAAGGGGCTTAGGAGACTTAGAACCCAGAAACTCCCAGGAAGAGCCTTGTGTTACTGAGCACCAGATCTCAGAGGAAGACCTGTTACCGGCCAGTGCTGAGATCTCTGAAGGGCAGCTGGAGGTTGGCTCTGGAATGTTCTAGAAAAATAAAATTCTTAAAGCCTGGAGATTGATCTGCTCTCACAGCTAGGGCAAGGGCTGTGATAGAAATGATGTGGAAAGGTCTAGAAGGAAACAGGAGCGAGTGTGTGCTTGTTCCTTGTGCAGACTTCCTATCTCCCTCTGGCCCACCTATTGACGTGTGTGGGCTCCATTCTTTGATCGCTGGGTCTTTCTAGAGGATACACAAAGAAGAATCTGGATAATTTATTGGTCATACAACATCCGTATCTGTAGGTATTTTTGGTTCTCCCCCTCTTTGGGCCTGTCAGGTTCCTCAGAAAGGAGATTGTTAGTCCTGGGCTGTAAGCCTTGGTGCCACTTTCTGGGAGTTAATGAGGGTGAGGCGGGGGTGTGGTTGCAGTGTGAAGGATTTATGCCTTAAGCACTTCAGGGGCCCCTTCCTGGCTCCCCTTTTTCCACCTACTCTGGACAACAGGCCTGATCCTTGAGCAAGTATGATTTGCCTACCTTGTCCTCTCTGGCTTGCTTTAAGGATCCGGCGACTTTCCATCCTCCAGGATGACCTCCTGACTGTTGCAGTGCTTGATTCTCTCTTGCTTTCTGGTCCTAAATGCAGTCCAGCGGAAGTTTTTGCACCTTATTGTCTGCGGTCATTTATTCATCTTTTAATGTGTTCGCCACTTTTGCCCCATGTAAGTGAAAGGTCCTGTGGGGATGGGGCACCAAATCACGCTTGTCCATTTTGCCCTGCACCATGCAGTGTCTTTCTGTGCACACACACTTGCATGCACACTCACACTCATACACCCAACAAAGCTCCTCCCCTTACCTCTGAACTTTCACCTTTACCTTTGGATTGTGGATGAATGCGTATTGATGGGAATATTAATATTGCATGTAGAGGGTTCTTTATAATTTATAAAACACCTTCACATGCTTTATGCCACTTAATTTTCATGACTGTTGGGGAGGGGGACGTGTTGCCCCTTTGTTGTAGCTGAGGGCAGTGATGCTGAGAGAGATAAGAAAGCACGTGGGACTTGCGGCTTACTTGCTGAAGGTCAAGTACTCTTTATTTTGCACACAGATGTTCATAGCAGCTTTATTTGTAATAGACCCAGACTGGAAGTGACCAAAATATCCATCCACGTCCAGGTGAATGGACCAGCACGTTGTACTATATCCATCCATACAATGGGAGTTCTAAAATATTATTATGCCAAAGGCAAAAAGACAGACCAAAACAAACAAAAAAGAATTCATACCGTAGGGCTCCATTTGAATAAAATTCTTGGAAATGCAAACTGGTGCAGAGTGACCACACATCACCATGAGGTGGCGGGGGAGGGGGGCTGAGAATGAGAGTGCAGTACTCTTAGTGACACACTCTAGCTGACTCTTTCACAGCAAGGCTGGCTGGTGGGGCGCATGCTCAGACCCACTTGCAGAGGAGGGGTCTTGCCCACCTCCCCTTCCCAGCAGCACTTACCCTGTAAGTGAGCGGAGCTGTGTGGCAGCGCTGGCCTGGCAGAGGCCAGGTGTCCAGTCTCCCAGGCTACTCAGACCCCACTTCCTCTCAGACGAATGTGGGATTGTTTTGTCATAAAAATACAAGTGTAGTCATAAAACATGTCTTTGTGGGGGAAGAAAGTTCCCAGGCCTAAGAATGTGTGTGTGTATATGTGAGACAAGCTAAGACAGGTGTCCCTGCCCCCATCCCCGGCCCCGAGGCCCCATGGCCAGGTGTGATCTCATGCTAACCTACAACATGGGGGGAGCCCTGAAAGGCCAGTGGCATCTGATACCCTCCATATCAGGCTTAGAAGAGTTTTCCAAAAGGCTTTGCATTCCCTGGGTCAAGAGCTCATTTTTTTCCCCCAAGAAACATGTGTATTTCAGCAGAAATTTAATCCCTGGGGCTCTAACTCCTTCACACTTACATCAGTTAAAATGGCATTTCTGAAGAGACATGTGATCCTTCGGAAGCCTCTCGAGACTAAGCTCGGCTTGGTATCCCTTCTCATTGCTTGACCTTAAACAAAAAAAAAAAGAGGAAGTCACGTTTCGTTTTTAAAATGATCTTGACAAAGTCTTTCCTTCAAATTGGCCTGGATTGAATCTTTTTCTCTCACGGATTCTTTTGCCACAGTGTCCTGTTGATTTGCATGATGGAAGCAGCTGTCAGAGCTCAGGTTGTGTCCCTGGGTTCAAGCTGGTAGGCTCCACGAAAGAGCTGACGGGAGAGAGCCTGGTCCTCTCCACGGGTCTCAGACCAGTCTTTTGTTCTGGGAGGACCCTAGAAGTTCTCTCTCAGTTCCTTGCTCCTCCTTCTAGAGATGGGGAAACAGATGTCCAGGGAGGAGGTGCCTTTCTAGAAGTGTACAGATAATGAACAGAATTTTGAGGACCTAAACTGCTGGACATCATGCTAAATGTTCTACATTTATTACCTTATTTATCTGTTTGGTAATTCATGGGTAAGTCATTGTTATCCCCATTTTGCTGAGGAGACAAATTGGGATTGGGTGGGATTGGGCAACTTATCTCAGGTCTCGAAGCTTCCATGGCAGGGTGATTAAAACCACGGGCCCATGTTTGTTGCTTTTAATGAGTGTGTTCTGCAGCTTCCACTGGACCTGGAGAGGGTAGCCAGGGGCAAGGGCCCCGGGCTTCCAATGCCCATCCTCTAATACCTTTTGTGATTTTGACCTTAGGGATATTTCATAAAATCACTAGACTTCAGTAGGTGTGTCTAGTTCCTAAAAACTTAAATCTTTCTGCCTGATTTTGGTGTTCTGAGAACTAATAGTAGGTGATGTCGTTGCCTTAGCTTCCGGGTCATCCTAGTCCCTCCACAGTTCTGCTCTCTCTGTCTTCTGTCTCCTGCCAGCACCCAGTTCTCTCTTCCTTTTACAATCAAACGATCCATGGTCAAGAAAGGATCTAGATTGGTGATTGATAACTCAGTGTGAACTCAAGCCAGTCGGGACCTTTTGTAGAGATATTTGCCTTATCTCTGAAGATGGAATGGAAGATTTTTAAGAAGAAAAGAAAAAGGCAAGGAAACTACATTCACTGGCATTTTGTGCCCAATATCGTGCTGGATCCTATCACCTAACTTTACTTATTAAACGCTCCCCTTATGTGTTCCCCCGTTTTATAGATAATGACTCTGAAGTTTAGAAAGGTTAAATAACTTACCCTCAGTTACCGTGTAATGACTTTGATCTCTGGGATTCTTTCTGCTGTACCATCAAGTAGAAGGGGAGGATTTTGAGGGGGTAAGGTCGGGAGGGAGGGGCTTCCTCATGTCTTGAATAAATTGTGAGAGACTGACCTCTACTGGAGCATATGGCACTTGAGTATCAAAAAGAAGAAATCACTTCCTTAGCCTCAAACGATCTTTTCTCATGTTTCGGAGAGGTTATCTATTTAACATAGGTATGCCACGTGCCCACAACCTAAAAAATAGCGGACTGAAGGCAAAAGTAAAGCGAATACACATTGATTGGCCCCTGGACGTCCCAGTAAGGACACCATGCAAGGATCCTGCCCCCAGGGTGGTCAGCTCCACCTGGGAGCTATTTCCAAATAGCAATAGACAATATTCTAGAAGGACTGGAAGACTCAAGTCTAGCCAAGGGGCAACCCTCCTCCAGGTATTTTCTCCTCATATCCTATTCCATGTTTTATGATATGCATATCTGCATCGTGTGTCATTATTTTGTCCCATTGCCCATTTTTTTCATGCACCGCTGATTCTTTAAACTGCAACCACTGAGAGGCACAAAAAATGGGTCTGACACATAGAGAACCTACTCTTATGAATGTTTTATTTACTTATGTATCATTGTTATCAGCCTTCTCCTCCTGTCTCTGGTTACCTTTTTCACTTTGCTGGCCAACTGACAATTAGATGAAGGATGGAAATAAACTGGCAGATTGCCTCGAGCTGCTAGACAAGGGTTCTTTCTTTCTGTGGTTTAGTTTCACAAAGGGTTCTGTAGGCACTGGAAGTTATAGTACAAAGCAGTTTGGTCTAAAGGTTGTAGCCCAGAAAGGTGAATGTCCCCGAAGGTCAGTGTCCTTGACATCGCACTGACAGTTTTTGATATGATGAAGTCACTTCTGTTGCATATTGTCCCTTTCCTGTTCTTGGAAAAATTATTTTGCAATGTAGTAGATTGTTATTTTACATTTTATCTGGAAATAAGTCCCAACGTCCCAGAGAATGTGCCTATTGGAGTCATACAGCACACAGCCTGGATGGTACAGTTTAGCAGCTCAGAAGCAGGTACAAAATCACTCTGCATATAAGGGAAGCAGTTTTCTATTAATTCACAATGTTTTATTGTGCTTTTCTTATTATAAAAGAATTTCATGCAGAAAATTTGAAAAATATAGATAAACAACAAAGGAATATATAAAAACCACTTGAATCTTGTTACCCAAAGATACCCACTGATAACATTTGATGTTACTCTTTAGCTTTATAAATGCATATTTTAAGATAAGCAGTATTGTGCCCTTCACAGTATTTTTTTAAATTTCTTTTTCTTTCAGCAGTATATTCAAGCATTTTTTCACATCATAACAATCTTCTAGAATATCACATTTCATGGTTGTATTTTGTCATAAAGGTATATCATAATTTATTTAATTACTTTGTTTTTTTTAGGGATATTAATTTATCTCCAATGTTCTGTCATTTTTAACTCTTCTGCCCTAAACATTGTTGTTGCTAAGTCTCTGTGTACATTCATAATATTTTTTAGGATTAAAGTTTAAGGGTTTTGATATTTCTTGCCCAACCAACTCTAAGAAAGTTGTATTAGTGTACACTTCTGACCATTAAATCATACTGGGGACAAATAGTAGGGAGATAGATTATTTTAAAACTTTGCCAATTTGATAGATGAAAATAGTGTCACATATACTTCTAAATTTATTACTAAAATTAAGTAGTTTCTGGAATTTTACAATATACTTATTGATTTTTGTAACTTAAAAAAAAAAGATTTTATTTACTTATTTGACACAGAGAGAGAGATCACAAAATGCAGAGAGGCAGGCAGAGAGAGAGAGGGGGAAGCAGGCTCCCTGCTGAGCAGAGAGCCCAGACAGGAGCCTTCATCCCAAGACCCTGAGCCAAAGGCAGAGGCTTAACTTACTGAGCCATCCAGGCGCCCTTCATTTTTGTAACCTTTTAAACTCCTTTGTTTTAATTTGTATACACACACACACACACACACACATAAAGGGTGGACTCTGGAGATAAGCTGCCTGGGGTCTAGCCCAACCTCTGCCATTTTAGAAAGGCCAACCCCCAAACTATAAGAATATTAACTCCTTTTTTTTTTTAACGCCCCCCCCCCCCCCGGGACTTTTGGGTGTGATTTTCTACATTTAAAAACTTATGTTAGTGGCTGTGTTGTCTACTTCTATTTTCCCCTCCAGGTCCACTCCATCTCCTTTTACAGCTACTCTGGACCACAAGGGGCTGCCAGAAAGAGCTCGTAGTGGGCTGCTGGCTTCTGGGTTTTGGCTGGATCCAGCCAGTGGGCAGCAGTGAAAGGGAGGAAGGGGAAATTGGAATGGCGGATTGCGGAGAGCAGCATGTGCTAGGCCGAAGTTTGGATTGAATTCCATACCTACTGGGAGACTGAGAAGGGTTTTAAGTGGGGGAGGAAGATGATTACAGATCCAAGTGGCAAATTAAGACAGTTAATTTGACAGCACTGGACAGGCTAGAGGAGGGCTGAAGGCAGGCAGAGTCCAGTGGGGATGGCTAGAACAGCTGCGATCCCACTGCGTTGTCTTGACCACGAAAGAGGAAAAGGATAACTGATTTAAGAACCATTTCCAAATAAAGTGGACTGATCTTGGGGATGGATATTTTAAGAAACTGAATAGTAGCACCGTTCGTGTATATATAGTATAGTTAGTATATAATATTGTATTAGTACAGTATATAATATTGTATAGTATATAATATTGGCTGCTGCTTTTCTAGAGTGACACCCCATAGGGGTCTCTGCAGGGGGATCCTGCCTGTGGCAAAGTTATCCTGTTACTAAAGCCAAACACTACTGTATTTTCTCTTTGGCTTGATTTCCAGGCCTTAGAATATTAGTGTCTTAAAAACGTATACTTAAAATAAAATCACTATCTTTTTTTTTTTTTTTTTCTTAGCACTTACATATTATCTCATTTAATATTTTTATTCCTGGTTGGCCTAAATGTCATCACGTGATCAGTTGAAAATCCTAGTGGGAGGCAGCCTGGAACAGAGGCAAACATGGGCCATGGGGGCCGAGAAGCTTGTTCCAAGCAAAGTGGGGCAGCTTATGTGTGTTATCCTCTTACAGACTCTCCAGTCTGCTTGTGTGTTGTCCTTTGCTAACTTCTTTATCCTCAAAATGGTTTCCTGGGAAATATAATTTCATCCGGGGAAAGCATATAAGAAAGTGGAGGGGGGACAGAATTAAGCTGGCTTGAGATTTGTGGTAGAGTCAGCCTCCTTTCTCATTGGTGCTACTTTTTCTTAGGCATTTACCAAGATAATAGCTTTGGTCTAATAATTTAGCGATGGTAACTGGTATTGACTACTCACTTTGGAAGTGACTTTAGATATTGTAATCCGGTCTCTTTATTCTGCCCACGAGGGAAACAAAACTCACATCCCCCTTCTCTGTCCCCTTGGTCTCCTCAGACGGGAAATTTGGTTTCTGTGAATCAGCTCCATTAAATACTAATGGGAAAACTTGGAGGTGCCTGGTAAAGTGTGACAAGTTTTATCATGAGCTCTGGAGCTCTCCTCCAGTCCGCTGGGGATTTCTCCACATTGACAACACCTATTCAGATCTTATATTTGTTTTTATTTCTGAAGGTGTTGATTTTGGTGAGGACTAGAGCATGTTGGCGCCATGTAAGGAGGAAGTGATCTTTGCTCAGGATTCAATAGGCGAAATGGAGGGGGAAGTTCAACTGTGACCTGTGGGACAAGAAGGCAAGATTTTTATCTGCGAAGGCCCCTTTAAGTAACAGAAAGTCTGTAGGATTACCTCATTTTCAACAGAAAAAACCTGCAGGACAGCAATGCTTTTCACTTTACTGTGGTTTTAGATTTTCTTCTTTGTGTAGTTCTTCATTCTCCAAATTTTCAGTCATGAATGTCTTACTTTGGTATTCAGAGAAATTGACTTTATCTGCGTGTATCAATATGTATATCACAATTTCTAAAAGAGAAAATGCTTGGGGGATGTAGCTCTGAAACTCTTGTGGGGGAATTTTCAAGAAGATTGAAAGGAAAACCCTAAAGAGCATTTCCTAACGTGTTCTGTGGGAAGCAATCTTGGAAAAACCATTCCCCGGCCAAATACATTTGGAGTGATGTGCTCCAGCCTCTTCTTGGAGGCTTGTAATGTCCATTACGAGCTCTGGAACTTTCTGCAGGAAAAAGAAAACACAAAATTCTGTCTCAATTCTTTGAACTCAGTGTTTCTAAACATTTTTGACTGGAAACTGCTTTTTGTGTCTTAATAGTCCAACAAGACCACTATTTTTTGAAACATACTTTGGGAGAGTGCCTGTGAGTTCCACAGAAAGCCCCTGGGTCTCAGGATAGGCCTCTGGTGCCTGAGGCAAACCTAACTGTGGTATCTCTTCTGGTTTGTTGGTGTCCAGGTGAATACCAGCTCAAGTGGATATTATTGTGTGCCTCGAAGGAGAAAAGTCCTGAAAGTACGCACCTTGGAGTCGGAGGGGAGGGCTGTCCATGAGGAAGGTTAGACTAATGGCCTGTTGGCAGGAGCTGCACTTACTTGCATTAGCAGAGCTTGGAGGGCCTTCTCTTCCCTTCTCCTTGGCTGACTTCCTGAGTCGCCGCCCAGGAGCGTGGTTGCAGCCGCTTCCTCAGCCAGGAGGGGGCGCCTCCCTTCTCCGCTGAAGGCCCAGAGAGCGGAAATCCGCAGGAGCTGTCTATTCGACCTGTTCCGCACTCTTCTAGGTGCCGTGGGGCTGCCGAAGAGACCACTTCTCTGTTCCCTTACAAAAGCAACAATCTGGTTGAGGACATGAGGCCTATATACATATGAGGTGTCGGAAAATATCCGATTATGATTGTATGCTTTGTCGTGTGATCGGATTTTAAGGTATTATATGCATTTAGAGAAGAAGAGGACATCAGTGAGCCTGGGGTAATTAGGGAAGACTTCACCAGCGGGGTAGGAAGTAGAGCCTGAGAAATGAGTAGAACTTGAGAAGGTAGAGAAGAGAGAGAGGGGAAGGCAGTCACGCAGGGGAAAAGCCTGGAAGAAACATGATTTGTTTAGAGGCAGCATTACTGAGCACATCAGGAAGCCTCAGGTCACTCTGAAGGGTGCTACACTCAGCAGGATTTTTAATTAGGTTATAGGGATGATTGTAGAGCTGAGTATACCCCTAGTCTCCCTGAGTTCCTCAGTGACCACCCTTGTCTCTTCTCTGGTGTGGCAGTTATGCCCAAGTAACCCATCCGTTATTTCCACTTACTAGCTTGCTCTTAAGTACTGTGACCAGGGAGGGGGACTGTGAGCTCTTTGAAGGCATAAGCTCATGATAAAACTTGTCACACTTTACCAGGCATAAGCAAAATGATCTCATTCTCTGCTTCCCCCTTCCCTTTTACCTGCTTGCCCTAAGCATATCACACAATGTTCAGCATAGAGTATGCGCTCAGTAAGTATCTGCCGGTAGACCAGCTGGATTCTGAATAAAGCTGGTTGCTAAGATGTATATCTGTGACTCCATTAGGTCATCACTGACTGTTGGTGTGCCCATTCCATTGGAGGTGAAAAGGGAGGAAGGGGAATCAAGACACACTCCAAGGCTGTACAGTGTCAGAGAGCTAGGGAGCCTCATTGAGAATCTAATTCTCTCTCGATTGTCTGCTCAAGTCAGTGTCTTGTCTGAGCCCTGAGTCTGAGTTCAGTCAAGTTTGGTGTGTGTGTGTATGTGTGTGTGTACATGTGTACATGTGCACGCACACGTGTGTGTGTGTGTGTGTAGGAGGGACTGGAAGGGCAAGGAGAAGGTGCAAAAACAATTAAGACATAGTCCTACCCTCAAAAGGCTTACACTTTGGTAAGAAGAACCAGGGAGAGAACTATCATCTATAAAGGAATTGCCAGGGGCACCTGGGTGGCTCAGTGGGTTAAGCTGCTGCCTTTGGCTCAGGTCATGATCCCAGGGTCCTGGGATGGAGCTCTGCATCAGGCTCTCTGCTCAGCGGGAAGCCTGCTTCCCTTCCTCTCTCTCTCTGGCTGCTTCTCTGCCTACTTGTGATCTCTGTCTGTCAAATAAATAAATTAAAAAAAACCAAAAAACAAAAAACAACAAAAACCTTAAAGGAATTGCCAGCCAGCCTTTTGGGGTGTAAGGGCAGAAGGGGCCAATTTAGCTACTTGTAGGTAGTAACATGTTCGAGAAAGATGAGTTGGAATCTCTTGTGTTGCTTTCTGTAGAACAACGTTTCTCACTGATGCTGACTAGCCCGCAGCCACTGGGCCTTATGGTTCCTTCCTCTCATGCCCTGGGACAATGACAGGAAGGTTCTGTCACTCTGCTTGGCAATTCCAGAGCAGACTGTGTACCTCCAGGCACAGTCCACCAGATGGTGCAAAACAAATGAAACAGATGTCGTTGAGGTCTCTTCAGCTTATCAGACCCCAAATTGGACAGCTGTGGAGAGGACTTTCTGGGAATTTTCCACTTCTGAGTTCATCCAGAATGGTATGAAAATGCACCCTTGAGGCCTGAATAGAAAGTTTAGAGTAGATTTAGGGATTAAAAACTCCTGTGTGTGTGTGTGTGTTTTCTATGTAGGCAGAAAGTACTTCCCTGCATGAGGAGACTAGGAAACTTCTTGGCCTCATCCCAACTATGCTTACCCTTCCTGGCTCAGGGCTAATCTTCAATGCTGCAAAATCGTAAAACTGTTTAGCTGGTAATACCCTAGGGAGAAACAGTACTGCCTTATATTATTTAAAGCCTTGCATGTACTTGCTAATTTCTCTGCATCCTCCCCTCCCTTTCTTCCTTCCTCTATCCCACACTCCCTTCCTTTCCTTCTTCCTTCCTTCCTCCCTCCCTTCCTCCCTTATTTCTAATTTTAATTCCAGTGTTGTTAACATACAGTGTTATGTTCATTCCAGGTGTATAGTATAATGATTCAGTAATTATTCATATGACTCAATGCTTACCATGATAAGTGTATTCCTTAATCGCCATCACCTATTCCACCCATCCCTCACCCCCCGCCCCTTTGGTAAGCTTCTGTTTGATCTCTCTAGTTAAGAGTCCATTTTCTGGTTTGTCTCTCTTTTATTTTAAATTTTCCTTTGTTCGTGTGTTTTATTTCTTAACTTTCACATATAAGTGAAATCATGTTATTTGTCTTTCTCTGACTCAGTTTGCTTAGCATTATATCCTTTAAATCCATCTGTGTTGTTACAAATGGCAAGATTTCATTTTTTTAGTGGCTTAGTAATATTCCATTGTATATGTATAACACATCTTCTTTATCCATTGATCCGTTAATGGACAGTTGGGTTGCCTCCATATTGGTTATTGTAAACAATGTTATAATAACATAGGGAATGCATATATCTTTACAAATTAGTGTTTTCATATTATTTGGTTAAATACCCAGTAGTAGAATTACCAGATCATATGGCAATTCTATTTTTAAAATTTTCAGGAATTGGGGGACCTGGGTGGCTCAATGAGTTAAAGCCTCTGCCTTCAGCTCAGATCATGATCCCAGAGTCCTGGGATAGAGCCCCACATTGGACTCTCTGCTCTGTGGGGAGCCTGTTTCCCCTTCTCTCTCTCTGCCTGCCTCTCTGCCTCCTTGTGATCTCTGTCAAATAAATAAATAAAATCTAAATTTTTGAGGAATCTTCATACTGTTTTTCACAGTAGCAGTACCAGTTTGCATTCCCATCAATAGTACATGAGGATTCCTATTTTCTCCACATCCTTGCCATCACTGTTGTTTCTTATGGTATTGATTTTAGCCATTCTGCCAGGTGTGAGGTGACATTTCATTGTGGTTTTGATGTGCATTTCCCTGATTACCAGTGATGATGAACATCTTTTCATGAGTCTGTGGCCATCTGTATATCTTTTTTGGAGACATGTCTGTTCATGTCTTCTGCCCATTTTTAATTGGACTGTTTGTGGTATTTTGGGTGTTGAGTTGTATAAGTTCTTTATATACTTTGGATACTAACCTTTTATCAGATATGTCATTGGCAAATATTTTCTCTCATTCTGTAGTTTGTCTTTCAGTTTTGTTTATAGTTTCCTTTGCTGTGCAGAGCCTTTTATTTTGATGTATTAGTCCAAACATACCTCTGATTTCATTAGAACTTCCCAACAACCCTGTGAAGCAGGAGATGCTATAGTCATTTTAGAGATGAGGAAACCAAAGGGTCAGAGATGAGAGTCCCAAAATGATATACTTGGTTAGTGATGGAGCTGCTGGACAAAATGGAGTCTTTAAGTGTTGAATCTCTGCTTCTCTGGACTGAATTCGCTCTTTAAATGGGAATCCAATTTTTTAAAAAAGTAAATGGTGAAGGGAGAAGGAAGAGAAGGCTGGAGGGGGTCAAGTTCTTGATAGAGGAGAGAAAGGATGGTATAAGGAAAGACTAGGGGCCCAGCGACCAATGTACTTCTACAAGTGTTTTTGGAGTGAGTGAGTGAGAGTGTGTGTGTGTGTGTGTGTGTGTGTGTGTGTGTGAAAGAGAGAGAGAGAGAGAGAGAGAGAGAGAGAGAGAGAGAAGCATAGTTACATATGTATCCATGAACACAGAATAAGCATTACCTTATGTAGATACATTTTTACCCAACTTGGTTGTACTGGACTTTGACCATAGCAGGGAAATATACCAAATATACCAAAAAATCAAGTTTCAAACAAGGAATCATAGAAAATAAACATATAATATAAATAACATATAAAATAAACATATCCATGTTAAATCAAGGCTGCACCAATTTCCTAGTGCAGTACAGGGCAAGGCCCAAGAAACATGCTTCCCATGCCCTTCCCTATTCTTCTCCCTGAACTGTGTCCCTCCCCTACCAATGCCCACATGGGGAGCCTATTGTAAGCCCCTCCTCATACGTGCTCTGCATTTCTCATTCTTGCCTACCCCTTGGCAGTACCTGCCAGACGGTCACAGCCCTTAGGGCCAACCAAGTGACCAACAGATCCTTTGGAATCATCTGTGATAAATACATGAGTGAATGGTAATGATTTAATGAACCACTCCTTCTGAGTAACACAGAAAAGAAGAATTTATTTCATTCAAAGCATTAAGCACAGTTTAAAACAAAGCTGTATGGAAATTTTGGGCAGATATTGGCCAGGACTTCAAGGCTCCTGGAGACTTCTCGGAATCCTGCACACCACTCCAACTGTCTATGCGACCTGTCCATGGGCTCAGCCTGTAGCCTGCCCATAGAGATGTTTTCTGGCAGGGGGCTGCATTTAACCAGGCAAAAATCCACTCTTGTCTTCTCCTTTCTTTCTTGTTTTAGTACCCTTGGTCTAGTTAAGACTTCCAGGACATCCAATCTGGATTATCGTAATAATCTCTATATTGTGCATTTTGTCTCCAGCCTCCTTGTCCTTTTATCCTAGATGTGGCTTCCAGAAAATTTATTGTAAAACAGATAGGATCATTTTACTCTCCCTCTTGGAAATCTTAAATGCCTCCCCATTTCCCTTTTTACTTTTTTTAAAAATTTATTTATTCATTTTAGAGAGAGCAAGTGTGAGCACAGGGTGGGGGAGGGGCAGAAGGAAAGAAAGAGAAAGTCAAGTGGACTCTGCTCAGTGTGCAGCTGTCATGAGGCTCAGTCTCACAACCCTGAGATCAGGAGCTGAGCTGAAACCAAGAGTCAGATGCTTAACCAACTGCGCGATCTAGGTGCAGCCCATTTCCCCTTTTAAACTAAAGCTATAACGAGATATAATTCATATGCTAAAAATTCACCCATTGAATTACACAGTTCAGTGGTTTTTAGTATATTCGATGCATCCATCATCACTATTATGGGCTCAACTGTGTGCCCCCAAAACTCATATGTTGATGTCTCAACCTTAGTGATTATATTTGGAGATAGGTCTTTTAATAGGTAATTAAGAAAAGATGAATTCATATGATTGTCCCTAATCCACTATGACTGGTGCTTTATAGGAGGAGGAAATTAGACACAGACCACCCACACACTGAAGGGCCAACAAATGTAGGCACAGAGGCCAAAGAAATTTCTCAGAATAAACCAAACCTGATGACACCTTGATCTTGGACTTTCAGCCTTTAGGACTACAAAACAATAAATACATGTTGCTTAAGTGCCCCAAGTCTGTGTATTTTGTTATGGCAGCCCTAAAAGACTAATACAACTATATTTAAGTTTAGGATACTTTTCTCATCCCCAAAAGGAAACACATACCCCGTGTAGTCCATTCCTTACTTTTCTCTATCTCTCCTATGCCTAGGTAACCACTGATCTACTTTCTGTCCTATAGATTTGTCTATTCTGGACATTTACATAAATAAAGCCATACAATGTGTGGTTTTTAAAACAACTGGCTTCTTTCACTTAGCATAACGTTTTCACTGTTTATCCATGTTGTAGCATGTGTCTATATTCATTTCTTTTTGTTGCGGAATGACATTCCATAGATACAGATACTGTATCTTATGTATCCCCTCATCAATTGATAGGCATTTGGGTTACCTCCACTTTTGGGCTGTGAATAAATCTGTTATAGAACATTCATGTACAGATTTTTTCTTATATGTGGACATATGTTTTTATTTTTCTTCTGAATACACCTTGGGGTAGAAATGCTGGGTCATATGGTAACCTTATGTTTAACATTTTGAGAAACAGCCAAACTGTTTCTTGAAGTGGCTGTACTATTTTGCATTCTTATTAGTCACAAATGAGGTTTCTAATTTCTCCATGTCTCTGACACTATAGCCCTAGTGGGTATGAAGTGATGTCTCTTGGGGTTTTGCTTTACATTTGCCTAATGGCTAATTTTGTTTTGAACATTTTTTCATATGTTCATTGGCCATTTTTGTATCTTCTTTGGGGTAATGTTTATTCAGTTCTTAATGGGCTTGTTTTTTATTATTGAGTAGTAAAGTTTTGCTGTATATTCTGGAAATAAGTACCTTATCAGATACATGATTTACAAATGTTTTTTCCCATCTTGTGGACTGTCTTCTTAGTTTCTTAATGGTATCTCTTGCAATACAAATGTTTTTAATTTAATGAGAAAAAATTTTCTTTTCTTTTTTTTTTTTTTTTTTGGTCTGTGTGTGTGTGTGCTTTTGGTGTTCTGTCTTCTAAGAAACCATTGTCTGATCCCAGATCATGAAGATTTACTCCCATGTTTTCTCCTAAGAACTTCATAGTTTTAGTTCTTACATTTAGGTTTATGACTTATTTTGAGTTGATATTTCTGTATGGTTTTAGGCAAAGGGTTCTACTTCATTCTGTTGCTTTTAGATATCTAGCTATCGCAGAATCGTTTGTTGAAAAGGCTTTTCTTTCTCCATTGAAATTTTTTTGGCATGCTTATTGAAAATAAATGGACTATTAGTGTAAAAATTTATTTCTGGGTTCTCATTTCCATTCTGTTGATCTATCTTTATGGCAGTGTCTATCTTTATGCCAGTACTATGCTGTCTTGAGTACTATAATTTTATTTTTAAAGATTTATATATCTAATAACGAGATTGAAGCAGTGATCAAAAACCTCCCAAAAAACAAGAGCCCAGGACCTGACGGATTCCCTGGGGAATTCTACCAAACTTTCAAAGAAGAAATAACACCTATTCTCCTGAAGCTGTTTCAAAAAAATTGAAGCAGAAGGAAAACTTCCAGACTCTTTCTATGAAGCCAGCATTACCCTGATCCCCAAACCAGGCAAAGACCCTACCAAAAAGGAGAATTTTAGACCAATATCACTGATGAATATGGATGCTAAGATTCTCAACAAGATCCTAGCCAACAGGATCCAACAGCACATTAAAAAGATTATCCACCATGATCAGGTGGGATTTATCCCTGGGCTACAAGGATGGTTCAACATTCGCAAATCAATCAATGTGATACAACAAATTAATAGGAGAAGAGAGAAGAACGACATGGTCCTCTCAATTGATGCAGAAAAAGCATTTGACAAAATCCAGCATCCGTTCCTGATTAAAACGTTTCAAAGTGTAGGGATAGAGGGAACATTCCTGAACCTCATCAAATCTATCTATGAAAGACCCACAGCAAATATCATCCTCAATGGAAAAAAGCTTGCAGCCTTCCCTTTGAGATCAGGAATAAGACAAGGATGCCCACTTTCACCACTCTTGTTCAACATAGTATTAGAAGTCCTAGCAACAGCAATTAGACAACAAAAAGAAATAAAAGGTATCCAAATTGGCAATGAAGAAGTCAAACTCTCTCTCTTCTCAGATGACATGATTCTTTATATGGAAAACCCAAAAGACTCCACCCCCAAACTACTAGAACTCATACAGCAATTCAGCAACGTGGCAGGATATAAAGTCAATGTGCAGAAATCAGTGGCTTTCTTATACACTAACAGTGAAAATACAGAAAGGGAAATTAGAGAATCGATTCCATTTACTATAGCACCAAGAACCATAAGATACCTGGGAATAAACCTAACAAAAGAGGTAAAGGATCTGTACTCATGGAACTACAGAACACTCATGAAAGAAATTGAAGAAGACACAAAAAGATGGAAGACCATTCCATGCTCTTGGATTGGAAGAATAAACATTGTTAAAATGTCTATACTGCCTAGAGCAATATATACTTTTAATGCCATTCCGATCAAAATTCCACTGGTATTCTTCAAAGAGCTGGAGCAAATAATCCAAAAATTTGTATGGAATCAGAAGAGACCCCGAATCGCTAAGGAAATGTTGAAAAACAAAAATAAAACTGGGGCATCATGTTACCTGATTTTAAGCTTTATTACAAAGCTGTGATCACCAAGACAGCATGGTACTGGCATAAAAACAGACACATAGACCAGTGGAACAGAGTAGAGAGCCCAGATACGGACCCTCAACTCTATGGTCAAATAATCTTTGACAAAACAGGAAAAAATATACAGTGGAAAAAAGACAGTCTCTTCAATAAATGGTGCTGGGAAAACTGGACAGCTATAAGTAGAAGATTTATGTATTTATTTTAGAGAGAAGTAGAGAAAGAGTATGTGCTGCACGCGGGGTTGGGGGTGGAGGGGAGTGGCAGAGAGAGAGAGAGAGAATGAATCTCAAGCAGACTCCTCACTGAGTACAGAGTCCAAAATGGGGATCTGTCTCATAACCCTTGAGATCTTAACCTGAGCTGAAATCAAGAGCTGGATGTTTAACTGACTGAGCCACCCAGGTGCCCTTTGATTACTACAACGTTAGAATAAATTTTGAAATAAGGAAGTGTAAGTCCTCCAACTTTGTTTTTATTTTTTAAATATGGTTTTAGCTATTCTAGGTCCTTGTATTTCCCCATAAATTTTAGGATCAGTTTGCCACTTTCTACAAAGAAACACCTGGATTTTTGATAGATTTATATTGAATCTGTACAACAGTCTGGGGAGTTCTGCCACTGTAACAATATTGTCTTCCTATCCATGAACATGGGATGCCTTTCCACTTGTTTAGATCTTTTTTAGTTTTTTTTTTTTTCCAGCAACATTATTCTATAGTTTTCAGTGTAAAAGACTTCCATTTCTTTTGTTAACTTTCCCCCCACTGTTCTATTTTTTTATTCTATCATATAGGGAATTTTAAAAAAATTTCATTTTTGGATTATTTATGTTAGTTCAGAAGTACAATTGATTTTTGTATATTAATTTGTATCCTGCAGCTTTGCTGAACTTGTTTATTCAAATCTTGTTTTTAGTGGATTCCCTAGTGAAGAAGATCATGCTATATGTGAATAGAAAAGAGTTTTACTTCTTTTCCTACTGGGAGGCTTTATCTTCCTTCCATCCTCCTCCTTCCATTTTTCTTCATTTCTCCCTCCCTCCCTTCCTTCCTTCCTTTCTTCCTCTTTTCTTTCCTTCCTCTCTCTTTCTTTCTTCCTTCCTCTCCTCTCCATCTCCCTCCTTCTTTCTTTTCTTCTTCCCATTCCCCTTCTTCCTTTATTCCATCGTCCCTTCCTTCTTTCCCTTCTTTCTTTTGGTCTAAATACCCAGTCTGGATTTGTGTGCATTTGGAAAGTGAATAAGGGTAATACAAAACCCAAAGGAGAAGAAAAGGAGGGATGGCTATTTAACATTTTCTTGGAAAATAGCTTACAAGAGATGGCCCCTTTGAGTTTTCCTTCTAAATCACCCAGCATAGGGAGCTAGAAGGATAGGTAAGGCACTTTTTAAAGAGAAAAATTGCTACTCACTAGGAAGGGTTTGAATTTGACTGGGTTGTGTCTATGTGTTGCTTTGGTCTGCCAACATCTTTTACTTTATTTTCTATGAAAGTACCCCTTTCATTTGGGGGAATATCTCTTCCTCCATTTTTCATGTTCAAGAGAAGCAGTTAATCATAGTTCTTACACACCTATCCTCACAGATGTGGGCCTGTTCAGCTCTTCCTTCATAGGCTGTGAATTTCACTGTCTTCATATGATAAACATCTTTTTTTCTTCCTTAGGTCAAGGTTTGTTTCTGTTGATTGTAATTAAAAAATTCCTGGATACCCAGACACATGTGGTAGGTGTCTCTTTAAAACTTCATCATAGCTGATGGACCCCCCCCCAACATGTTATAGCATTACAAATTAAACACCATTGATAATAAAGCAAAATCTATTTTAAATTCAAGGATAGAAAAAAAAGAAAGATTCTAAATTGAATTTAAGAGAGCTTGATACTATTGATCTTTTAAATCAAGGAAATATTGAAAGGACACCAGGATGCCAGAATGACTAAATTTAAATTTAACAGGAGACTGGAAGGAGAGTAGAAAGAGGCTAAGATATTCCTTTAGAGGAAAACAAAGTGCTAACTGTAAAGAAGTATTAACTGTAAAGAAGATATCAGTATAAGAAAACCCTGCACACACAACCAAAGCAACCACTGTTTCTTCTTCAAATCCTACCCTGCTGGGATTACAGGTCTTTGCCCCATGCTGTCCCTCCCCCCACTCCCCCCAGCACAATCTGTGCCAGGCCTGATACTACACTTTGTTTGCATCAGGGCCGCGGTCTGCCAGTTGGAGCACCCACTGCTGACAGGTTCCCCAATGTGCTGCTTCGCCCCACTCCCAGGGTTTTTCTTTCCCTGACTTTCCTCCTGACCCATCTTTGGGGCTCAGTCTCCCTCTCTAGCCACTGTCTGTCCTCTGTGCTCTGCTGCTGGGCCCTCTGCTGATATTCCAGGGCTCTTCTGTTACTGTCCCCCTTCTGTTCTGTCCCTACTCTAGTCTCTCAGATATGGCAGGACTCTGGATTCCCCTCTGGCAGAAGAGGTAAGTCTTTCAGTACATCTTCCCACAACACCAACCTGACCTCCATTCACAAACATGAATTCTGTTGGTCAGCATTTCCATTCAGTGCTTCTCAGGGCTCAGAAAGCAGAAGATCTCTGGATCAAACACAGGGTCTAATTTTCTAATATCAGGATGAGAAGGGACATACTGAGTAGTCTAACCTTCCATGTAGCAGCTTTGGCTGAAGTCCCGTACACTTTCTCATTCCCAGACATCTCAATGGAGGACTCCAATCGACTTCATGCTTTTATGGCTCTAGCTCCATAACATGCTACCACCACCAGAGCATGTGTTCTTCCACCCTCTCTCCCCATTCCTTTTGCCCCAATAGCTCCACCTGCCTTAGGTGGAGAATTCCCCTTCCACCTTCAGTAAATTTGCTCTATGGCTCCAGCTGTTCTATCTCCCCATTCTCACCACCCAGATACAGGCAGTAACTTGCAGTGACATTGTGATGGTCTCTCTCATGAGCAACTCTAGGTCATCAGGCTTCCCTGTGACAGTATAGTTTTTGGGATTTCACATGCTGAGGAGACATATTGACTCTTTGAGACATATTGACTCTTTTGTGCAGAGTAACTTTGACACATCCCCAACAAATAAATTTATCCATATTAGCAGTCCTTCAGCTCTAAAGGTAAGTGAGCACAGCAATGCGTGACTGATTCCCATTACCCTTCCTCCAAATATCTACTGCCTGAACTTTGAGAATGACGATCTGTGCACTTCACAAATTCCTTAGAGTAAAGGGGAAGGAGAGAGAGGGCACATGAGTCTGAGAGAATTTAGAGAGGCATCCCAGAGTTTGGGAAATGAAATCCTCATACTTCATTTCATTACTTTTTAAAAAAAATTTTTTAAAGATTTTTTTCATTTTATTACTTTTAAACAAAAGATGGAATTCAAGATGACAATGGAAGAAGATGGATATGGACAAAATATGACCAGTTTTAAGAAAGTTTTTTAATACTGTGAGGCTATCTAAATGTCCCAACAAAACATGCCACATTTTTGACAAGTGAGGGAGGGGTTTTTAAACAAAGTGAATAAGGAACATCTTTAAACAAATCAGAATGACTGACACATATATCTTGCATAAGACAAACCAATTCAAGATTGGAGATTCAAGTAGTTCAGATTAAGGTTCAGTTGGTATTTATTAAAAGCTTATTATACATAAAAGTTTATATCTGAGGATTTCACACATATGTAATCTTACTGAATGCCCCAAATAATATTATAAAATTGCCATCATTATTCCCACTTTACAAATGAGCAAATTGAAGCTTGAGCCAATTAAATTCTTTCTGGCCAAAGTTGAGAGTCAGATGAAATCCTTTCTAATGTGCTCTGCCCCTCCCCCAACTATAATTAGGTATCATTGACAAATAAAATTGGAAGACATTTAAAGTGTACAACATGATGATTTGAGGTACCATGTACATTGTGACAGAATCCCCCACATCAAATTATTTAACACATCCATCACCCCAAATACTTAACTTTTTATTTTTTTGGTGAGAATATTTCGATTTTACTCTCTGAGTAAATTTTATTGAAGGATTTATTAATTTATTTTAGAGAGTGAGCTTCAGTAGGGGCAGGAACAGAGGGAGGGGGAGACAGAGAATCTCAAGGGGACTCCCTGCTGATCCTAGAGACTGATCCGCGGCTCGATCCCATGATGCTGAGAAAATGACCTGAACCGAACCAAGAGCTGGTCGCTTAACAACCTGAGTCACCCAGGTGCCCCTCTGAGTAAATTTCAATTACAAGTACAAAATACAGTACAGTGTTATTAATTATAGTCACTATGTTACACAGTAAATCCTCAGCCTTATTCATCCTATTGCTGAAATCTGGATCTTTTTACCAATCTCTCCCTATTGCTCCCACCAGTGTCTGGCAACCACTGTTCTACTCTCTGTGTCTGAGTGGAACATTTTCTTTCTTCTTCTTCTTTTTTTTAAAATTCCACATGTAAGTGATACCATCTACCTAATGTTCATGAACCGTTGCAAAGCCAGTACAATTACTAAGATCCAGCAGAAGCCAAAGGAAGTAACTGACAATGAAAAATGAGCAGAACCCTTTCTCCAGTGAGGAGGAGTACTTGCAGGAAGGCAATTATACCGTTGCCTAGGGGAAAACAGAAACTTTCTTCAAGGATGGTGCACAGCACTCATTTGCCAAGGCCCTGGGGTTTCAAGGGGCACTAGATCTAGGCCTGAGCTCATGACTGTCTATCAGGCAGAGGTGAGGGCCCTGGGAGAAGGGTGCATGCCCACTCCCTTACAGAGAATGGAATCCATACCTATTGGAAATATGACAGAACGATGCATAACACATGAACTCAGCTCATAAATCGTTATGTCTTTTGGTGACCTTATAAAAGGTACAAAGTTTTTTTTTTTTTTTTTTCATGTGGAAAATGAAAACAAAGTAAAATTATGCACACTTGTATAACTTGTCTGTGTCTGCCCACCCCGGGGCCTGAACTGAGGTGCTCCAGACTGCGCTGCAGAACTCACCTGGATTGGCAGGCAGGGCCCCCCCCCTCCTCTTTGCAGGCTATCCCTGTCTGGTAAAGTCACCTCAGGGACATACCCCTCTCTCCACCACAACCTACTCCTTGCCACATTAAACTACTTTGAGTGCAGCCCCATCCTGAGCCAGACATTTTCTTTATGCTCTGCTTATGCCCCTTTCCAGTCCATGGGGGGATGAATCTCTTTACGTCAAAATAAGGGACACTGCTTTAAAACAATTGTTTTATTGGGGTGCCTCGGTGGCTCAGTCAGTTAAATGTGTGCCTTTGGCTCAGGTCATGATCTTGGGGTCCTGGGATTGAGACCTGTGTGGGGCCCCTGCTCAGCAGAGAGTCTGCTTCTCCCTCTCCCTCTGCCCCTCCCATCACTCCCACTTGCGCTCTCTATCTCTCTCTCAAACAAATAAATAAAATATTAAAAAAAAAAACCCAAATCCTAATTGTCTTATAGAATGCAGACGGTGTAATATCTCAGATTAGAATGAAAATAACTGATGTGCAAGCTCTTTTGCTTTCGACGGAGCTGAGGAAGGTGATCAGGATGTACTTTAGTGTAAGAGAACTCTGTGGCCTAGAAGACAGGAGATGGAGATGTCTGGCATTCAGGATCAATGGGTAATTTCGATGAGAGGCAAGTAAATCTGTCTGATCGTATTTAATGAGAAGATAGGTAAGATCAAGTGTGTGGAAGCCTTAGGTATGGTGCCAGGCACAAAGAACCTGGAGACACTGATGAACAGAAGTTGGGAAGTGGCAGAAAGGGAGGAACTAGCAAAAAGGGAAGCCACACAGCTCTAGAACCCTTTTACATACTTGGTGGACTTTTCAAGGGTGACCCCCAGGGGCTCAGAGAGATGGAGATTCTCAATGTGGACTAGTTTCCTTAGTGTTCTTCTTTTGTCAGTTGAGTGGGCTTGATGGCCGTGGATGACGCTGATTGTTCCAGTGACACAAATGCTTGATTTTTCCAAATGAAAAAATCAGGTAAAGACTGGTATCTTGCGAAAGTCCCCCTGATAATGACAGGAGGACCATGCTGTTTACTTTCAGGCAATGTAGGGTCTTCCTTTAGGCCCCTGGAAAGATGGCAGATTACATGTCCTGACTGTCCCAACTGCAGACTTAGGAAAATGTCGTCTCCCTTGAGATTACTCAGGTAGAATTTTGGACACATCTAGGAATATCAAGTTAACAGTTGTTACTGGTTCAGCTGTTACTTTCCCTTCTTTAGGACCATCCAGAGGAAGAGAATCCAGTAGTAGAGAAGAATTGCCCAACTGTTAATTCTCTTCATATCAGGCTGTTGGACAGAGTTTTCGAGAAGGAAAGGTTTTATTGTATTCTGTAACATTACTCTGGAAAGTTTAGTTTCTGAGATGATGAACAATTGACTTTCAAAGTAGTAATTGGTTTCACAACTGCAGGTGTGCTCTTGGACTTTAATTTTGGAAGAGCAAGAGGGCACCTGAAGACTGCACTCTTGACTCTAGAATTTCTACACTGGTGAGGTCTTGGGTAGCAACCTGCTTGCAAGCATGGTTTAGGGTAAGACAGAAGCTTACCTTGGCTGGGCTTGGGGTGAGTTAGGTTGAGTAGATACACTGCTTTCAGAGAGTATATTTCAGTGGGATGGCTTGGAGATCATATTCTTTCTGATTATGCAAGAGGGCACACAGTTCTGTCAGCACTCTCATGGTGTCAACTGTTACAAGATGATGGGATGGAGAAGGGGCAATTGCTTGTTGAAGTGTAATGGACAGTATATTTATCAAGGAAGTTAGGAGATGTGGGTTTCAGTCCTAGCTCTGTGAGCAGTCCCCCTTAGACAAATCAGACTCTCCTCTCTTTAAGTGGTAGGTTAGTTATGTTTGAAAGGAGGGAAGTAATCTAGGTCAGCACTGTCACATAGAAATATAATGTGAGAAACATGGAATTAAAAATTTTCTAGCAGGCACAATTTAAAAATCAAAAGAAGTAAATTTTTAATCACTTTAACCCCATATATCCAAATTATTACTGTTTCAACAGGTAATCAGTGTAAACATTATTAGCGAGACATTTTACATCTAATTATGTATTAGCTTTTCAAAGTCTGGTGTGTAGCACTTATGACAGATTGCAATTGGCCCAGCATGGTTTGAGTGCATAGTGTCCCGCATGGTCAGGGGTTACCACATTGGACAGCATGAATTTAGATGATGTCTGGAGGTCTATCCAGTTCTAACATTCTATGATTCCATGACAGGCCACCCCTGGACTGCTTTTCCTTTTTCTAAACTATCTTTCTTTTGGGTTCTCATCTCTGGAAGACTCGAGTGTCAACCTGAACAGGAAGAATCATTTGTGACTAGACCCTTCTGCCCCAGAGATGCTGTAGACCTCCCAGTAACAAAGCAATTAACTCTTCTGCTTACCTTGGGAAATCACTTTGAGATCCCGTGTGAAAGAAGATGATACATACAAATGCAAAGTAATTAGTCCTTGAGCATTTCTTCTGACATAGTCATGGACGTAAGTGTGATGCATGTTCCTGCCCAAAGCCTCAGGAAGTGTAATTAACTATCTCCTGTAAAGAGCTATGAGATGCTCCAGATGAAAGGTGGCCAGTGAGAGCCAAACATCACCCGGAGCAACATCTGATCATGCCCATCCTCAGTCAGCACCATTACAAGCCCGGACTGACGTCACTTCTGCAGTTAGTAGCTCTTCCACCTGTGAAAAGATGTAATAGGGGTGTTGAGGCCCCACCAGGTGATCTTTTGCATTGTTGTAGATTCTAAGAAGCAGACTCCATTTCCCTGAAATTGTTCACATACAGCCTAATTGAGCTTGCCTCTCCTCAAGCTGAAGCCACTTCTGGTAGTAGATGAGTCAGAAATAGCTATGTGATTTCATTTGCGCTTGATACTGGAGACTGGGTGAGTTCTTGTGCCCTGAGACCGCAATCACTAGCTGGTGCCAGGTCCTTGACTTCCCTCTGAGAAAGAATTTAAGGATGAGTCAAAGTAAAGTATAGCAGAAGCTTCATTGCAAAACGAAAGTACACACTTGAGAGAAAAGAGTCTGGGCACACTCAGATAGAGGACGTTAGTTGCCTGTTAGGTGTGGGGCTCTGATCTTTATGGGCAGTTGGGCAGTTATAATAAAGGGGTGGAATCTTTTTGCAGGGTTGTGAAAACAGGGAGGTCTTCCAAGAACTGTGGATGTTATTACGCATGGTCTATGCTAATTACTATACCAAGTGCAGTCTTTTTTTTTTTTTTTTTTTTGCATATACTCTGATTGCACAATTGGTCCTCTGGATCCCTGAATGGAAGAGTGATCATTTGCAGGCTAACTGGGTCTTTGTGCCCACCTGTGGCATGGGTTGGAGCAACAGGGTGCTTGTAGACATGAGAAATCACAGGGCTATCACAGGATTTACTCAGTTGTCCCGAATACCCTGACAGGTGTCAGGTTCACCTTCCTGTTCTTTTTCGGCTTGCAGTTACTCTACCTTTCCCTGTTCTATCTGCCTCATCTTCCCCCTTTTGAGAATTCCATTCCTTAATTCTTTAAGAGGTATAGAAAGGAACAGATCTGTCACCTGTAGCTGCTTCCTACTGACTAAGGGGCATTGGCCCTGCCTGGTATGGGAATGAAATTTTCTGGCTATCTCTCTCAGGGTTTCATTGGTGTGTCTGCAGGAGGGTCTGTGGTGGAGATGGGTTGACAACCTTGCATGACCATCATTGTAACATGGAAATGTTGTGATCTAGAAGGGACAAACTTTGACAGTTGATTGAATATGCATGGGAAAATGTGCATCAATATGCATCAGTATTGGGATAGTCAGGGGTCCTAGAAAAGGTAAGATGTAAGCAAAGAGGCTGTGTAAGTAACACCTGAGTGTATTTAATAGCAGATTAGGCTGTGTCTAGGATTTATTTAGAAATGGTGGAGCTCAGGCTGAAGTTGTGAAGGCAGATAGTTTGTTCCAAGATTTTAGTTGCTCCCATTTCCACCTATCCAGAGACATTAAGGTAAAAACAGCAAGAAATATTAGACAAAACACATACTCTTATGTTATTTGGCTAATACTCCTCCTTGTGCAGCCAATAATCAGAGGCAATTCTGTAGTTCATCACCATTGCTACCAAGAAATATATTGATTGCCCTAAAGGTTTAAAAGTTTGTCCTGACTATTGGGCAATAATGACATAGATCTTGTGAAGTTTTTGGCTGTCACACTATTGTGGACTATTTCTCCTGTCAAGGCAATGAGGCTTCCTGTGTGTGCCACTGCTTGCAGAACTATTAACCTATCCTCCTCTTTTTTCTGGTTTTAGATGTTTTTGAGGATTTAATGACCCATGGGTTATTGGTAGATATTTGAGTGTGTGCATGTGGGGCACAGACATATCAAATTGTCCAGCAGTTTGATGATATGTGATTTATGTCTGAACATTGAAAATGTATGTCCAAACATTGAACTGCATATCCCTGATTGTTGCACATACATGTATACTGAAGGAATCCATTTTTTATAGAGGTCAAGGGATCCTCTTGTATGACTTTACCTCCATCCTTGTAATCCCAATAGTCGTTATCCTCCTTGTCATCCTAGTCATCTGACGACATCCTGGGTAGTCATGTCCCTACTGTAATTTCATATTTAACTTTAGAATTTTCTTGAAGTCTGTACCTGAGTATTGTAGGCCAATCTTAGTTGTCTGGGATCACATCCTGGTAGACAGAAATGAGGGGAACTACATTTGCATGGGACAGAGCCCAGGATGCAGGCTCCTCTAGCAGTAAGTAGCATCAGAGCATTCCATAGGGAGGACAAAGAGTATTTTGTGGCATATTCATCTGAGGATTTAAATTGGTGAACCAGACAAGTGAGTGGGGGCTCAGACATTTGTGGGTCGGTATATTAACTAGGTGGGCTGATATTTTTCAGATAGGATTTGGTCCCCATTTAAGTCTTCTGTAAACTGGGTGATTTTGGATTGCTTCCCATGGGCTGGTTGTCCAATGAGTGGGATTTGTTCCATGTCACTGGAGAGTTAAGGGTGACATACCCAACAGTTATTTAAGGAGGTGTTCCAAATGAGGTTTGGAGTAATCTGGACCCAAATATTATTTTCCCATTGAGAGCCCAAAGAAGTTGACACCCTGAAAGCATGATAAGGAGCGTAAGCATATTGGGTATGGCTATACCCAGCAAAGAGGAGAGTTCTTTTCCCCAAGGCATACTAAGACTGTAATAGCATAGTAACATGGAAAGAAATAATAAGAAGGCTAGGATTCCCAGCAGGAATAGTCACATTACTTATTTTTTAGCTTTGTTAGCAGAACAATAGCTTGGGATCCTTCAGGGGTTCACACGTGTCCTGTTTCGTGTCCTGTGTTGACTGAGAAGGAATGGATTTAATCCTAGATAGGTGAACCCAGAGGGCTATTTCCTGGAGTTTGACTGTAGTTGGTGTCCTCAAGATGACCTGGTATGGGCCCATCCATTTGCACTGGAGTTGATCTATGAGGGAGCCCTCGTTTCAGGTCTTTGAGAAAGACCATATCTCCTGGGAGGAATGAGGAGGTTAAATTTTGGGGGTTGGGAGCCAGGAGGATTTTACTTCCATATTCTGTAGGGCTTTTTTTTAAAAAATTTTTTTAACTTGTCTCAAGTTTATGGTATGTCTGGTTATTTCTTGAAACTCAGTTTCAATTCAATAGGTTGAGGTAAGTACAGTTCTTTCATACAACATCTCATAGGGACTAAATGGAAGATTGGATATGGGGACAGTTTTGACCTGAAGGAGAGCAATGGGCAGCAATATTATCCACAATTCACAAGTTTCTTGGCATAGTTTGGCTATTGTCTTTTTGAGGTAATGACTAGCTTTTTTCCCTTTTTCAGAGGATTGAGGTCTCCAGGAAGCAGAGAATGATAATTGATTCCAAGGACTTTAGCTAATTCTTGGGTGATTTTGGCTGTAGAGGTCAGGGAAGACCAAATTGTAGGATAAGTTCCTTAAGTATTATTTGGAATCTCTGAAGCCCTTCTGTCCTACATGGGAATGCTTCCATTCATCCTATAAGGTATCAGTTAGTACTAGGAGCTATTTATAACTTCATGCTTGTGGCATTTGGGTAAATTCTATTTGCCAGTTTTCACTGGGATACGTTCCTCAATGTTGGGTTGCTCTTGGAAGTAGGGGTGGTTTCATTCTGCCTCCTGGTTTATTATGGTGGCCTGAGGACACACCTTACTAATATCTTTAACTGTTGGGTCACTTTTTGAGGAGGAGATGGGTAACCTGTGATGTTACAGTGTCATTTCCTTTGTGGGTGGGGTCAAGTATTTGGTTAATGACTTTCCATTGGCACTATGTGGGGGGGAGTAGTACTTTGTCTTCCCTTATCCACCATCCACTAGGGTCTTCATTAAATTCTTTTTGTTTAGCCCAATCTATCTCCATTGGAGTGTATTTTGGGTTATTTAGGGGCAGAGAGGCCTGGGGTCATAAGGCCAAGGTATTGGCTTTAATGGTCTTTGTAGCAGCTGCTTTTTTTGTTTTGTTTTTTGTTTTTGTGGCCTCTGGAGTGTGGCCACTTCTGGAGATTTTTGAATTGCCTTCAGGAGCTGTCTTATCTCAGGGCCATCACGTTTTATAGGAGAGATTTTTTTTTTTTTTCATATAAAAGTCCTCCTTCTCTCCAGATGATCACATGAGCATGTGGAAGCAGAAAGACATTTAGAGTCAGTATAAATGTTAATCCTTTTGTCTTTGCCCAATTGGAGAGCTCCATCAAGAGTCACTAGTTCAGCTTTTTTTTTTTTTTTTTTTAAAGATTTTATTTATTTATTTGACAGACAGAGATCACAAGTAGGCAGAGAGACAGGCAGGCAGGGAGAGAAGAGGAAGCAGGCTCCCTGCTGAGAAGAGAGCCCGATGTGGGGCTCGATCCCAGGACCCCAGGATCATTACCTGAGCCGAAGGCAGAGGCTTTAACCCGCCGAGCCACCCAGACGCCCCACTAGTTCAGCTTTTGAGCTGAGGTGTTAGGTGGTAGAGATATGGCCTCTATAATTTGATGGAGGCTAACAATGACAGATCCAGTTCTCCTAATTCCATTGTCTACAAAGCTGCTCCCATCCATAAACCAAACCTTGTCTGCATTTTCTAGGGGCTTGTCCTTTCGATCAGGTCTACTAGAATAGATTTGTTCAATAGTTTTAGTGCAAGAGTGGGTCAGATTTTTTTTTTTTTCTGCCCCAACAAGTTGTTTGCTTTAGGATTTAGTGTCTTTAAGGGTTATATCTGGGAAATCCAACAGAAAGACTTGGTACTTATTTAAGTATCTTCTTGTCAACCATTGGTGTCCTCCCTTTATTTATGAAATTCCTTGTACCTGATAGGATATTAGGACTTTCAGGGGTGAGAGAGTGAGGTTAGTAGCTTCCTCACCTAGGATGGCCATGGCTGCTACCACATGGAGGCAGCCTGGCCATTCACTGGTGTTGTTTAGACACATAGGTCTCAGGTCTGGGGATTTCTCCTAGTTTTGAGTGAGGACACCCAGGGCTATTGCATTCTTTAGCTACATATAAGGAGAAAGTCTTTTCTAGATCTGGAATCCTGAGGGCAGGAGTGATGGCTAAGAGGTCTTTGATGGCTTGAACAGACTTTTGCTGTTCCCCTGTGCACTTGAGCAGCTCATTCTCTGTTTTCTTTAAGGGCCTCATAAAGGTGCTATGCTATGAGCCCAAAATCTGGGATCCAGATGTAGCAAAATCCTGCCATCCTAAGAAAGTCCGGAGTTGTTGTTGTTGTTTTTCCCACAGACAGGAATTTGTTACTTTTTAACAAATTTGTTAATTTGTTACTTCCCTCAGTGGGCATAGTTAGTTCAGAAGGGTCTGGGTGGTAAGAGGTTCCCCTATGTGTCAGCCCGGCAAGACTGCCCTTCCCAGCAGGCACAGATATTGGGGTTGACAAGGAGCTGAAGAGATAGAGGCTTTTTGAGAAATATCATCTCTGGAGGAGGAGATGCAGATGGCAGAGGTGTAGGTACCCTAGGTGGAGGGGAACCTCCCAATAGGGGCTTGTCTACAGTGTCAGGTTCTTGGCTAGGAGGACCAGGAGGGATGTGTGCATAATAGATATGGTATTTCCCCCAGAGGTTGGGATTTTGGTGTAATGCCATAAATGTCTAATCATAAGGGATTTCTGTCCATTTTTGTTGCTGTTTAAAAGTCGGCCTAATTGTAGTATAGTATTGTAATTTAGGGTTCCCCATTCTTAGGCCAAAATTCTCTTCCCTCCGATTTATATTGAGGCCAGGTGTTATTGCAGAAAAAGATCAGTTTCCTTTTCTTTAAGACATCTAGTTTAAAGGTTTACCAACTTTTAGGAATGTAGCCCAGGAGAGAGTCACTGGGCACTGAGAAAGAGTTATCCATAATTCTGTCCTTCATCCTGGAAGAGAGAGGAGAAGGAAAAAGACTAAGTAACTCCATGTTCACTTTAGGGAGAGGACCCATCTGGCCTGCTGATGCAATCAGGCATCTCTGGCCTCTCGCTAATTCCTGACACCTAGGCATCCCTGGGATCCTCTAGGCTGCCATGGTGTCCACTCCAGTCAGAAGACCTGTAGCCCATAGCCAAGTATTCAGCCTGCGACTCGAGGGAGTGGATCTTCAACCAGCTGTGTGTCCAAGTGTCTGCAGCCTTTGGGACTTTGGAAAGAAGGGGAAGTCTTTCAGATCCAAGGATTCCACATTGTTGCCTGAATTCTATGAGAGCAGGCAAAATGATGATCCTAATATCAGCCATATCCAGCTGGATAGTAGTCAGAGTGCTACCCAGCAAAGTCTGTAAAGTTAGGCCTTGAAGGGAATGGGTAAAAAGAGACTTCCTTCCATAACCCCTAAAAAGCCTACAGAGAAACTTTCCCTTGGATGACGAGTTGGCCTGTTGCCAGAACCAATGCCAGGAGAGGCCCAGTTTTGCAAAGTGATCCTGATTAAGGAAAAAAGAAGGATTACAAGTAAGACCATATTTTAAGAAGCAAAGAGAAGAGCAATATGTGTCCCATGGATCCATAAGGTGTCAGTCCATGGACCTTGACTAATCAAGGGAACAACACAGAGACAATGAGTCCAGTATGAAGTCCAAGGTAGAAGACTAGTTTTGGAGTGGTTGGCCGAAAGATAGGCATAAGAACCTCTGTCCAGTAGCCACTGGTACTGGCTTTCATAGACCAAATAAAGTGGGGGAGGGTGGAGATTATAAAGAGAGTGTCCAGAGACAGCCTTAAAGGCAGAGTGACATTGTGGTCCCCAACAATCTGGTGTAGCAGGGGCCAAGGGCTCTATTGATTGCTCAACAGTCTGATGAAAAACTTGAAACTGTTAAGACAAACAATAGTCCCCTTAACCACAATAGCCGTGGAGAAATTTTCCAGAACCTAGGCTCAAGTCAGAGTAAAAAAGTAGTCCTCGAGGTAAAAGAAATGGTTATTCAGGATTGCCACAGGACTGGATATGCATGATTTCGCTGTACCTTGGTTCATAGACATGCTTAAGGTTGGTGGGTGGTCTAAAGTCCATCTAGCTCATTCCATGATCAACTTATCCTCACATGGGAGATTTCTAGAGGGTGGCAATTGCTCTAATGGCTTTTAACTGCTTGACCTGTGCCTGCCATTTGGAGTGGCACTTCCCTAGGACTGTCAAGAATAAGAGAGTCAAAGTCAAGATACAGAAAGTGTGTAATTTTTAAGGTTTTGGGATGTTAGGACCTTGGAAGAGAAGTTTGAAGTGTTTCTGAAATGGACAGAAGAAATGTCCAATCCTATGGAGGATGGAAAAAATACCTAGGACTCCAAGAAGAACAATTAGGAGGGCTATCAGTAGCAAAGATCCAAAGGTTTCCATCAGGACGATTTGTTGAGTAGAATAACCTGTGTGTGGAGGCCAGGTGGCATTTGGAGACACAATGGAAAGGAAAGGGAGATCAGTTAGTATCAGAGTAGGGGGAGTAAAGCACCTAAGTATCTCCTGGCTGCTCTGCCAAAAATATGATACAAGAGTTTGGGTGAGTTCTCAGGTCCTGAGATCTCAGCTACTGGCTGGTGCCAGGTTCTTCTTCTTCTTCTTTTTTTTTTTTTTAATTTTATTTATTTATTTGATGGAGATCACAAGTAGGCAAAGAGGCAGGCAGAGAGAGTGGGGGAAGCAGGCTCCCTGCTGGGCAGAGAGCCCTATGCGGGGCTTTATCCCAGGACTCTGGGATTATGACCTGAGCCAAAGGCAGAGGCTTTAACCCACTGAGCTACCCAGGAATCCCTGGTGCCAGGTTCTCGATTTCCCCCAGAGAAGGAATTCAAGGACAAGTCAGAGTAGAGTATAATAGAAGATGCTTTATTGCAAAGTGAAGTACATACTTGAGAGAAGGGAGTGTGGGCACACTCAGATAGAGGACCTGAGTTGCAGTGTGTATATGTGAGTCTCTGATTTTTATGGGCAGTTATAATGCAGGGGTGGAATATTTTTGCAGGTTTCTGGGAATGGGCGGGACTTCCAAGAACTGTACATATCATGGCACAAGTTCTGTGCTAGTTATATAGACAAGCACCAGCTGCTTTTTCTTGTATATACTCCAAATATACTCTAAATGTACAATTGGTCCTCAAGCCCCCTGAGTGGAGGGATGGAAGCCTTATTCTCTGTCATTTTCAGGCTAACTGGGCCTTTGTGCACTGTTAGGCAAAGGCACTGGGCCTTTGCACTGTGGATTTGTGCAACAACAAGATGCTTATGGCCATGAGAAACCCCACAGCTATCATGGGATTTACTCAGTTGTCAGAAACACCCTGTCAGGTGTCTAGTTAACCCTGATTCCTGTTCTTTTTTCCTCCTACAGACACCCAATATTTTCCTATTCTACCTGCCTTACTTTCAATACAGTTTTTTTGTTGTTTGTTTTTTCTCTTTTGTCAAGTTGAGTTGGTCTTCAAGACAAATGGGAGAACAGTGGAGTCTATCTTTGATACTCACCTGTTTTCTCTTTTCAGGGCCTGTTGCTCTTCCTAAGGACCTGACCATCTGGCTGGTCACCCCAGCCCTTTTTCCTGTTTCTCGTCCCTTCCTGTCATTCTATCATCTAACCAGGTCCAGGACTCATTTTTACTCTCTCTCATCTTTAAAACTGGCTTCTTAAAATTGGTATCTTGTAAAAATTTTATGGTGTTCTTTTCTCAGATGTGAAAGCCGTGGTGGTTTGTCTCATTTGTTCATTCCTGTATCTATCTATTCATTAACTCAACATTTATTATGTATCTGCCTACCTCTGCTTGGTAGACAGAGGACCAGGCCTGTGAGGTAAGATGTGCCTCTTTTGATGATTCCTTTTTTCCTGCCTGTCCCTTACATGTTGATGATCCCTTGGCATCCTTCCTCCTCTTTTGCTCACAGAATGTTCTCCATATTCCTCATGCTCTCCTAAGGGCTGCTGCATTTGGCTGTGAATGTTGTGAATTGCACAACTCCAGGGAACATGAACAAGGGGCTGAGTTCCACAGCAACTGGTCCTGCTTTCCCTGAGAAGGCTCATCAGGTTCTATGCCAGTGAGTCCAGAATCTGTATCTCCAAGACCTGCTTTAGTCTTGAACCCCAGGCCTAGATTTATTCTTCTTCTTTTAATTGAGTTAACATATCCCTATGTTCAAGTGTGCCAAGGGTGCTTTCTTAGTCATTCTGGGCTGCTGTAACAAAAAATACCATGGACTGGGTGGCTTAAACAACAGAAATTCACTTCTCACAGTTCTGGAAGCTTGGCAGCCCAAGATCAAAGAGCTGCCCAACTTGAATTTGGTGGTATGCAGATGGTGCTGTGCTGCCTGTATGCCTGCCAGAATGGAGGGGGAGAGAGAGACAGAGAGACACACAGAGAAAGACAGAGGGACAGAGAGTTCTTAAATGTCTCTTCGTACAAGGGCACTAATCCCATCATGAGGGTTCCATGATCACCTCCTGAAGGCCCCACCTGCGAATAGAATCCCACCAACGATTGAATTCCAGCATAGGAATTTTGAGAAAACACAAAAGTTCAGTCTATAGCAGGCACTAGTCTTAAGTGTCCAGTTAATGGATTTCCATATGTATGTTTTCTATCCAGGTCAAGATACAGAACACGTCCAGCACCCTAGAAGATCCCACTGGACTCCTTCTTAGTACTATTCTTTAGATGGAAACATTTTTTAAACTTTTTAAAAAATTTTTTTAATTTTTTAAACTTTTTGACCATGGATCAGTTTTGCTTGTCCTTGAGCATATATACATATATTATATATATATGTATAATATATATATAATATTTTAGAACATAGAAATACATTTTAATATGTTTTATAAAATATATGATATTCATATATAATATAAGATATTTAAATAATTTATTATCAATATTAATTTTAATTAATATTAAATATTTAAATAAATAAAATATAAAAAACACAATTTAATACAAATATATAATGTAATGTATATTGTATATTTATACTTATATATATGTATGTATATGTGTGTGGGTGTGTGTGTGTATGTGTGTTTATATATATATATATAAAACATAGAGTTTATATTCCTTTCTTGGTTTGGTTTCTTTTATTCAAAAAATATCTGAGATATTTATCCTTGTTATTATATAAATCAACATTCAGTCCCATATTTCTCATAGGATATTCCTACTTGTATATCTTGCTGGGAAATCCAGTAGTATATAAGCACAACCAAATACATTATTTTATATTTTATTTATTTTAATTTAAAAAATTGCTTTATTTTTTCATTTTTTTTTTTAAAGATTTTTTTCATTTATTTGGGAGAGAGAGAGAGAGCACCAGTAGTGGAGCAGCAGGCAGAGGGAGAAGCAGGCTCCTCGCTGAGTGAAAGCCTGATGTGAGGCTTGAATCCAGGACCCCGGGATCATGACCTGTTCTGAAGGCAGATGCATAACTGACTGAGCCACCCAGGTACCCCTTAAAAAGTGTTTTATTTATCATTAACTAGATTCTACCCCTGAAACATTATTATATATTTAAAAAAAAGGTTGAGTGGCACCCTATCACCAAAAGAATTAATACTGATTGCTGGGAAATTTCAATGAGACAATGTATAGAAAACATGCAGTGTAGTTCTCAAGTAGTTAAAAAAAGTTATTTAGAATTGGGAGAGGCATGACATCCTCGTTGGTCTACTTTAATCTTACCTGTTTATTTTCTTTTGGGGAGATGGGCCCTGAGCTATCTGGTATTCATATTGTCTTAAATAAAATTTTAGTCATTAATAGGACTATCTAAAATGATATTTTTGCTCTGGGGATTTAGCAATACATTGAGGTCTACTTATTTGTTCTTTTGAATGTGAGTCAATTTGCTAGGAACTACAGATCAGGCTTTGGGAGTGACTTAATTGACTCCTCTGTGTGAGAAAAACAATCTAGATGTTTTGTCACCTATAATCATGGAATGACACTTTTAATCACAGAGAGGATCTTAAGACACATAAAGAAAAATATGAATAAAATAGTAATACCCTTACAGGCAGCCTTTATTTCCAAGTAAATGTCAGACCTACTGTATTGCAATAGAGTGGTAAATTATTCATTTTGCATAACCTTAAATTTTAAACATAGTGTGAGCCTCAGCGAAGTTCTATCAAACATTATAAATAGCTAGACAAAGGAAAGAAGGAAACGGAATTCTGGGAATTTGGAGTACACACTCAGGGAATCTCCCACCCTGGGAACAAATTCGAGGGGCTGGGAAAGCGGATGAACTGCAGATGTCCGGAGTCAGGAAAGAGTTGGGAGTTGCTAAGAATTGCACAAAAGAAGGTTAGTGGCTGAGCAGGAACCCGATTTCCACAAATCTCTGAGGCCGTAGTTTTAGTCATTGTGGCTCTATTGCTGTAATACACACTTAACATGTCACAGAATGGGCAAAATTCGAACCCCGTCCACACCAAACATTGTCGGTTTTGGCAAGCGGGAAATGTTCACAGTCATAATACATTTTAAAAATAGAATGAAGAGAGAAATATGATGTCCTTCACACATATAGCTTCCCAGCCATTCTTTGGTTACAATTTGTCTATAATACAGAAGATGACTACAGTGAAAAAAAAGCAACTGTTCTTTTCCTCCCCAAATTCCTTTATTTCTCAGTGTCTTCTTTTCATGGTAAAGACAACGCTGGAGAGACACCATGATGGAAATGGAGAGTCTTCAGGTGGTCATCTGTGCTGCTGAGAATGTGGGGTGGCATCAGACTGGCTGAGCGAGCAACCACAGGCAGGGGAGGCAGAGCTCCTTCTGAGCAGAGGCTGTGAGGACCCTCAGGATGAAGAGGTAGAACTACCTCTCAGCGAGGCAGTGACTAAGTGTAGGTAAGCAATTGCCCTAATCTGTCTGGACTTCTGTTCTCATCTCCAAGTTGATGATAGCAGTGGTACCTAGCTCACTAGCTATATTCATGCATTCTTCATTCACTCAGTGGGTATCCTACTTGCTCTGCATGGGACATTGTGCTACGTATAGAGCAACACAGACCTGAGAAAAACATGGCGACTTCCATGTTATTGCTGCTCCTTCTTTGCCATGAAGGTGACCGATTTCATGAGACCAGTTGTTGGGCTGGAGATGGAAGAACTGAGTTTAAGAGCTTTGGGTCATGACTCTCTGGGCAAAGGTCAAGGAGAAAGAACGTGTGATGGGAGAGATACAGCATAGGGGAATCCCAGAAGTGTGACCGGTGGATTAGGGTTTAAATCTTGCTTCTCTACCTTACTAGTATGTGACCTTGGACAAATTACCTGCACTCTTGAGAGCTTCTTTTGGAGAATGGAGATGGTAATACTTACTTCCCAGGACTGAAGGGAAGATTAATGAGGTAATACATGAGCAAGCTGAAGGAGAGGGAAAAAAACTGATAATAATAATTCTATATTATGCAGCCCTCAAAACCCCCGAAATCTTGCCATTTGCAATGACATGGATGGAACTAGAGGCTATTATGGTAAACAAAATAAGTCAGTTAGAGAAAGACAATAATCATATGATCTCATTGATATGAGGAATTTGAGAACAAGACAGAGGATCATAGGGGAAGGGAAGGAAAAATGAAACAAAACCAAACCAGAGAGGGAGACAAACCATAAGAGAACCTTAATCTCAGGAAACAAACTGAGGTTTGCTGGGAAGCAAACTGAGGGGCATGGGAGGGATGGAGTAGCTGGGTAATGGACATTGGGGAGGGTACATGTTGTGGTTAAGAGCTGTGAATTGTGTAAAACTGATGAATCACAGGCCTGGACCCCTGAAACAAATAATATATTATATGTTAATAATAAAACAAGAAACAAACTGAGGAAAAAATAATAATTCTACATTATTAATAATTGCTACTAAGCAACTACTCAGTGATTCCCTTTTTTCACTTGCTATGTGTGAGGGCCCAGTGATTCAGCAGAGCATGGGACAACCCCCTGCAACACAGAGAAGGTCAAGTCTGTTGTTGTCAAGTCTGAAGCCGACATGACTGAAGGACGGCTGTATATGTGGGGGTGGCATGTGGCTCTCCTGGGCCTTGGGTTATAGCTACTTTCCACCTTGATGACCTGTGGTCAGATCTGTGTTGGATTAAAAAATAAGGGCCACCACAAGAATTATCTCTATTTGAATCTCATAAGTTGGCTTATGTATTCCATCATATATCTTTCTTCACCATCAAGAGTATTTTGGGGATGAGTAGTATAAAACAGGGAGGGAGGAAATAGCTATTATGTCATCTTGTAGATATCTGTTTAGTTGGCCCTGATATCCTGTAAGATCCCATTAGCTTTCAGGGAGGTCTGTATCTCTGCATGAAACTTCCAGTGTACAGAGGTCTCATTTTGCACAGCACTGGTTTCCTAAGAAGTAACATATAAATTAAGAAAAAGAAGAAAAAAACAAATCTCATTAAACTCACTAGGACAATTGTAGGTTATATATGCTTGGGCAGTTCTAAACACATAAAAGTAATCAGTCCCTAATTTATATTAATCTGGTAAAGTTAGATGATCAAGGCTTGACTTTTCTCAAAGTGAGAGATATCCTTGTATTTAGGAACAGAAGTTAACAGAGACCACGTGGCCTTGCTGGGGGCAGTTAAAAGCAGGTTACTCAGCTCCTGCTTTAGATAAACATGGGTTAAGAATGTCAAGTCCCTACTAACCTCACCCCCCTTTTCCGGGCTCCCCACACACCACCCCAGCTCTCCCAGATGTTTCAGATTCCAAGAATGTTTGCATTGATTAAACATTCTATTTTTTGCTTATTTCCCCATCCCAGACCTTGGAAATGTTGTCTTTACTTTTATTGCTTGAGATCAGGGCTATTTCTGGAAGGTGTGGGATTCAGGGAAAAAAAAAAATCACAGTATGCGCTCCTCCCTCCCCTGGTTCTTTTCTTTCATACAGGTGGAAGCCGACATGACTCAAGGACGGCTGTTGTAGGTTGAGAGACTATCCAAAGTCTATCCTTGAAGGATTCTGCTGGAATGTTCCGTGAGTGATGGATAAAGGAGTGTTTATTGTCTTGTTGCAAGTGCACAATTCAGCCATCTTTTTTAGAACCCTGCAATCTTTGCTTAGCAACTTGTGTGTAGAGTGGGGTGGGATGTATGGGGGAGGGAGAGGATGGTCACATGGCTATGTCCTGGGGAGGGAGGTGAAAGGCAACAGTGCTGGGAGGCATTTTACTTTGGAAAATAAGCCTGCGATCTCTGGGGATTAGCCTATCAGTCATCTAGCCATTTCGTTTCAACTGTAATTCACTTCAGTGATTTGCTCCCTAGGTAACTGCCTTCAGGCTATGCTCAGGCCCGAGATTAGAGGCAGCTCTGGGACATAGCACAACACATTGGACACTTCAAGTCAGGAGACTGGGATTAAATGGGATGCTGCCACTTCCTGATGCTGTAGATGTGGGCAAGTCAGTGAATCCCTCTGAACCTTAGCTTCTTTATCTCTTGAAATGTGGACAACAATATCACGGGATTGGCATTTCAGTGTTTTGTGAGGATTAGATGGAGTAATGTCTTAGTCAATTCCAGTCCAGCATTTGACACACAGCGAGTGATTCAAACTTTTGAAGTTAATAGGGTTCTTTTCCTGAGGAGGGGTTGTCTTCACTGGGGTGTCTCTGCTCTGACATCTCTTTAAAATGTCCCTTACCTGTCTGAAAGTGAAACTGGTATGGAGAATTCTGGGTCAAGGTGCTGTCAGAATAGAAGTTTGGTCATATTTTCTTGTGGTTGTTTTGTGTTATTTCCTCCACTACCCATTTTGTGAAATAGGTGGGGTCCTGCATTTAGGAGTGATGGGAAGCTTTATTTTCCCCAGTCTGGAGCTTCAGTGGGGAGTCCATGGTGTTTGCCTAGGGAACGTGAAGGTGCTCAGGACTACCACAGACTCGCCATGTATCTGAGGGCAACATCCGGGAATCCGCGTTGAAAGTCAAGTAGTTTGGAGGATTCCTGTGCACAGCACGGTGGAGAGCCATTGCTTTAAGGTGGTTATTTAGTACGTAGGCTGACTGTGGAATCTGAGTGCAGATTTGACTGGTGTGAAAGAGTCAGGGAAGGAGAGTCAGCACAAGGTCACGTCGCTTGAGAGGTGGAAGGTCACTGTGGGGAATAGCTGAAGGCCAGTTTTGCTGACTTTGTTGACTTAGCTAGTTCCTTGCTTCACTAGGAAGGATCACATTCTGGGGACAGAAAGCAGGGCTGATTCCCAAGAATTCAAGCCTGGACTGAATCAGTAAATTCAGTTGGTTTTTTTTCCCTCAAATTTTTGGTTTTGCCCAAAGTTCTGACAGGGTCTGGGTTGCACTTATGGATACATGCTAGGAGGACTAGGGCACGTACTCTTACCGTGGATTGTGCTGGTGGGAACTTTTCTTCCTCTCCGGTAACCATTTTGAACCTGAATCTCATGTTTGCTGGCAGCATAAGAAACAGGCATGAATCAGGTTATTGTATTTCCTGAATTAAACTCTGCCTTTGTAAGGCTCAGCCCACATGAATAAGGGATATGTTTTCCTCCCAGTGACACGTCTGCGGTTCCTCCTTCCACCTCCCACCCAAACATCCTTCCAGAAGAGGAAGAGAGCTTTCGTACCAACAGCAATGAGATTTTAGACAATTTAGCAGGCTGTGCTGGGGTTCCTGGAATGGAGTGGAAGGCCCAAAATAGATATCCGGGAAGAAAAGAGGAAATGGCAACAAAGAACTCACTTTAAAATTGCAGGACCCCGCAGGACCTTTTATTGCTACAATTGAGTCACGTGAATTTTTGGTCTCTGCCATCAAGAGAGGTGTTCCCACGAACTGACTCATGGTCCTTGTTTCCTTCCTGAATAAAAGAAAAGAAAACCATTCTGATGAGCTGAGCAATCCCAGCTATTAAAGTAGTAAGAACTCATGGATCTTAGGTTCACACAGAAGTTTCGGTGAAATAATACAGGCTTTAGAGATTCTGTTCCTGTGAAAATTGATTCACTCAGCAAATGTTCACTGAATGCCTACCGATGGGCCAGGCACCGTGTTAACACTGGGACGCAGAAATTGATAAGACATTGCCCTATGCATTAAGGAGCTCTTTCTCCATAAGAGAAGACACAAATAAGGAATGCTATAAAATATGAAACTAAAGGACAGACTGCTCTGATTTGTTCTGTGGTTCTTCATCTGGCTACTACTGAGTAGAATTTAACAAGAAGAACTTAACTGTTTACTTGCTCTAGTGGATTGCAGAGTGCCCTCCCTAAATTCCTGTTCTTCTAGAATCTCAGAATGTAATATTACATAGAAATAGGGTCTTTGCAGGTTTAATTAGGGTAAGATGAGGTTACATAGGATTAGAGAAGGCCTTAAGTCCAGTGCCTGGTGTCCTCATGAAAAGGGGAAAGGGTACAGAGAAACACACAGGGAAGAAGGACACGTGAAGATGGAGCAGAGATGGGAATGATATGTCCACAAGCCAGTGGACACCAGAGATTGCTGGCAGCTACCAGAAGTTAAGAGAAAGGCGTGGAACAAATTGTCCCCCTGAGCCGCCAGAAGGAATCAGCCCTGAATTCAGATTTGTGGCCTCTAGAATTGTGAAAGCATAATTTTCCTTTAAGGCACCCAGTTTGTGGTGGGTTTTCATGGCAGCCCAAGAGGAGCGGTCGAGTTGCTTTCTAGAGACTGCATGTTGTTGTTCATTTCCTTGTTTTGTGCTTGAATCTACTAAACATCACATGCAATGTTCCTCTTGGTGTTGGGAAACCGATGGCTACTGATAAAAGAGAGAACTGGTCATGAGACAGATCAGCAATGCAAAAGCTCCCATGGTTACTTCTTCTTTGCCTCATACTTTGGTATCTTCTGATCAAGTTATTCTGGCTGGTCCTTAACACCTCAGTACTAGTCATTTTCCTTGGCTGTGGTCGCTTCCTCTCTATTCTTACTTGCTGATTTTCCCCCACTTGAGCTAGCTCTAACATATTTTCTAGAAAAGGCTTAGTTCCTTATAACACTAGTTAGTACCTAACCACATGGACCTGCTAACTCATCATCCAGCTGTGATTCCTTGGCCTCATCTTGTTAACAAAATCTAGTAAGAAGGTAATGGCTGTGTGAATCAAAGAAAATTTTAGCCCTATAACCTTCTGATTGTACTTAGAAATGTAAGAATGTTCTTGTTGGGAGAAGTAAATGTAATTACGTTTTTTAATTGTATTAGTACAGGAGTTGAGGTGAGTGTTGGTGGTTTGTCCAATATCTCATAACTGGTCAGTGCCAGAGTGGAGATGGAACAAAAGATCCTTGCGTTCCCCTCCCCACTGTGTCAGGCAGGGATGGACTGGCTGTTATTCCACAGATTCCAGTGGCATAGATGCCAGCAAGAAGGATTTCTTGATCAGGTTGTCTTCTCTGGGAAGATTTTAAGAATTCTACTTCTCTTTCCTTTCCCCAGCCTCGTTATTAAGTAGATGCCAGATGGTGAATTGCAGATTGTATTTCAGTTTCTCCATTCACTCTGAAATTTTATGACCTTGGTTTCACATCCACAGGGAAAAATGTTTCCAAAGAAGCTTGGAAATTATTGAGGGGATTGAATGTCCCTCCAGTAGCCCCCTGGGACACATCTAGGGGTAAACATATCTTTTTAATCTATTCATTTTTCTCATCCATGGGGACTACTGGGTAGACCATTTGGAAAGAAAAAAGTAGGTTAATTTAGTTTAGAAAAGAAAAAAAAAAAAAGGCCTGAATGATCCCTACTCTCCCTTCTCTCTCCCAAATACGATTGATCATGAAATTTGTTCGAGAAGAGAACCCAGGATTGTTAACAGGCCAGACCAGCCACCTACCATACTTTTGTTTTACAACCTGAGCATCCATATCACTCTTATGAATAAAGAATAAGCCAAACAGGGGCGCCCAGGTGGCTCAGTAGTTAAGTGTCTGCCTTTGGCTCAGGTCATGGTCCCAGGGTCCTGGGACTGAGTCCTGCATTGTGCTTCCTGCCCAGCGGGAAGCCAGCTTCTCTCTCTCCTACTCTCCCTGCTTGTGTTCCTTCTCTTGCTGTCTGTCTCTCTGTCAAATAAATAAATAAAATCTTTGGGCGGGGGGAGAATGGGCCACCATTTCCCAGCAGCCAGAAGTGCTCATTCTCACCTCCAACCACAGGACAGGCTTCTGAGAGGCATGACTACCTGTCAGAGGTCACTTTGGGAAAGTAAACCAAATTCTCTTGCTTAGGTTTCCTCATTTGTAAAATGGTGATCATGCTCTCTCTCCATTTCTCAGGATTATTATGAGGACTAGAGATAAGATACATAAAGCAGCTCTTGGCAAAGAATAAGTGCTTCATAACTGGGAACTATTCTTATTATTTTTTAAGTTACTATGATCATTTGTGTATTTTTGTGCACAGCCTGAATCACCCTGAAATCTGAAATAGAAGAAACCTCCCTTGGGCTTATTAATTTACTTTAGAGATAAAACATTTTTTGAGTCACCTTCAGCCACGTTTTGGCTGGTTCATTTGCTTATTAACGTGTCTGAACTTTCTCAAAGCTTTTGGGAAACTGGCCAGCCTCAGGTGTCCTAGTGCAGGGACTATGTAGGGGAAGTAGGAAGAGGCAGTGAAGGGTGTGCTCTTCATGGGTTATTGTACACCTGGCTGAGTTACTCCAGCCCCAAAGGGCCCACGCCTGACAGGGGACATCTCAGAGATGACTGAGAAGAGGAGTTTATATTAAAATAACGGTGGCATCTCATCATGTGATCTGTCCCCTCGGGGAGAGACAGTGTCTCTGCCCTGCAGCAATCACATCCATTTTTTCTGCAGCCATTTTAGATGCTGCTTGATCTCCTGCCCTCTCTCTCTGTGTCTTCCTGATAAATGAAGGCACTATTTCCCTTCTCATCTGGGAGGAATTATAGTTATGTGCCTAAAGGAAAGAACACAACTGGTGTGCTATTAAGCATGCTGGATCTGAGCATATCTAAGGTTAAAGAAGCGCCTGTTTTAATATCTTCCTTAGGAAATTAGTTTGGACAAAACACAAGGCATCCAACTATCAAAAACTGGGACCAGTGGAGAAGATGGAGGGTTCTAGCCAAACAAATGAAGAACTATCAGTGAAATGGTCATGTCGTCTGCAGGCATATGAATTTCAATCTTAACTTCTGGGCAAGTGTGTTCTATTACACTGGAAATGATCTTGAGTTGTGTTTCAGCTCTGCATCATAGTGGTGTTCTGACATGGGGCAAAACTTGAGTCTCATGTCCTCACCAGATATGGGGATAACAATATGTATTCTATCTGACAGACTGGTTGTGATAATCAAATGAGTTTAATGTTTGTAAAGATGCCCTGTAAAATACAAAAGGCCACATAAGTATTACTATCTGGTTATGGCTCAACAAGAATGGGCTTCACATCTGTGTCATTTCCAAATGGATCCAGGAAGAATTTAGCAGCTGAAGCAGTTTCACTGCTTCATTTGGTTTCAAAACCTCAAGTCATCTGGAAAATTACAGGGTTGGAGTGGCTGAGAACGTGAAGCCACCAAGGAAGGCATTTGTGAAGGGCCCTGTGGCCTGGTGCCCCCGAGGTCTGCTGCACACACCATGGAGATATCAGCTATTTTCAACCAGAGAGAGGGGCTGAAGAAACTAAATTTTCTGTGTTCAGTTCCAAAAAGCCTGAGGAGAAAGTTAATTTGCTCAAGCTTGCTTAGGGCCTTTCTGGTGCAGTGGGGAAAAAGAAAAAAAAAATCTTTCATGAGTAGGAGGAGTTGGAAAGTTAGAATTTTCAAGACTCTGCCTGAACTGCAGGAACAAGAAGAATCCAGCAGGAGACATGGAAAAATCAAATGTGTCCCTCTCCTGACTCTTTTCCTTGATCTCCTTCCTGGCAGGATATGCAGAATTTGTCTCACTAATAGAGCTCTTGAAAGGTTTCAGCCAACATGTGGGCTCATGTAGGAAACACATTTTGAGTGGTTTTCGTTCTTTACATGATGGTGGTAGATTTACGTTAGGACGATGAGGTAAGTCTTTCTTAGTGTGCCCAGTTGAAGGATGAATGCTAACATGAGTTGTTAAGCTCATAATGGTTCCCAGCCTGGGCTTCAGTGTTGGGGGAGCCAAGAAGTGTTCTCAGTCCTCAAAATTCTTTAAGATTAGGCCTACTTCTTGGGGCAAGAGGAAGGGTGAAGAGATAACACGTCCAAAATAATAGCTTGATTTATTCATTTCATTTATTCATTGGATTCTGTTCTTCACTCACTGTGTTTTGCCTGCATTTCTTTTTTTTTCTTCTATTTTTTTTAAATATTCTATTTATTTATTTGACAGAGATCACAGTTAGGCAGAGAGGCAGGCAGAGAGAGAGGAGGAAGCAGGCTCCCTGTGGGGCAGAGAGCCCAATGTGGGGCTCAATCCCAGGACTCTGGGATCATGACCTGAGCCAAAGGCAGAGGCTTTAAACAACTGAGCCACCCAGGCGCCCCTATTTCTTTTCTTAATTAATCATCACAACAAATTTATGGGGGAGATATTACCCCATTTTTTCAGAGGAGAAAAACTAGTGCTAACAGATGTGACATAACTAGCCCAAAGTCACACAGTGCTAGAGAGATGTTAGAACTAGGATTTGAACCCATGCCTGGCTCAACAGGGTAGGTGTCTAAGGGATGGGTCATATTCACCAGATTGTAACAATTGGTGGTTGATAAATCAGAACAAGTCTGGCAGGAAACAATTGTCCTTCTATACCAATGAGTACGGGCTGATAAATAATCCTCATATTATTGAATAAATGGTTTGAAAGTCATGTTAACTATCAATAGTCAAAGAGTGATAAGGTGAATCATGGTTATGAGGCCACATCTACGATGTAAGTTAAACCTTTTGTAACTCCAATTATAATTTGACAAACATCCACGGCATTAGTATGAGAACTTCGCTTCTCATTCTACCCCAAGTGTCCCCCAAATACTTCTGAGAGTTCCATGGGGTCTTGTTCTCTGGACTCCTAGTCTGCTAGGCACAGCTGTATTTTGGTGACTGTCCCCACTTCTCTCCACCATGGACTCCACAGATGCACTGCTACTCTTTCTTCACCTGCAATAGACCCCCACGTCCCCGCCATCTTAGGTGTAGATCTTCTCACAAATCATTTAGATGTTTAAATTCTATTTTATTCAATTTTCAGGGATACTTATTCTTTCTTTACTCTTTGGGAGAATGCTAAGAACATGGTTTAACCCTAGTACTGTTCCCTTCGACCAATTTTATAGCTGGCCTAAAGGAGAATTTCACTTTTAGTCCCCCAATCATAGTACACATTGAGCTCTTACTGTTTATCCTGCTGGGAGACATGTCAGAGACAAAAAGAGAAAGTATTTTTAACATTCAAAGAGGTTTTTGCCACCCTCCCCTGCACCCAGGAGAAACAAGAAACAAGACTGATGAACACATGGTCTTTGATGGGGACAGAGCATTGAAGAAGGAGAGAAGGTGCTTGGAGATCAGTTCAGCCCTTTCACCCTAGTGTGACCATGCTCAGCCTCATGTTGAGCCTTCATGTCCTCATCTGGAAACAAAAGAATTGGCTTAGAAGATACCTCATTGCCATTCCCGCTCTGCTTTTTTTTCTTTTTTTGGACCCCATTAAAACATATGACAACAACGCTAAACAATCTGTAACATACCCTGAAATTAAGAGATGGACTATATGTATATGTTGCAAGAAAAAGAAGAATCATAGTGGGGTAAGGGGGTCTCTGGGAAGACTTCATGGATGAGAGGGGACTCCTTGGATATTGAAGAATAATTAGGTTTAGATTAGCAATAAGAAGAAGAATTTGGTCCATTTCTACTGAGGCTATAAATGGATTGAGAAGTTGCCATCTAGAGGGAAATTTTAGTCAGTAGAGGCGGTATGTGGATGGGTTCATCAGATATGCACCTTGGATGAATTTGTTATATTTCTGTCCCCAATTTGTTCTCCTAAAACCTAGTTGAATTTCTTGGGCTTCTTTCTTGCCCTCTTACCTAAAAAAGGAGTAGCAGCACATTTTTTTTTAAACATTTCACTACTTCTTGCTCCTGAGTCCCAAGGACAAGAAAAGTTTATGTATGTATAATGACTGTTCATTGTCTTTCTTGTTTTTGAAATCCCCTTAGCAATATCTTCAAATTATCCTAGGGGTTCTCCCAGGTAAAAAGAGTCCAATGACAATTAGTTTTCAAAGGTGACCCATTCCCCATTCTTTGGTGTCAAAGAATGACACCTAAACTCTTTTTTTTTTTTTTAAAGATTTATTTATTTATTTGAGAAGGAAAGCATGACTGAGCATGAGCAGGACAGGAAGAGGGGAGGGAGAGAATCTCAAGCTGACTTCTTGCTGAGTGAGGACCCCCAACGCAGTGCTCGGTCTCACCACCCTGAGATCAGGACCTGCACCAAAACCAAGAGTCAGACTCTAACCAACTCTGCCACCCGGGTGACCCAAATGGTAACTAACCTTAATCATACTCTTGTAAAGCTTTCTGTTCTTGAATCTGGACTATCCTTGAAATTTATTTAGCAGGGAAGTGGTGCTGCTTCACTCCCAAGAATAAGTCATAAGAAGCCCGAGTCACTTAGAATGTTCAGTCTTGGAAAACTCCCTGAGGGAAACTAGCCACTGAGGCCATCAGTAAGTTCCCGAAGTCAACTTGGGAAGGTGACATGCCATGTGGAGGCACCAAGATGACTGACGAATAGGTGAAGAAGCCACCTTGGAAGTAGATTTCTCCAGCCTGGTTGATGCTGTGTGGATCAGAGATAAACCAACAAAATCTTGCTGAAATTTCTGACCCAAAGCCAAGTGGTTGTTTAAGTCACTTAGTATGGGACATAGTATTTAAGTAGCAGTGGATAGCTGGAACAAGTAGCAGCAAACCACAATACTATTCCAGAAATATTTGTTACATGAGCTTGGGATATCTGAAAAATGGTATTAGGGAGTAAGGTTGGAAAGAGGATTCAGGCCAGGTTGTATCATTCTAAGATATTTTGATTTTTTCCATTATTAATGGAGATCTATTAAGGTTTCTGAAAATGACCTATTTGATTAAAAATTTATCTAGAAGTCTGGCTGATGAGGAAAAAAGTCAGAGCTGGAGGACTGAGTTAGGAGGCCCAGGAGCAGAGTAAGTAGGGTGTGAAGTGGGAAGACAGCAAAGGGAATGGAGAGGAGGGAATGAGCGGTGTATGTTGTGGTATTGGTCTCAGGTCTGGACTATCAACTCCACAGGGAATGCAAGGAAGCACAGAGGAGCTCCAAAGAGGACCCTGAGTTTGTAGACTCTGTGACTTGAAAGGCTTGAGCCATTAATAGAACCAGGGTATTCCAGAGGTGGATTTAGTTTGGAAGTGAGGAAAGAGGGGGAGAAGGAAGGATGATAATTATTTCAGTTTTGAGGTGTTTTATTAGTTGTCACTTGTTGTATAGTAAAGCATCTCTAACCTTACTTAGTCTTAAAACAACAAGCTTTGTTATATCACATAGTTTCTTAGGTGAGGAACCAGGGAGTGGCTTAGGTGGGAGTTTCCGACACAGGATGTCTCCTGGGTTTTAGTCAAGCTGCCAGTGCAGGGGGCTGCCACCTAGAGATTTGACTGGGTCTGGAGGATTGCCTTCCAAAATCACTCACGTGGCTGTTGGCAGTTGTGGTTGCTTGTCACGTGGACTTTTTCACTGAACTGTCACAACACCGGTTCCTTTGAAGCCAGCGATGCCGGAGACAGGCGGAATGGTGGGCAAGAGGAGATAAGAGAAGGAGAAGGAAGGAGGGAGGAAGGTAGAGACTGAGCCCAAAAGAAGTCATAGTCTTTGGTGTGGCTGAAGCTGTCCCCTCAAAATTCACATATTGAAACTTAACCTCCAAGAGATTAGGAAGTAAGATTAAGCCTCGAGGATGAAGCTTTCGTGAATGGGGTTAACTGATGCCCTTATAATAGAGGCTTCAGAGAGTTCCCTCACCCCTTCCACTCTGTGAAGATACAAGTCTGTGACCTGGGAGAGGGCCCTCAGCAGACCATGCTTTCACCTTGATCTTGAACTTAGAGGCTCTAGAACTGTGAGCAATTAATTCTGTTGTTTGTAAGTTACCCAGTCTGTAGGATTCTGTTGTAGCAGCCCAAATGCACTAAGGCAGTCTTTCCATAATCTAATCTTGGAAGAGGCATCCAACACTCCTGCTGCATTCTCTTGTTAGAAGCAGCAGCTAAATCCAGCCTTTATTCAAAGGAAGGAAAATTAAGCTCCTCCTCTTTTGAAGGGAGGATTTATGGACATATTTTTAAAATCACCACCGATGTGGTAAATTTTAGCTTCTGAGAGTCTATCCAGGTGAAGACAGAACTTTGGAAATATGCACACGGATCTCATCATTGAGATTAGAGGGCAAAGCAAGGGTTGATGATTTTTTTTTTTATTCTTTTTAACATGATTTTTCGAGAATCCCCAGTGTGCCAGGCACTTTGCCGAGCGAGGGGGATATCGTAGGGAATAGGATAAGCACTTGCCAGACTTTCTCATACTTACAGCCTAGAGGAGTATATAGATAAGTCAATAGGAAGTTAAAAAGAGGAAATTATTATACTGTAGCAATAGGAAACGGGGAGCTGAGGGGGTGATGTTTGCGATTAGGTCTGGGGGATGTGTAAGAACCTGCAGGATGAAAGCAGGAATTGGAAGAGAGACCTAGAGGACAGTACAGAGAGGATGTGGAGCTCGGGAGAAAAGGATGCTGCCTAGGAGACAGAGGGAGCTGAGGCATTGTTCTCAGTGTGGATGCCCAGGAGCAGAATCTGGCCCATGGACTTATTTTATTTGGCCTGCAATCTGTTTTTTTTCTCTTTCTTTCTTTCTTTCTTTCTTTCTTTCTTTCTTTCTTTCTTTTTTTTTTAAGCTGAAATAGTTGCCAACATTGAAGAATCTTGGATTTCTATTTTCTCTAGAAATTTGCATTCTCATGTGGCATATGCTGCTGGTGCTGAGATGGGCCTTCAGTCTCTAGCCTGCCCCTCCCTGCCCTCCTTTCCTTTAATGGCGATGCCACTGCTGCTGTGTGCTGTCTCATTACACTGTGCGGTTGGCTTGTTTGGTTCACCCCATTCCCTGCTTTGCTCATGCTAACACTGAAGTTTGCAATCCTAGATTTGATGTTTGTATGCACCATCATTCATGTAAATGCTTAAATCGCCCAGACGAAGGCAGATGTAGGATGGGTAGACCAATTATCCCGTAGAAGAGGGGGTTCAGAGGGCAGGACGGAAAGGTCTGGAAGGAGAGCGAGACTTGGCAGAGAGGTCAGAGGAGCAGAAGCTCTTGGCCCTATGAAGATGAAGTGCTGGAGAGGACAGAAATCAAGGATGCCTCTGGGGCTGTCATCGAAGATGACAGGAACAGAGCTGAGTGCAGTGGGACTCGGTCTTGCTAAAAGAGTACGTCCCAGTGGCCTCCTGAAAGATGATGCAAGTAGGAATAGCCAGTTGTTGGGAGCACTTTCTATCTGCCCAGCCATGTTCCAGGGCTTCCTAGGCCTTATCTCAGTTCACCCTCACAACAGCTCTGCAAGGAGGTGGTGGTACTGTAGCAACTTTTTGTAGACGAAGAAACAGAGACAGAAGGGAATAAAGTCATAGCTAGCAACCGAACCAGGACTTTACCACCGGCCAGGTGACTGTAGAGCCTGAGTTCTCAAAAGCCAAACTAGGGCAGAGAACCGGTGAAGACCTGGGTGGATCCCATTTATGAGCTATTCCTTGTCTCTGGAGGATGACGGGATACCAGTCTCTCTGGAGCATGGTAACTTTGTTCTGGGTTACTTATCGTGTTCTTGGTTTTAGTTCATTTTTTATTTTGGGACAGGCCCCGGGAAGAGGCTGTGTGAGGTTGCTGGCAAGGAGATTTCCAAGACAGGGTGAGGGCACTGGTCTTGTGGGCAAAGGCAGTCCCCGATAGCACCTCGGTGGTCAGATATCTAGTTTCTCAAGGCTGACCTAAGTGCACAATTCAAGCCAGGATTTGTTCAAATCCACATTTATTGTCAGTCACAAGCCTTTCTCAGTGGTGGACCCAGCCTTGAACGTAGTCTGTTGGGGTCTTGCATAGTCATATGTGGCTCGGGTATATAGCCAGCGGTGGGGTGCTCGGTGGGTGTACCAGCCTCAGAGTGTGCAGTGGGCTCGGTCTTGCCAAAACTACCGGAAATACAATCCTTTCAGCCTACAGAGAGCTCTGCTTCCGGCTCCGGCTTAGTCATAACTTCCCTCCAGAATGGAAATCTTAACATTCTTACGGCTAAAGCTTCCTCTTTCCTAGACCAGGTTTCTCATAGAAGGGATAATTGAATTAACAGAAACAAATAACTTTAACTGTAAACACAGTTTATCAATACGGATCTCTGTAATACAGTTTGGTTTATCTCTTGGCCTGTCTTGAGTCCTGGGGACCTTTTGAAGAACAAACAGGAACTCTCCCAGCTTCTGGTTTTGGTAATTACCCTTAGCCCTGGCTGCCAAGATTTCTTTCTAGTCCTGTGGTGCCAGTTTTCTTTCTCATTTTTCCTTCTTCTGCTGAATCAGAATAAGGCTCAGCACAGAGACTTTCTCTGTTGCAACATTTGCCCAACATATGCATCCCAGACTAACTGACAGCAATATTGCTGAGAGATTTGGACTTCCTGGAAATAGCTTTTTCATAGTTAGAGATGTGTTTAAATAATAAAAGTAGGCTGTCATCCATGGGTTATGGGTGAAGGAGCTATTTATAGATGAGCAAAAAAAATCCCCAATGTGATAACTTACATTATTGTACAAGGACAATGGAAAATTCTCCAGGAGACAGATAGCATAAAAGGGATTTAAAATTAACCTCATCATGTTTTATTCATCAAGACCTTAAGTTGACTTATTTTTTTTTTTTATGAAGGCCAGGCAATTTTGATTCCTTTTACTTCTTTTTTAAAAAATAAAACCATAAGCCATTTAAAATAATTATGCCAGGTCACAAACTGTGGTCCTGTGGGCTTATCTTGCTTGGAGATCTCTTTGTTTTGCTCATTCAATATTTTATAAAATTCCCTGCAAAGTCCTTAGGCTGGGCCCAGGCTCCCTGGTTCACGATAGTCTGCACCACTCCTTACTGCGGGTTTTCTTCAGCTGCCCCCAGGGTGCCATTGGGGTGTGTGATTCTTGCTCTGAGTCTTCCTGGGCCCGTGCAGACCATGTGTATGGTAGCTCCTGGCCTTTGTACATACTGTAGTCCCAACTAACATATCTTCCTTAATCCTTACTTTCAATCCAAATCCTACATTATTTCTAGACAGTGCTTTTGAGAAGCCGTTTCAAGCTATTGTGGTCCATGCTGACCTCTCTCTCTCTTATCTTCCCAATACGTGTAATTCACAAATATGGAGGGGGGGTGGGCTACTGAGGAAATGGGATCACCAGAAGGTGTTCTAACAATGCTATTAGAAGAGGGAAGATCCAGGAGGGCAGGTACCTTGCCATCTAATTAGAAACGCACCCCTCATGTCAAGCGCAATTTGTGCACCTTGGGGTTCATTTGGGCTGCATTGGATTTTTGGCTTACTTGGCTCATGTGTTTTAATACTTAAAGTAATGAACAACTAGGGATTGAGAAAAAGGGAGAGAAAGAAGGGAAGGAAGGGAGGGAGGGAGGATGGAAGGAAAAAAAAGAAAGAAAGAAAGAAAAGGGAAGGGAAGGAAAAGAAAGGGAAAAAGACAGGAAAAAAGGAAAGGAAAGGAAAGGAAGAAAGAATGAAAGAGAAAGAAAAAGAAGGAAAGAAAGAAAAAAAAGAAAGAAAAAGAGGGAGAAGAAAGGAATTGGAGTAATAAAATTCTTAATCACTGACATTGATATTTGACCTTAAAGAGCATCTAATGATCCTCTCTCATTTTAGCACAGAGTTGAGGTGACTAATTCAAGGTCACACTGCTCGTTAATGGAAGGGTGGAAGTAGCAATGCGGTCTGCTAATTCCTGTCACAATGTCATTTTTCCCTCTCTCTCCCTCTCCCCCTCCCTCTCCCTAAGCCTGTGTATGAATGAGTGGGTGCATACGTGTGTGTGTGTGTGTGTGTTTCTTTGTGTGTGCACACACAGTGATATACATGGAGAATGCTTTGGAAGCTTCTTTATAACAAAAGACCGCTGATACATTATAAATCTTCTCATGTAGATGGATGCTGGATGAATTCAAAGCGTGACATTAGGAATTTCTGGCTGATTTGAATGGAGAAAGTCAGAGAATCCAATGATACATGTTAGGTACGTTTTCGCCTGTAAGGGTTAAACAAAAGTTGGTGCTTCGGTGTGTCAAAACCCTTCAGCTAAGTAGAAAGTGGGACTGTCTAGACCGTCTCCTTCCCCAAAGTTTACAGAGAGTTAAGCGTTCATTGCGTTACCGTTAGCAAATGTGATGCCTCGGCCTTTCGAGTCCTTGGAGCCAAGGAGGGAGGCTCCAGGTGGAAAGGGCAGCCTTGTAGCGGGCTGCTCTTGCCTTCCTGCTCCGTGTGTTCCTGGGATTGCTGTGCAGCTGTTCTCCAGATGCCGGCTCTTCCCCAGAAGCAGCTGTGTCTCAGCAGGGGCCCCCTCTATCAATGTGACAACCTGCTGAGGGCTTTGGAATGCTTCCAGATGTAAGGCGTGTTGAGGCTATAAAATATAATCATTAGCATTATCTCCATTTTCGTTTTCGAGTCTCAGCTGTTAAAGTTTCGTGTACAGATTTAGGGCTTAATTGTTCTCATTTTTCATCATAGGTAGCTTCTTTGAGACAGCCTGGAATCTTCCCTTGGAGCCGGATTTCCTAAAAAGAAAGGATAGCTCTGAGTGATGTTCCTTACTTCTGGCAGACTGCGGAGGCTGAGATTAGGGGAGCAGCCTTTTCCCAGCGGCAGTGATATGCACGCCTGGGAGCTGAACAAAATCGTCCATGGCTTTCTTTTGCTGAATCACAGGCTTTCTTTGGCTGAATTTACTGGGAATCAATTTCTTCTTGCTTTTTTTTCCTCCCTTTTCTCCTGTCCCCTCCCTTTGTTAACACAAGCCCTGTCTTACAGATTGCCTGGAGAGGATCTCTTGTTACTTAATTCTTCTTGGGATCTACCTATTCAAGAGGGGAAATATATAAATATATAATATATATATATATATATATATATATATATATATATATATATATATACATATATATGTATACACACACACACGCGCGCATTTTTGGGGGAGGTTGCTTGAAGATTAAAAAGCCAATGTTTCTTTGCGAAAAATGAAGAGATTTCACACTGAAGGTGCCACAAATTGGAAACATGGGGCTTTGAAGGTCTGTGAAAATACTAACAAAGCATTTGAGAAAATAAGGACTTTGAATTAATTTCCCCTTGGAAATTGATCTTGTTGGTTTCTACTGTAGTCATTTGTCTTGGAAATCCAATTCCACAGTGCATAATCTCAGAGCCGTACGGAGTTTTGATGACAGGATTAGAAACACTCGCTCACCTCCACCCTGATCTTCACAGGCAAACGATTATGGCACCAGCAGTAGGAAGCTGATGCCAGGAGCTGCTGCGAAGCATTTGCTCACACAGGGAGCTCAGTAACTGGCCAAAAGACGGAGGCTTATGCATATTGATATCTAAATTTCCTGCAACGTTTTACAAGTTTTGAATTCGACATTTGGAAGGTTCCTGTCAGTTTTCCAGACAGTTTGCAAAATGCTGAACAGGCTCACGAGGGGTTCTTCTGGCAGACTTCTCAGGTGAGGCTGGGTCCAGGTGGCCTTGAGATCCACCATAAGCCTGTCTTCTCTAGGAAGCCACAGTCTTTGCAAAGAGAGGTGTATAGTGGGCACAGTGGGTGCTGAACTTCAAGTCAGAACCCCCTTTTTTACTCACCAACATAAAACTGTATGCATAGCAAGAGCCCACTTAAAAAAAAGAAGTATACAGATATTTATATCTGTCAACCATGAATTTGGAAGAAAATTGTGAGATTCAAAAATCGATCAAATCAAATCAATCAAAAGTATTGATTTTGTCTGTGTAGTGAGATTATGAGTGATCTTTTCCTTTTATTGCAAAGGCAGAATGCTTTTATATTTGTAAAGTAGCCTTTGGTATTTTCTTTTTAGGATTTTTTTTGTGTTTTCTGAATTTTTTGTTTTTGCAACAAACACGAGTTACCTTTGTAATGAGAAAATATCTAAGAATGCATAAAAATGTATGAAATATTTGACATCCAAATAAGCACTAGACTTGGACAGGCTCTGAACTGAGATTCTTGTCTCTACAAATCATACTGGAATCACATTCACTCAGGAAATCTACTGTGTGTGCCATTAAAGCCAGCCCAAGGAGAAGCTGTATAAAACCCAGATTTACCGTTTTGTCCGTAGTGCTGCTGATGAAGGTGTCTGAGGTCCATACTTTTATATCTTGCTTCAGCTGGTACATTCAATTGTTCAAACTGAGCACTCTGAAGATGTACATGTCTCCGTGTATGCTAGTCATATATTAATAAAAAAGAAATAAAAATAAAAGAATCAATGTAAGGTAGAATGGGATTTTTTTTCAGATCTTTGTGATGTCTCTGAGAGTATGCCACAAATTGAGTGAAAGAAAAATCCTGATGGGAACAGACTATTAGTCTGTTGCTTATATTCTGCCAGACCAAAGTGTGAGATGTTGTTAATTTCCCAAGATGGGAAAATGTGAAAATAGCAATATTAGGAAAAACTACTGGCCATCTCTTCCCCAAGAAACCAAAAGTCTAAGAAGTGCTGTCTCTGCCCCTGGAAAGACATCGTGTCAGGGAAGGAGGGCACTGAGCAAAGTCCTTTATTTTTGTAATTGGGAGAGTGACAAACGAGAGCAGACCGAGAGATCAAGTGATACATTTATAGGATATACAGGATATAGGATATATAATATAAATATTTATAGGATACACAGCATTGTCTGGAATTAAAACACTGAAGAGGATAAGGAACAAGATGATTTACCTGGGATATCTTTTATTTCATAAGTAAGGAGATAACCTACAAACTGTGATTTTTCTCCTGTGTGTGTTTGCTCAGATGTTCATGCTGTGTGGGACATCTCAATAATGAATAATGGGACTTAAATATTCCGTGATGTAAGATGAATAGGAAAATCCATCAATTATGTTTTGTTACAAATATTTACCTAATGAGGTAAATTCAGAAAAAAATTTAAATCATTCCAGTGGTTGTCTCAATCCTCAATCTAGGGTTATGTGTATGGATACATTACTACATGAATAACAATATTTTAAGTTTACAGTGTATTGATTGCAGTTTGGAGTCTGGTGTCTTAGGCCACTCAGCCATCCTGACACACGATGTGGTGAATTACAGTTTTTAAAGCACTTTCACGTAGATTATCTCAGTCAACTACTCTAACAACCCTCAAACAAGTCAGGCCAAGAAGTAATAGTTTTTTTTTTTTTTTTTAATTTATTTTAAGGAAAGTTAATTTCAGTGAAGTTATATGACTTTTCCAATTCTACTGCTAGAAATTGGATCTGACCCCCAACTGGGCTTCTGATATCTCTGATTTAAAAGGACACTTGTTACTTTTTTCTATTTCTTAAAAATCTGATTAACCATAACACACTATATTGATGGTCTGGGACACTCCAAATAAGGGAGTACTCTGGGCTTCCCACTTGTGACATCTGTGTTATCGTCTAATTCCCAATGCTTCTCTTGTCTGTGGATTTAGTAAGGTCACTGAAAAACTAATAACTGAAATTTCTCCAGATCAAGTTTAACCCCCCGGAAAAGGGTAGGAAGTTAAAATCCATGCAATTCCCCACTCTCCTCAGTGTCCCACCAGGATATTCCTTGTTGGGTATGTTCTGTGAGGGGTCGTCAACAATCCTCACATTTTTTCCTACCCAGGGCCATGTACTTGATGTCACATGGGGGCAGTCACAGGCCACTGCCACTGTCCTCAGTGTCCTCCTCAGTGTCCACCTTGACAAAGGTGCCCTTACCCTGTCCTTGATTTACCAAGCTGGCACTACTCTGGTACCAGAGTAGCAGAGGGGAGAAGTTGTACAAATGGTTGTACTTGGAGATTAAGAAAGGAGTCAGCTCAACTGTGTAATCTGCCAACGTAAACTGCTAGTAAGTAGTTTAGCCTGTCTGTCATTGAAGGGGGTCTGGAACTTTTTTTTCATGGGATCCAAATTTACTTTTGGTAACCTTGATCTGCCCTGAGCCTCCCTGCTAGACTTGAGATCCTAAGGAGCAGGCACCATGCTAGTTTCACCTGTTCTCTGCTTCTCTTTAGCATGGAGACATTAAAGCAGAACAGCTTAGCTCCTTGGACTTGAGACTTGCCCCCTCCACCCCCAAATTCCTCAGATATGCTCTCTATTGAGCTCAGACCTGAATCCACAGGTTGAGCAGGGAATTAATATCTGAAGTCAGACACCACACCCTCTCCAGTCCCTGATCTTTCCCTCACCTACCCTGGAAGGCACCTCTACATGCTCAAAATCTTCTGAAGCAAAAACTTTATATGCAAATAACTTATGATGGTCACATGTTTCAGTAATCACATAGGCCAGGCCTCAGACATGTCCAAATCCTACTTTTGGCTCGAGCCAAGAACGCTGCCTCATTATCTAGCTGGAACAACAAGATTAAAACTCATGAAAATATTAGCAGGCAATACAAGACAGACTGAAATCAAATGCTAGATCAGATATATGTACTGTAAGTTCTGTAGGGCTTCTAGGCCAGAAGATCCCCCTACAGTGTTGTTGAGAAAGGCTGAGTATAAGGAGAAGTTTATTGAACCTTGGAGAAATGGTAGGATTTTCATAGGAAGGACTCTGTGTCACATTAATTCTGTTTGAGGGGTGCTTGACACACACGTCCTGATAGAGGTCATTGCATGAGTTTTCTCATTTTGGGTTTTTAATGAAAACCAACTTACTGGTCCCCCCCAGGCATCTGGCACTAGAAAAATAAGCATTTAAGTTCCAAGTCCATGCTTTGATGTATTGAAGTGACCCAGACAAAAGAGATGTGGTTCTTTAGACCAAAGCAGAAGCTGCCAAGACAGTAGAGAAGTTACTGGATTTTGGTATTTGCTGATGAATTGGATGTGAAGGTAAAGGAAAGAAAGGAGGTGAAGATGATGGCAAAAATTTTTGCCTGATCAGTTGGAAGGATGAAAGTCCCATTGCTGGGATAAGGAAGGCTGTAGGTTGAAGCTGTTTTTAAGGGGAAAAGATTAGGAGTTCAGTTTCAGACACATTTGAATTTTTAATTCAAATGGAGATAAACCCAGGAGACAGATATGTGACTCTGGAGTGGAGTAAAAAGATTTGGGATGGTGACACAAAATTAAAGTCATTGGCTTTCAACCCACCTAGAAAATGGGAAGAGACAGAGAGAAGGCAATGTCCCAAGCTATGGAGCCCTGGGTGAAGGAGGCAATCCAGCATTCTCCGTAATCTATATGTATTCCAGAACCTTGAGCTTCCCTCCCCTCCCGGCACCTCCAACCCAGGCTCTGGAGTCCAGTGAGCTGCCATGTGGTGTCCACTGGGCACTGAAAAATTTTCTTCTGCAGGACATTCACAAACTGGCTACCTGGGCCAGGCACCACTGCCATCTGCTGGGCACTTATGGGGCTTCTCCTAAGTACAGCTGCACCCTCTGGATGACACAGTCCTGTGTCCTGCAGATCTGTTGATATCCTGGGTGCAGGAGGTCCCAGGGGTGTGTGGTATGTTGGGGGTGGGTAAGTGCGGATTTAGAGGTTGACCAGAGCAGTGCAGCTTATGGCCCCAAATTTAATAGCTAAAAACTTCAAATTCTTCTTCCTGTAGCCACCTAACCCCACCACATCCACAGGATTCAAATTCTAGTGGCAAACACCATGCAGACCTTAGGATTGTCCCTTCCCTGACCTCATAGGCCATGCTTATCTGTTTGACCTTCTCTTCCCTTGGAATGAATTCTCCTCTGGGAGGTTTCTCCATCCCTCATTCAAATGACATTTGGCAAATCTAGTGCACTGATTTGCCAGACGTGTCTAGATATGCATCGGTCCTAGCAGTGGGGCTTTTAGGCATTTACAGGACCTAAATTCATTTTTTAAAAAGATTTTATTTATTTATTTGACAGAGAGAGATCACAAGTAGGCAGAGAGGCTGGCAGAGAGAGAGAGAGAAAGAGAGAGAGAGAGAGAGGAAAGCAGGCTCTCTGCTCAGCAGAGAGCCCGATGCAGGACTCGATCCCAGGACCCTGAGATCATGACTTGAGATGAAGGCAGGGGCTTAACCCACTGAGCCACCTAGGCGCCCCTAAATTCACTTTTTAAGCATCATTTGAGAACACATCTGACCCATTAGTTACACTGAAGTCCAGTATGGTATAGCCGATGTATTGTAACGTGCAGAAAATGGTATCTTTTGATGTGCCAGTATCTCTTCTGTAGCCTCTTTGATCATTAACCCGAAGGAAGCAAACTTCGGTTGGCATGAGCAAAGACAAGGCATTTTTGTGATGGTTGACAGTCATTTGCTCTCGAGTCAGTTTAGAGGTGAAAGTACACAGAAGTCTTCTAAATGTTTCAGAGTGTGCGAAAGTGGGACTATTGCAGTCACGTTTGAAGTCATTCTATTGTTTTATTATTCTAGTGTTTTATTATGATCATGCTTTCCTTAAAGTTTCAGTTTTAAAAAATTATATTACTATTAGGAATTTATGGGTACCTTAGTAAGTACTTATTTTTGAATAGTGGCAGTTCCCACAGAAGACTTTGTGTGCCTACTTTGCTGGTTATACCATTCTCTTTGTCCCCAGACTGTATGGAAATCTGCTGAGACTGACTGGCATTCTACTGGTAAGCGCCAGTGTTTATTTTCGGGGTCAGGTGTCCTCTTTGATTAGTCCATACCAACACACATCAGTCAGTAAGTATTTTGAGTATCACCCCTGGCTGTATATAGCTATTAACCCATTGATTATTGGCATTTTATAGAATGATTCGAACTATCATATATTATATGGCAGAATTATAATGATCTTATAAGTTAGATGAGGGAGATGTAATATTCTTTGCTTTCATTGGAAAGATAAGAAAACTCAAATTTGCAGTGCAGGTGTCCCAAATATATACCATGAGAAAATATTAACATCATGTTTCAAACTCAGGCCCTGTGATGCCCAGGAAGGTGCCCTCTTAGTAGGTAACTCTCCCTTCTCAAGGTTCTTCTGCCCTTTGGGTCATTATCTACATGGACTTTGATTTGTCTTCAGAGTTATGATAAAAGAGGAAAAGTTGGAACTTTCTTGCAGATGCATTTTTTCCATGATTTTTAAAGAGTGACATCTCCTCATTCTGGGTTTGCATGTTTGGGAGGGGTGTCCTACGTAAGTGGGAAAATTCAGATGTATATTTATAGGCTGATGTATAGTTTAGAGGAAGGGAGTGTTTTGTTGGTGATGACAGGTGTGTGAGGGATGTGAGGTTGTGAGCAGGTGTGTGAGAGGGTGTGATAGAGTCCAGTGATGTCAGACTGAGTAGCATTTCCTCTCCACAGGGTAATTTACTATGGGACACTTGACACAGCAGGAAATGGGGGAGTACATAGTGTAAGAACAGCTGGAACACCTGGAGAAATGTTATACTTGCACAGGACTGTGGATACAACATCTTCATTTCGTTTGCTACCTGGTATTATTGTTTGTTATCTCTCTTTGAATGTGTTAGTTTTCTGTTTCTCTTTTGTTTTGTTGATCCGCCAATGACATGCTCAGCTTCCAGAGGGAAGCAATGGTATTTGGCCTCATTTTATCCCTTCAATGTCTGGCCAGTGTTAGGAACTGTGTATGTGTTTGGAACCCATTGTTAACTGACTGATTTCTGCCGTTCCCTGTGGTCATATATCTTATTGCTCTGCAAGCAGTAATTAAAAAAAAAAATCACAGTCCACAATAAGGGAAATCAGTTAACAATCAACTGCTTCTCTTAACTCTTCAGGAATTCAAACACAGTAATGCTGTCATGTGGGTTTGCCAATAGATTTTTTTTTAAAAGATTTTATTTATTTATTTGACAGAGATCACAAATAGGCAGAGAGGCAGGCAGAGAGAGAGGAAGGGAGGCAGGCTCCCTGCTGAGCAGAGAGCCCGATGCAGGGCTCGATCCCAGGACCCTGAGATCATGACCTGTGCAGAACGCAGCAGCTTAACCCACTGAGCCACCCAGGCACCCAATAGATTTTTTTTTAAGGCAAAAGTTTAACACAAATCTGAATAAACATTTTGGGAAGTCTGGTCATGTTAATGATTGTATAGACATTTTGGGAAGTCTGGTAATGTTAATTATTGTATAGACTTAATCATTTCTTTTCTGAAATTTGCCCTACGATCCATCTCACCCCAGATTTTCATAACTATTATCTGCTTGCAGTAGAAACTCAGTGACAGGAAGGATAAAAATGTATGCTCCATGAAGGTAAGGACTTGGCATAATAAAGATGCTTGTGGTAGATTTAAAAAATGGACACAGATTCTTCTCTCTCTTCCATAGCGCCTTGCAATTGACTGCATAGTTTGGAGTATCTTTTTCCACTCCTTCCATCTGGCCTGGACTTGATTTGTCAATGAGACTTGAAAAGAGGTGTTCTTAGGGTCTCTGGGTGTCACAGTTGGTTAAGTATCTGACTCTGATTTCAGCTCAGGTTGTAATCTCAGGGTCGTGAGATTGAGCTCCACATAGGGCTCCACGCTCCGCAGGGAATCTGCTGGAGATTCTCTCTTTCCCTGACCTCTAAAAACAAACAAACAAACAAATAAATAAAATAATATAAAATAAAAAGAAAAGTGTTTTTTTCACTGGGACTTGGCCCCCTTGTTACTCTGGCGATCCCAAGCCCTCATGTGAACAAATGGAGGCTGGCTGACCACACAAGAGCCATGCTCTTCTAGCTGATAGCCAGCGAAAGCCCAGAAGCAGAGACACCTTAGCTGACAGAGACGTAGCTGGCCCCAGGCACATAAGTGAGCCCAAGTGAGACTAGAAGAAGAACCGCTCCACTGAGCCCTTCCCAAGTTGCCACTCTGCCAAATTATGAGCTAAATACATGGTTGGTATTTTAAGAGACGGAGTCTCCACTGAAAAGTCAATCTCTCTCCCACCCCTTTGCATTAAACCACCCAATTTTCCTCCCTAGAGGTACCCACTATCGAAAGTTTTTTTGTTTGCTTGTTGGTTTCGATTTGTTTTATACTTGTATACTTGAGGGCTGCCATGCATTTGGTATTGATGATGGTGAGTGAACTTCAGGGCTTGTTTTTTCCTCCAAATCAGAGAATAGAGGGCAGGGGCCATAAACAAAACCCAGCATCAAGCCTCCCTCCTAGCCATCTGCTATACTATCTACAAAGCCACACCATTTTGGGAAATGAAAGTTGAGATAGAAGAGAATACTCAAGATTAAACATATATTCTGGGTTATCATAAACCATATCTATCCTAGAAACACTAAGACAAACTACAGCAACATAAAAACATAAGGGTTTCCCTGGACACTGGCCAAGATGCTTGCCCTTAAACTGTGGGAGAGAAGTCAGTCTTGGATAAGGGGGACAAAGTCAGTGTATTAATAATAACTATAACATTATTTTGTCAAAGTACTTTATCTCACTTTATCTTTCCTATCTTAAAAACATGTACATGCCATACAGATTTGCAGTTATTTTTCTCTGCCCAGTAAGCCAAACATTTTTACAAGAACATTTTAGCTTCTTATAAAAATAAAAAAATTTTCTTCCTCCCTTCTTTCCCTTCTGTCTGTTTCTCTCTCTCTTTCTTTCTTGCTTGCTTTTCCTTAATATGCTCTCCTCTTATAGCCACCACTCCACACATGCCTGTTTTCTTGGGCATTTCCAGCCAGAGATCATGAAGGGTCATACCCCTTTCTTTCATTCAACTTTTTTGTTTGTTTGTTTCTGACCTTGTCCACAAAATTGTTCTATCCTACATTGTTACCCTGTTCCACTAAGCTTTTCACCATCAAAATTCTACAGTTCACCTATTTTCTGTAAGTGTACTTTAGGCAGGCACTTTTCTCCTCCTTCACAGTGCTGCAAATTTTCATCTGCTGTCGATGCACAGGACACTTGGCATGCTGTCTAGCATTTCATTGTGATAGCCATCATTCAGGACAGGACAGGCTGACTTGGCTCTTGACAGAGTGCTTTTTCTACCACTAGAACATCTTAGTTTTTTGTGTGGTGGGAGTTTTCTAGGTTCCAGTGACCTTTTCAGGTGTGCCAGGATTTTCTGAAGACAAGAGAGCTGACTTTCTTTCTGTATGTGTGCCATGGAAACATTTCCACACATTTGCTCATTCTTGCCTACCCTTTGCCTTGCACAGATATGTCTTCTTCTCGGATGCTAACCAAAGGCATGACATAAGAAATTTCTCCACAACACAATTGTACTGTAGCACAAAATCAGAAGATCCCTTAGATAGTACATTCTGGAAATTCCACAGGGCTTGGAAGTTAGGGAAGTGGGTAGTTTGTTTTCAGTTCTCCCAATAGCTTTTTTTCAAGATTCTGTTATGTCTCCTTCCCCTTCTCCCGTCAAAGTGCTTTTACTGGTAAAACTGGGACAAACATAGTCACAAGAAGGTATTAGTATCTTTAGGGAGAAGACAGTTACTTGATCTGATCTTCCGATGATGATTTCTTGGACACAATGGAAGCCAGAAAGGGAGGTATATTTGGGCTGAGAAGGGGCTCCCAGGTGTTCTCCAGCCTTTCTAGTTCATTCTCAACTTCTCTCCTTGCTCACAAGATAGTCTAATGGTAATGTTTGTATTTATGCACAGGCCTGAAGGCTGCCTTTTAGCCAGTGCCTCTGTTTAATGATGTCTTCCCTTACCCTCAGCACCCCTCCAGGCTCCACAATGCTCTGCCATGTTGGCCACCTGCATACAAAGGTTGTGTACCTTGTCTGCATGTTTTTTTCTCTTGCAACCTTGGCTTTCAACTTCCCTGAACTGGAAGAAGAGGAAAGAGAAGAAAAAAAAGCCCCTCCTCATTGAGAATTCATTCCAACAGAATTCCCCAGCACAGAGTGGTGCCTTCCAGGTTCTCTCCCACGCATGCCTCAGGCTTCCAGCCCCCTATCTGCCCAGCCTGGACCCTGTGTCAGCTTTGATAAGAGCCTGGCTGTAATCAGTGCGGCTGCAGTTTTCTGGCTCTGATTTCCCCTTGTGGCTTCTTCATTCCTGTTGATAATTAAAGGAAGCTTTTCTTGCCATGCTGAAGGCTATATAAAATAAGTTAATAAGTAATAAAGCATCTGGCACAGAACCAGGAACTTGTTCCTTCTGGTATTCTTCCCATCCTTGTGGTATAGTTACTGAGGGGGAAGCTTGGCTCTCAGACTCAGCCTTTGGATTTGGATGGGAGAGTAAACTTTGCTTGGCACTCTTAAAAATGTAAGATGCATGGAGAACATTCTGTGAGAGTGTATACAGGGCCTTAGACTTTGAAGGAGAAAGGCGATTGTTGTTCTTCTATCTTCCCATCTAGTCTTTTCTTTCAAATCCTAAATTTCTTAATTCTCTCTGTCATCCCTATGCCTGCATCACTGTACAGTCTACTTTTATTTCATTAAGTTTAAAATAAATGCACTGGGGACTTGCTCTCCAAATAGTATGTGTACTCAGCCGTCAGCTTCTCTTCCTTTTCAACCTACCTGTACACAACATTACAGATGATTGCCTCGAAAGAGTCCTGTTTCTTTGGGGGTTACTCTGTGTTCACTTATGCTCTCCTGAAACAGCCATGGGTCATTTTCCTGTTCCTGGAGGCCTTGGATAAACTCTCTGTAATGAGGTTTAGGCTCCATCACAGCCAAGGAAACTTCCAGTTAAGTGTTTGGGTCTGGAGGAGTGGGGGTGGTGGTGAACCTGTTTTGATTAGTCACAGATGCTTTTCTTGCATTCAGTCTGCCTTTGGCACAGAGGGAGAGAATAGTCAAGGCCATTATGCAGGTTATTTGGGTTAAAAAAAAATCCTTGTACTCAACTTCCCTTTCAAAGCAGAAGGTGATTTTGGTTGTAAATAAGCCAAGGTGTCTGTTTCAATGAATGGGTATAATCGATGCTGAAGACATATATTTGCTTTTATCAGCTGCCCACATTGTTCTCTGGCAAAAAACCAAAAAACCAAAAAACCAAGAACAAACAAACAAACAAACAAACAAAAACACAGTGCTAGAAAGGGCTGGAAGTGTAGTTCCAGGAGCACCCCACAGCAATGCCTCTGAGACTTCATGGCCCCCAAATCCACTAGCTTCTAAGTACAACACCAGCAAATTACTTCTTGAATTCCTAACTTCTGACTGTAAAGTCTATTCTGGAATTATCTATAGCTCATTTCTAGTTTCTGTCCTTAATGTGAAACTCTGGATTTCATACATTTCTCTCCATCCATCTTTTGTCACTGACTTCCTAATTACTTTCAAAACCTTACCCATCCCTTTTTTCCCCTGAATATTGATGTATCATTTCATACTTGCCTGACATATACTATCTCCCAGGCATTCTTGTTAGATTCAGAATTCCCCCTTGATTTTCTACCCTAAGTTGGCTCCTGACTCTAGCTTTCAAGGTTATTCACTGTGAAACTTGACTACAGGGCAGGTGATGAAGCTGTTACCCCCACACATCTATTTGCTGACTCATCCTGGAATCCCAAAGATATAATTATGCTTCCATTGGAGTTAATCAGCCATACAATGAGCTAGAGCAGTGCTGTGTAAGAATGTGGATGAAAGACTTGTCCATGTAAATCACTCTCTCCTCAACCCCAATATCCAAAATTGGATTTTAAAAGAGTCTAAAAACAGGCATGGTTAGTGATTGCAAGAATTTTAAGATCAGGCTTGCTATAATTATCCCATTTATTATTGTCTTCTGTGTCTACTCTAAATATTGGTGAAGAGCTGCATTTAAGCTGGTCATGTATCATATTATAAAAACATAAAGTGGGTTATATATGCCCACTTTGCTTTTTTCCACATCACCTCAACACATGGAGGCATCTCTATCCCTAGTTTTCTCAGCTGTCCTCAAACTGGAACATACCCTACTATTCAGAGTCTGTTCTATTTTAAGTTAGTCAGTCTTCTTCCTAACACATACTAGATTCTGTCCCCTCCTCTTTTTGCCCCAAATATATTTCTGGGCAGATTTCTCTTACTGGATTTCTTTGCTGATAGGCTTCGGCAATTTCGCAGAGTAGTTGTAGTTTCTCAGGTAACTTCTGGAATTCTTTGTTGGAAGGCTGTGAGTGATGGATTATTTATTATCAGGAGGACCAGGGTTGAACCAAGCTATCAACATATCCTTCCTTGGCAGATATATATGACTTTGGCAAGTACTTTATATCCTTTTATTTATTTACTGTTACTCTAGGAAGATTGGACTGTATAACTCCAGTGAAATCACTGATCATTAAACATGTTACATAAAGTACTTTGGTATTTTTTGAGTGCCTACTAAGTGCAAAATTCTGTGTTAGAACCATAGTAACAAAAAAGAGAGATGTGGGAGGTTGGGGGAACCAGGTGGTAGGTATTAGAGAGAGCATGGATTGCATGGAGCACTGGATGTGGTGCAAAAATAACGAATATTGTTATGCTGAAAATAAATAAAAAAATAAAGTAAAAATTAAAAAAAGAGATGTGGATCAGATATTCTATCAAAGGAGGTAAGTGCTATAATTAATTACAAAATATCTCATTATAGTACTTTTAAAGTACCTCCAAAAAGAAGTATAATAGCCAGTAAGAACTGATAGAAGGGAACTAGCTAATCTTGGGGGCAAGGGAAGATTTTTTTGAGCTGGATTAAAGATTTGAATATAGGGTAAGGATTAATTAGACAGAAAGAGGGGCACCTAGGTAGCTCAACTGGTTAAGCAACTGCCGTCAGCTCAGGTCATGATCCTAGAGTCCCAGGGTGGAGTCTCACATCAGGGTCCCTGCTCAGCAGGGAGGGAGTCTGTTTCTCCCGATGACTGGCTCTCTCCTCTCATGCTCTTCTCTCTCATTCTCTCTCTCTCAAACAAATAAAATCTTTTATAAAAATTAGACAAAGAGATGAAATGATGGCAATGAAGGGATTGGGAAGTAGAGGTGAGCTGGCACTAAATGTTCCAGATAGAGTCCAAGATATGTCTTGAGGCAGAAAGAAAAATTCCATATTCAAGGAACTGAGTGGCAGGGGTATTAACACCTTGGGGAAGGATGGTATGGGGTCAGCAGAGGTCAGGTCATGTATGACCTTCCAGATCATGTTAAAGATGTTATCACAAGTCAAGATCCTCAAGAAGCAGACTGTGAGACACAGATTAGCCTGTGGAAAGTTAATTGGTGAGCACTGAAAAACCAATACCTAGGGAGAGTGGATAAAGTAAGACTGGGCAGAGAGATAATTTGGACTATAAGATAGTCTTAAGAGACTCGTCATTTCATCCTATAAGGAAGTGGGAGGGCCCTTCAGAGTTATCATAAGTTTAGGTGACAGAGCTGAGTCTTGTTTTTCAAGAGCCAGTTGACTACTGGTTGAATGGGAACTTCCCTGAGGAGGAGAGTGTGATCTAGGTTGAGGTGGCTCTTATCTGAGGCCAAGCCAGAGAGAGAGATTCAGCTGAGCTCTTCATGCCCAGCAGCTAGGGGAATGTGCGCCTTGGTTCTGAAGAGGGAGATCTGAGTGCACACCATGGCATCTACTACAGATAATATTCTAAGTCTAGTAAGAAACCAGTGGAAGGTTTTCAGCCTGGAAGTGTTATCACATTTGTGTAAAAAGATTGTATTGGTTGTTGCATGGAGGATGGATTGGAAGGTTGACAAGATTGGCTCCAGAAAGACTTGTTATGAGGCTGTGGCTTGACTCAGGCAGCCTCAGATAACAGTAGGGTGGACTGGATGATGGCAAAGGAGGTGGAGGGGTGCATATATTTGAGTCACAGTAGGTCTGTTAAGGGAAAGGGAGTTGACAGCAGATGGGTTGGGGAAGATTAATGATGGAGAGGTTCAAGTATAGTCACAGAGTTCCTGGTCCATAGGACAGGGTAGATGGTGAGAGGCCATTCATTGGATTTCTTCTATTTTGAGAAAGTGAATAGATCTTGAGTTTAATTTAGGTAAGTTAAATTGAGGTGTTTGTGAGTGTTCAAACGAAGAAGGTAGTAGGTATATAATTCTAGAGTCCAGAAAAGATGTCTAGGCAGTGGGTATATATTTTAGAACTGTCATGGTATTTGAGATCATGGTCTTAGATAAATGATGACCTGGAAAATGAAAATGTTTGTGAAAATATGGTACAGTGTTTCTACCTTCCTTTTTAGGCAAGGGCTATTTTATGCAAAGTTTTGAATGTGTGGTTGTATATCATCCTACTAATTAAAGAAACATGTTATGCTGGTTCAAAAAAGGAAACATTCCCTTTCTATTACATGACATAGAAATGTAATTGGAGAGATCTACTGAATGCCTACTATGTTCCAACACTCATCTAAGTGCTATTGGATACACAGAGTCCACAGCAAGGATTTTGCTCTCAAGAAGCTTAAAATCTAATTAAAGAAACATGACCTGCTACTTCATTAGGTAAGAACCAAGATAATGGTACTATGATGTGGCAGCTGAAAGCAAAAATAATGGAATAGGAATGCCAGGAAAGGCATAGGATACTGAAGTTTTCACTTGGTTCTGAATGTTGGGTAAGGTCTGGATGGTAGGGAAGATACTTGTGGTGAAGGATAGGATTTTCAAAAAAGTGGAGAGGGTGATATATATAAGATATATTTAAGATTTTAACAATTGAAAAATGTATAAATGTGGCAGTACTTAATGTTATTTGAAATAATTATCATATTCTAAATTCTTACCTATTTTACAGGCCTTTAAATAGTCTGATATTTGTTTTGCAATATCTTTTGAGGGTCTGAAATTTTCTGATGAAGTATTTTTTATTTGCTTTTCTTTTGAATTTAATTGGTGTGTGCTTTGCTTTGTGGTTTTAAATTTCAGATTGGCTAACACATACATTAAGCCCAGAGAGGGTTCCTCTGAAATGCAATACAGTGAGCTCTCACATTGTACTTTATTCTTTTATCCCTACACCACCCCAAGCAATCAGACTGTGCTTTTACTAATGAATTATAGATAACAGGTTTGTTAATGCTTCAGACTCCAGAATGAGTAATTCTTTGAAGAACCTAAAACATTTGCTTGCACTCTTTCCACATTTATTTAGAATTGAAAGACTGTAAAAAAGAGAAAATATGATCAGCACATATATGTTGAAATAGCTAGCAGGCACAGTTCCACAGATTTTTATGATCATCGAACTTATTTATTAAGTGGCAGATTGCTGTCTGGCTTTTTCCCAAACACATGATACTAAGTATTATTTCACGGGTTTATAATCTTCAAACCTAAACTGCTAGAACATTATCTCTTCATGCCTACTCTGACTGTGACCTGTTCCAAAACTGAACAGCTCCGGAAAGCACCGATATGCTTTATGTAAACCCCCCCTTTTACCTTTCTTACTTGTGCAGTGCACAGCCTGTGCCATATATAGTAAGGTTGCTTGTGAATGGTGTAGCAGGTAAAGGTGATGCCTAGTCTGTGGCCTTATGATAGAGACAATTAGCTTCCCCACAGCCACAGGAGGAGGTGATAGTCTCAACATCTGACCCTACACAGAACAGGAACAAACCAACATTTACTTACTCCCACACATGATAGTTTGATTGGATAAAGGTTTTGAGGTTGAAAGTTATTTTCTCTAAGAATTTTAAAGGCTGTATTCTATTTTCTTCCAACATGCATTATCACTATTTAAAAGGCTGATATAGAGGTGCCTAGATGGCTCAGTGGGTTCAGCCTCTGCCTTGGGCTTAGGTCATGACCCTAGGGTCCTGGAATGGAGACCCTTGTAGGGTTCCCCTCTCAGCAGGGAGTCTGCTTCTCCCTCTGTTCCTCCCCCAACTCACGTTTACTCTCTCACTCGCTCAAATAAATAAATAAAATCTCTTAAAAAAAATAAAGGCTGATCTTTTGAGTCCTGATTTCTTCTTGTATATGATAAGTTTTAAGTCTTTAGTTGGCTTTAGAGTCTTCTGTTTGTCTCTGATGCTACCAAGTTTTCTGGATCCCGAGTTATCTTTTTTGGGTATTTCTTTTGTTTTGGCAGAAAGTTTTATTGCTCAGTAGCTTGGGAGGTAACACATTATGTGTCTAAAGATATCTTCATTTTAGTTTGTAGTTTGATATTTTAGCCAGGTATAGAATTCTAAGTAAAAATTATTTTCTCTCAGAATTTTGAAGGAATTAATTGTCTGCTTCATTAACTTCCAGATCTACCACTGAGAAGGCCACTGTTATTTTGATTTCTATCCCTTGATATGATTTGCATTTTTTCTTTGAGAGTGCTCTGGCTATTTTTTTTAAAGGTATTATATTGGTGACTTGGTAGACCCTTTCTTTTTTTTAATTTTAATTTTAATTTAAAAACTTATTTATTTATTCAACACCCTTTTAATCTAAAAGCTAATAATCTACAGTTTTGTGAAATCTTTTGTATTACTACTATATTAATTAACTCTCCTTTTTGGGCTTCAAAATCTTTGAATATTGAACACACTAGTCTAATTCCCCAAATCTCTAGGACTCAGTTTCTTCTTATTTTTTAAATCTCTTGCTTTACTCTTTAAAATATTTTATCTCCTTTTCCAGCTTCCTTGTGTTGAATGTTTTATTTATGCTCTCATATTTTTAATTTCCAAGAATTTTTCTTATTCTTGGAATGTTCCTTTTTAAAAATAGCTTCATGTTCTGTTTCATGGATTCAATATCTCTTCTTATCTCTGTGAGGACATTAATGATAATTAAAACATTTTTTTCCTTCTCTCTCCTTCAAGGCCTTTCTGTTTATTTGTTTTGGTCCCTGTCCATCATTTTTCAGGCTTTCCTCAGATATCTAGTGATCTATGGCAGCATTTAATATTTAAGAGTGAAATTTGGAAAAGGTATCCTCTGTGCGAGGCTTGTGGACTGAAGGGCTCGCTGTAGAGTGACTGGACCAGGTTGTTTCACTGGCCCAGTCAGTTTATCCAGAAAGGAGTCTTTTAATTTTCTGTTGGGGGCTTATGAGTGTGGCTGTTTCTATTCTAGGAGTCAGAAAAAGGATGGAGCTGTGTGTTTCACCGTTCAGTGTACAAACTCTCCTGTAATCCCCGTGTGGGACTGGCCTTCTGCTGCTCCTGGCTTTCCTTGAAGCCAGCCTTACTAGACTGTCTAGGAAATGAACATCTAGTCTTCTCCTAGTGGGTGGGGGGGATGGGGAGAATTATGTATTTCTATATTCCTTCTCCTTACAGATTTATGCCTTTAACAAACTCTCTTTACCTTGTTTATTTTTCTAGTTTTATTGAGAAATTATTGACAAGCCTCACCATATATTGTTAAGGCATGCAACGTGATAGTTTTGTTTACACTGTTGTGAAATGACCATCACTATAGGTTCAGCTGATATCTATCTTCCCATATAGGTACAATAAACAGAAAAGAAAGAAGAAAAGAGGGAACAATTATTATAATCAGATTATTGTGATGATTTGCTTTCAACAACTGAAATGCGAGAGGCATTCAGCCTCTGTTGAATAATCTGTTTTTAATCTCCCATATTTAACCTGTAGCCACAGGCATCTTCTTAGAAGCCCAATGCCCTCAGACCCTCCAGCACTCCCCAGGGGTATGGGAACCTCAGGTCCTAATATCATTACAGCCACAAGGGATGCTACTAGAAGGTCCCTGAAGTGACCTCTACTCTCTGTGAAGGGTCTGCTTTCAGACATGGTGGTTTCTCACTCTTACTGGGATCTCCTCTACATGGTCCCAACATGGCCCCTCACCAGGGTTCTGTCTGGATTTTAGAATATTTGGGGTCTATTGACCAGGTCACACTCTGCAAGGTCGTTATACTTGGCCCCCTGGAAGACTGCCTGCCAGCAGTGAAACCTTGTCCAGCCAGTCCCTTTTTAAGCTCACTCCTCTGCCACTCTTCCCCCTGCTTGCCAGCCCTGTCATTGACATCAGGATACCAGCAACAAGCTCCTCTTTATCCTTTGCCTCTTCACAGAATCTTTTTTTAACACTTTCTTCACCTCACTTCACTTGACCATATTTTTAGACTTATGACCCTCCTTTGCAATATTATGTAATTTTTTTAGAGATTTTATTTATTTATTTGACAGAGAGAGAGAGAGCTAGCGCGCACACACAAGCAGGGGAAGCAGTGAGCAGGAAGAGAAGCAGGCTCCCTGCTGAGCAGGGTTCCCAATGTGGGACTCATCCCGACCCCAGGATCATGACCTAAGTCAGCTGAGCCACCCAAGCTTCCCTCATTTAATTATTTTTGATGGTATGTGATAAGTGCTTTCAAATAAAATATTTTGCTTGTGTCAGTATACTATTAAAGTTCGTATTATAAATTTCATTGAAATAGAACTTTTATATTGGATTCTCAAACCAAAAAGGGGAAAAATTAAAATATTTTTATACAATAAAGATTATTTACACTCTCATATACATATTTAAACATTTTATCATATTACATTTTAACATTTCCCATTTAAAAAATGAAGCATACTGTTGATTTTTCTGTAAATTAAAACACTTTTAAAAGAAACTAAATTGAAATTTAATTGTATACTACTTCATCAAGAAAGAAGTTTATGGCCTGATGTTCGAGATTACCTCACTTTGCATCTTAACTAAAAGCTAGCTCTTCTCCTAGGGATGTCTCTTCTTCTCAGAGCTCTCTTGAGTAGAGACAGTTGTTCTCTCACCTCACAGGGCACAAACATGCTAATCACAATTTCTCCCCTCCCTTTGCCAATCTGACCATTGTTATCTGACTTTCAAAGCACTCTTCTTCGTTACTCGAGGGTATTCACATCTGCCTCAGTCCTCTTCCATCTTCAACTGGACTCTATGTCATGATGGGAGGAGCGCCGTCTTTGGGCTGCGGAGGAGAGCATCTTATCACACTTGCCTGATAATACTAGCCCAGACCAATTCTCTGCATTACCTCTAAAATCATAAACTCTAATAACCAAATCTCTAGGTCTTTTGTCCTTCCTTTCGTCCCCAGGACTCTCAGCTTAGTTCTCACTGTGATCTCCAGTCTCTCATTTCTATCCTTTCCCTCAGTCCACAAGATTCCTTCTTGGCTTGATTTCTTCCCCATTCTAGCCTAGACCTCCATCCACTGCATTATTTAACTATTACTTTCCCTCACCACTCTCAACACTTTATGAGTAATAACAAAAGATAATGTTTATTAGGCATGTTCTAGACATTTGGTATATTATTAACCACTTCATACATGTAACATTTAATTCTAAAAAGTTCCATGATTAGGTACTATTATTATTGCTAATTCACAGATCAAGAAAATATGAGCATGAAAGGTTTGATATCTTGGTTCAGGTGATGGATGTGGCTGAAAAGAGTTGTACTGAATTTCTGTCTAGTTCAGAACCCTTACTGTTTTAAATCATTATACTGGTACCTCAGTAGTTTTATTTTTCTTGTCTTGAAATTGCCCACTGGGTCATTTTTGTCATCCACTTTTCTATTCTTATATCAGGGCTTCTAAGAACTTCTGGAGAAAAATCACCAACTCTACGTGGATTAGATCCATGACAAATCATAGTTTCCAGAATCACCTGGACTTTTGTTTGAGTCCAGGTGAGAAAACTCTTTCCCTTCTGGCAGTGGCTAGTCTAAGGTTTCAGCACAATCCTCATCCTTATTAACCTTCCTCACATCTCATTCATTCTTAGCAAAGGACTGATTCCTACCTTACTAAGAAAATTATGACTATCTGTTATAAAGTACCTTTATTTCCAGCCCATACCCTGACAAGATCTTTATATTTGCAATGATTCTAGTCTCTTTTTCTGCATTACAAGAAGATGATGCCTGTGTTCAAGACTAATCCTTATGTTTGTTGACTCTGTGTCTCACACTCTTCCACCTAGATAAGAATCATAACACCCATTCCCATTTCTTGCCCTTTTTTTCTGTGCTTTCTGTCTCCCTATCTTTCTTGGCTCTTTCTCCTCAGTCTGGTCCATATCCTCCATTAACAGGCTACAGATATGCATTAGCCACGGTCCTCACAGAACACAGGACATTTGAAGAGAGTATTTAATAAAGTATTTGCAAAGCTCTAAGCAGACTGCAGGGAAACTATAAGCCCAGTAGACATGCAGGACTGAGGGGCAAGAGAACTGAACAGGTACTCTAGCCCAGTAAAAGAGTTAGGTGGGTAGGGCCAACTTAAGAGAAGTTTGTCAAGTGACAGAACTTGTTTTAATTGACTATAGGAAGATTTCCGAGAAATAAATACCTCAACTTTATTCTCCTTTCTCCAGTTTCCTGACAGAGCCTCCCATTGGCCAAACACAACCAGGAGCCAGAGGACGAAAGTATATAATTATATCACATAGAGAACAGCCCCCTAGGGCACAGAACAGGGTGGAGAAGGGTAGAAAGTGGATCTAGATGGGGCAAACAGAAGATAGAAATATTTATGGAATGACATTTTTTTAGGGGGAACATTGGTAGTCTGATTTTCATTAGAATCCCAATTTTAAATAAGAAATGTCCTTTTAAGATTTTAAGTCATCACTAATTTGTTCCTAGGCAATAGAATGAATTTCAAAAAACTATTATTGATTTCTACTATTCTCTGTTCCATTGCTCAAAGTGCCCATTTACTATGTGTCTTGACCTTAGTAGGTACAAAATAAATGATTGATTGAATTTGTATTAGTTTTACTACTCATCATTCTCTGTTGGTTTGTGTTTCTGTTGCCTGGTAGTTTTCGGAGGCTTCATTCCATAAAAAACAAAGGTGAGAGAAAAAGCAAAAACAAAAATATTCAGGATGTTTTCTCCAAGTAGCACAATGTCAAAACAAACAAACCATGGAGTGATGTTACACATTGTAGAGAAAGATTAATTTTAAAGGAAGGAAATAATTTTCCCCTCTATGCCTGGCTTTGGTTAAGTTATGGTGCATCATGGCCAAACTGTATATGGCCTGGCCAGGCCAAAGGGCCAAAGGTCCTTTCAGATTTGGCTGCCCCCACACCTGCACAAACACCCTTTCAGAAAGGGTGCAGTTACATTTGGCGACTGGCCCCCCCACTGCTCTTTCATCAGGGCTTTTTCTTGCTTTCCCGCATTTATCCAGCATGTATCTTGACTAGCATATTCCTGAAATTGATATATCTGTGGCTTTCCTGGGAGTGTGAAGTTGAAGAGGGTGGAGGTTTGCTTCCTGTGGTTGATCAAAGACTGTCCTGGCTTTCTCGGAAGTACCAAAGCCCCAAGTCTCCCTTGGGTATGTCTGAAGGTTTGCACAGCTGTCTTACGTTCGGGGTAGGGTGGATCATCACCAATTATTTTGTCATCATTATGTCCTAAAATGGTAACATTTTGCCACTTGGGCATATAAAGGAAATATGGAAACACACTAATGGTCATGGACTGGGGAGAGGGTGACATGCAAATCTCAGCTTTATCTTGAAATCAGGCAGATTCTTAAGAAAACGCCATTGTCTTCTGAGGAAATCGGAATCATTTGTGTTTACTCTTCAGACTGTTTTCCCATTCAACTTTGTATTTCCTTTTCTAATTCTTTATAAACAATTGGAATCCTTTAGAAAAATGTCTCCTGCCATCAGGCATAAAATAGGGGAGGTACATGTCTGGTCACCATCATTTGATGTCTGGACATATGTTCCAGTTTATAGGTTCAGTTTCAAATAAACAGGAAATCCTACCAAAGCTTTTCACTGTTATAAGAAATTATACCTACTCTGTGGTTATATGCGTCCAGGGGAAAAATGGAGCTGAAATCAGGTTAAATGCACACCGATTGGAAAATTGAAAAAGGCAGGAATAGTTTTCTTATTAGTATCACTCATTTCCATGTAATTAAACACTGGATATTGTATATACATTTGAATTAAAATAAGACTATTTTCAAATGAGGCTTTTATTCTTTATTACTTTGTAGGCATTTTCCCTATGTTTATTCTCCTCACAAATATTTAAAAAAAATGTTTTGTTAGGGCTTTAAAAAAAAAGTTTTGTTAGTCACTATACAGTGCATCATTTGTAAAAACTAATGATTAATTTTTAGTCAGTCTTTGATGCAGTGTTGCATGATTCATTGTTTGCATATAATACCCAAATGCTCCATGCAATCTGCACCCTCCTTAATCACCAGGCTCACCCATCCCACCAACCCCTTCCCTTCTGAAATCCTTAGTTTGTTTCCCAAGGTCCATAATCTCTCATGGTTCATCTCCCACTCCGATTCCCCACTCCCCTTCATTTTTCTCTTCCTTTTCCTAATGTCCTCCATGCTATTCTTTGTGTTCCACAAATAAGTGAAACCATATGATGATTGACTTTCTCTGCTTGACTTATTTCACTTAGCATAATCTCCTCCAGTCCCATCCATGTTGATGCAAAAGTTGGGTATTCATCCTTTCTGATGGCTAAGTATTTCATTTTATATATGGACCACATCTTCTTTAGCCATTCATCTGTTGAAGGGCATCTTGGCTCTTTCCACAGTTTGGCTTTTGTGGACATTGCTGTTATGAACACTGGGGTGCATATGGCCCTTTTTTTCATTACATCTGTATCTTTGGGGTAAATACCCAGTAGTGCAATTGCTCTATTTTTAATTTTTTGAGGAATCTCCACACTGTTTTCCAAAGTGGCTGCATCAACTTGCACTCCTATCAACAGTGTAAGAGGGTTCCCCTTTCTGCACAACTTCTCCAACATTTGTTGTTTCTTGCCTTGTCAATTTTTGCCATCCTAATTGGTAAGGTGGTATCTCGATGTAGTTTTGATTTGAATGTCCCTGATGGCTAATCATGATGAACATTTTTTCATGTGTCTGTTAGGCATTTCTATGTTTTCTTTGGAGAAGTGTCTGTTCATGTCTTCTGCCCAATTTTTGATTTGGTTATCTGTTTTTTAGGTGTTGAGTTTGAGGAGTGCTTTATAGATCTTGGATATCAGCCCTTTGTAGTGTCATTTGCAAATATCTTCTTCCATTCTGTGGGTTGCCTCTTTGTTTTGTTGACTGTTTCTTTGCTGTGCAGAAGCTTTTTATCTTGATCAAGTCCGAAAAGTTCATTTTCACTTTTGTTTCCTTTGCCTTTGGAGACATGTCTTCAAAGAAGTTGCTGCCTGTGTTCTCCTCCAGGATTTTGATGGATTCCTTTCTCACATTAAGGTTTTTCATCCCTTTTGAGTTTATCTTTTTGTATGGTGTAAGAATGGTCTAGTTTCATTCTTCTATATGCAATTGTTCAATTTTCCCAGTGTTATTTGTTGAAGAAACTGTCTTTTGTCCATTGGATATTTTTTCCTACTTTGTCGAAGATTAGTTGACCATAGAGTTGAGAGTCCATGTCTGGGCTCTCTATTCTGTTCCATTGATCTATGTGTCTGTTTTTGTGTCAGTACCATGCTGTCTTGGTGATTACAGCTTTATAATATAGCTTGAAATCAGGCAATGTGATGCCTCCAGCCTTGTTTTCCTTTTTCAACTTTTTCTTGGTGATTTGAGGTCTTTTTTGATTCTATACTCATTTTAGGATTGTTTATTCCACACTGAAAAATGTCATTGGTATTTTCATTGGGATGGCATTGAAAGAAAGTATAGACTTCTCTGGGCAACATAGACATTTTAAAAAACATTTTATTTATTTATTCATGAGAGACAGAGAGAGAGAAGCAGAGGGAGAAGCAGAATCCCCACTGAAAGAGTTGATCCCAGGACCCTAAGATCATGACCTGAGCTGAAGGAAGACACTTAAAAATCTGACACTTAACAAAGAATCCAGCATAGACATATTAACAATGCTTATTCTTCCAATCCATGAGCATGGAATGTTTTTCCATATTCTTGTGTCTTCTTCAATTTTTTTTCACAAGAGTTCTGTAATTCCTAGAGTATAGATCTTTTCCACTTGGTTAGGTTTATTCCAAGGTATCTTATGGTGTTTGGTGTTGTTGTAAATGGAGTTGATTCTCTAATTTCTCTTTCTACAGTTACATCATTAGTGTATAAGAAAGCAACTGATTTCTGCATATTGATTTTGTATCCTGCCACATTATTGAATAGCTGTTTGAGTTCCAGTAATTTGGGGATGGAGTCTTCTGGGTTTTCTACATAAAGTATCATGTCACCTGTGAAGAGAGAGAGTTTGACTTCTTCTTTGTTAATTTGAATACATTTTATTTCTTTTTGTTGTCTGATTGCTGTTGCTAGGACTTCTAGTACTATGTTGAACAATAGTGGTAGATGTGGGCATTTTTGTCTTGTTCCTGATCTCAAGGGAAAGGCTCTCAGCTTTTCCCCAATGAGAATGATATTCACTGTGGGTTTTTCGTAGATGGATTTTATGAAGTTGAGGAATGTTCCCTCTATCCCTATGCTCTGAAGAGTTTTAATCAGGAAAAGATGCTGTATTTTGTCAAATGCTTTTTCTGTATCAATTGAGAGGACCATGTGGTTCTTGTATTTTCTCTTACTTATGTGTTCTATCACACTGATTGATTTGAGGGCACTGAACTACCCTTGCATCCCGGGGATAAATCCCACCTGGTCGTGGTGGATAATACTTTTAATATTCTGTTGGATCCTATTAGCTAGGATCTTGTTGAGAATTTTGGCATCCATATTCATCAGGGATATTGCTCTGAAATTGTCTTTTTTGATGGGGTCTTTGCCTGGTTTGGGGATCAAGATAATGCTGGATAAATAGAGTCTGGAAGTTTTCCTTCTGTTTCTGTTTATTGAAACAGCTTCAGGAGAATAGGAATTGTTTCTTCTTTGAATGTTTGGTAGAATTCCTCACGGAACCCATAAGGCCCTGGACTCTTGTTTTTTGGGAAGTTTTTTGATCACTGCTTCAATCTCGTTACTTGTTATTGGTCTATTCAGGTTGTCAGTTTCTTCCTGATTCAGTTTTGGTCATTCATGATTTCCAGAAATGCATCCATTTATTCCAGGTTGCTTGTCTTATAGTGTTGATAATAATTTTTTTAAAAAGATTTTATTTATTTATTTAATGGATAGAGATCACAAGTGGCAGAAAGGCAGGCAGAGAGAGAGGGGGAAGCAGGCTCCCTGGTGAGCAGAGAGCCAGATGTGGGGTTCAATCCCAGGACCCTGAGATTATGATCCAAGCTGAAGGCAGAGGCTTAACCCACTGAGCCACCCAGGTCCCCAATAATAATTTCTGATAATTGTATTTATTTCCTTGGTGTTGTGATCTCTCCTTTTTCATTCATAATTTTATTAATTTGGGTCCTTTCTCCTTTCTTTTGGATATGTCTGGCCAGTGGCTTATTAATCCTTTCAAAGAACCAGCTTCTAGTTTCATTAATGTGTTCCACTGTATTTCTCTAATTCATTGATCTCTGCTTTAATCTTTATTATTTCCATTCTCTTGCATGGGTTAGGTTTAATTTGTTGTTGATTCTCCAGATCTTTAATGTGTAAAGATAGATTGTGTATTGGGGATTTTATGTTTTTTTGAGTGAGGCTTGGATGGCTATGTATTTCCCTCTTAGGACCGTGGCACATCCCAAAAGTTTTGGATTGATGTATCTTCATTCTCATTGGTTTCCATGAGTTGTTTAAGTTCTTCTTTGATTTCATGGTTGACCCAAACATTCTTGAGCAGGATGATCTTTAGCTTCCAAGTTATTGAATTTCTTCCAAACTTTTTCTTGTGATTGAGTTCCACTTTCAGAGAATTGTGGTCTGAGAATATGCAGGGAATAATCTCAATCTTTTGGTATCAGTTGAAACCTGATTTGTGACCCAGTATGTGATCTATTCTAGAGAAAGTTCCATGTGCACTTGAGAAGAATGAGTATTCTATTGTTTTAGGGTAGAATGTTCTTTATATATCTGTGAGGTCCATCTGGTCCAGTGTGTCATTCAAAGCTCTTTTTCTTTCTTGATTTTCTGCTTAGATGATCTGCCTATTGCTGATAATGGAGTGTTGAGTTCTCCTACTATTAATGTATTATTATCAACATGTCTGCTCATTTTGATGGGGTATAGATTTAGAATTGTTGGATCTTCTTGTTGGATAGACCCTTTAAGAATGATATTGAGAGACAGGGCAAGGGGTCATGGGGGAAGGAAATGAAAAAATTGAAATGAGATGGGACTGGGGAGGGAGAAAAACCATAAGAGACTCAATCTCAGGAAACAAATGGAAGGTTGTTGGAGGGGAGGCGGGTGGAAGGGATAGAGTAGCTGGGTTATAGACATTGGGAAGGGTATGTGCTAAAGAACCCCTGAAGCAAATAATACATCCTGTTATTAAAAAAAGAGAATGATATAGTATCTTTCTGTATCTTTAACTACAGTCTTTAGCTTACAATCGAATTTGTCTGATATGAGAATTGCTACCCCAGCTTTCTTTTGTGGCCCACTGGAATGAAAGATAATTCTCCATCCCTTTACTTTCAGTCTGGATGTGTCTTCAGGTTCAAAATGAGTCTCTTGTAGATTGCATATGGATGGATCTTTTCTTTTTATCCAATCTGTAACCCTGTGATGTTTTATACAAACATTTAGGCCATTCACATGGAGAGTGATTATTGAAAGATAGGATTTTATTGTCATCATGTTGCCTATGAAGTCCTTGCATTTATAGATTGTCTCTGTATCACTCTTGGGGTCTTTCTTCTTTTATAGAACCTTCCTTAATATTTCTTACAGGGCTGGCTTAGTGGTTGCATATTTTTTCAGTTTCTGCCAGTCCTGGAAGCTCCTTATCTCTCCATTTATTCTGAGTGACAGCTTGGCCAGATAAAGAATTCTTGGCCACATATTCTTCTCATTTGTACTCTGATGATGACTTGCCCACCCATGCTGGCTTGCTGGTTCTCTGCGGATAGGTCTGACGTTATTCTGATATTCCTCCCTCTGTAGATAAGGAATCTCTTCCCCTTAACTGCCCTTAAGATGGTTTCCTTGGTTCTAAGATTTGTGAATTTTACTATCACATGCCATGGAGTTGGTCTGGTATCCTTGATCTTGGGAGGGGTCCTCTCTGCTTCTAGGACATGAATGCTGGATTAGGGACATTCTCACTATAATTTGCTCAAATATATCTTCTAGTCCTTTCTCTCTTTCCATCCCCTCAGGGATCCCAATAATTCTGACATTGAAAAGTTTCATGGTGTCATTTATTTCTCTAATTCCGTTTTCATGGATTTTAAGCTGTTGTTCCAAGATTCCTCCTATTCCTTCTTTTCTATCAGTTTGTCTTCAAGATTGCTAATTCATTCTTCTGCTTCATTTACCTTAACTGTTAGAGTATCTAGATTAGATTGTATCTCATTGATAGCATTTTTAAATTCTGCCAGATCCACTCTCATTTCTGCCCTTAGCAAATCTATGTTGCCATTAATAGTTTTCTCTAGCCTGACTGTTGTCTTCATAACTGCTACCATGAAGCCTATTTCTGACATCTTGCTTAGATCTATATCCATTAGATCTGTAGGAGATGCCATTGTTTCTGGGTCTTTTCTTTGTTGGGAGTTTGTCCTCATAGTCATTATGTCATAGTCATTTAGTTGTGGTTGAGGGGATGTACAACTAAAAATATCAACCATAATCTGGGCAAGGTGCACCCTGGGAGGTTTCAGAGCAATGGGAAGTCAACACCAAAAAGAAAAAAGAAAAAAAAAAACAGCCAAAATGAGACCCAAGAGTAAGATTTATAAAGCACAAAAACAAAAACAAACAAAAATACTGAAAAAAACAAAACAAAACAAAACAAAACAAAAAAGGAACCCTAAATAAAAGCTTGTGAGGGGAAGGTGGCTATAAGCCCTAGATATTGGCGAGGTAGGGTATTTCAGTTCTTCCTTGGTATATTTTGTTCTTTTTGTTAGACACTTCTACTTCCCAGAGATACAGGGAAATTGAAACTGGTATATATATAAAGGTAGTATTGAATAGGGAAAAAAGGACTATGTTGAAACTTATATCTCTATATACAAAAAAATGAAAAAGAAAAAAGTATATTTATGAAAAAATTCAAGTTAAAAAGTTACAATGGAATATGTTGCATTAAACATCCAGTTGAAGTGATAAGTAGGTAAAAAAAAAAAAAACAAGAAATATGAGAAAGAATTTAAAAAAGAAGAAAGAGAAAAGTCATAGCTAATAAATATACAGACCATGAGGCAACACCAGGAGCTTAATATACTGTTTTCTCCTGGTGTTGGGGTTTTACAGCTTTATGGGGACCCTGTGGTTGTTGTCCTCTTGTTCTTTCAGCTTGTCTTCTGAGGATGGGGCCTGCTACATTGTTTTTCAGTCAGTTTTGCTTGGACAGAGTTGCCCTGCCTCCTATCCATGGAGCCCTACCAGGGCTCCATGGTAACTGGCTTTTTGGGCTTTTTTTCTCCGGAGGCTTTTGTTCTCTGGTGGCTTTTTGCACTTTTCTGGAGGGTCAGAGCAAAGTAAACTGTCTGTACCTGAAGATCCTCCTTGGAGAGAAGGCACAGTCTGCTCCTCTCTGAATCTTCCAGAACACACAGACTCCCTCTCTGTAAGTGCAGCTGAAAACTGTAGCCTCCCATAGGCAGTGTGCACCCCAGTGTTCCTTTCAGTGGTCAACACAGGCCCCCATTTGTCTCTGTACTCCTGGGCCACAAAAACTACTAGTGATCCTGGTCCAGGTGAGCCTGGACCCCAGTGGCTGCCATTCCTGGGACCATGGGCTCCAGTCCAAGCGGGGTCCTCTTCGGTGTGGACACTGGTGGCAGTGGGGGACTGGTAGTGACAGCCTCCAGCCCCAGAGACCATTGACTCAAGTCCGCACTGGGTCCTCTCAGGCATGGGCAGAGAGTAGCAGTGGCTGTACTGGAACTGTGGGCTTAGATCTGGCCCTGCTGCTGCTCAGTCCCAGCATTTGCTCCTTAAGTCCCTTTGTTCTGTTTGAGCATTGTTATCAGTCTCTTCCCATCTTATAGCCACCGGTCTCCAAGCTATTGCTGGTCCCCAAATGCAGGGCAGTTTTGGATTGAAGTATTACCTTCCAGTGGGTTGCTTCTGGAGGCTCACCCCCCCTTCTGTATATCCTCCCATATCTGTGTGTGCAATCGTAACCCCATCCTTTGTACCTCTCCACTGATGATCCTCTGCCCCCGTAGAGATCCAGATGTGTATAATCTTACATCTCAGGCTGATTTCATCGGTGTTCATATTGGCTTGGTAGATTTCTAGCTAAATTCAGAAAACCGGATGAAAAGGAGTCCTCCCACTCCTCCACCATCTTGGGCCCCTTATTGAGGGCCTTTTAAGTACCAAGTAGATTTTAGACTCTGAGATTACAAGAGGGAATAGCAGGCAAAGTACTTGAATTTGTAGAGCTTGTATTTGATTGAGACAGAAGTGCATGCAGGTAGAGTAGCTGGTAGAAATGAGGTCTACAAAGAAGAGTGAAGCAGTGTGAAGAGAGCACTTCAGCTAGTCAGAGATGGCCTCTCAGAAGAGGAACCTTCTAGGGGAGAGCTGAGTGTTGTGAGGGAGTGAACCATGAGGCCATCTAAGGAAGGAACATTGCACAAAGTGAACTCTACAATCTGTGTGTGGATACATATGGTTGCACAGTAAAAGCAAGTGGTAAAAGTGCATATCTAGATTATATACTTTATATCATCTATGAAGGTTCATTTAATGTGTCAATCTGACTGGCCATGGGGTGCCCAGATTAAATATTTCTGCATGTTTGTGAGGGTGTTTCCAGATGACAGCATTTGAATGGGTAGATTCAGTTAATGAGTTAGCTTTTCCCAAGTGGCAGGTGGGTACACATCACCCAATCTGTTGAGGGTCTGAATAGAACAAGATGTGGAGGAAGGAGGAAGTGATATCTTCAGTCAGGATATCTTATCTTCTCCAGGCCTCGGATTGGGGTTTATACCACTGACTTCCCTCATTCTCAGGCTTTCGGACTCAGACTGAAGTACACCACCAGCTGTCCTGGGTCTCCAGCTTGCAGAAGGCAGATCTTGGGACTTCTCAGTTTTTATAATTACATGAGCTAGTTCCTCATAATTAATCTCTGTGATACATATATATATATATATATATTGTATTATACATATTATATATAATATATATTAAATGCATATGTATAAATGCATACATATGTATTATAATACATACATACATATCAAATTCACATTTATAAATGCACATATGAATGCTATGTTTCTCTGGAAAACCCTGACTAATAGTTTATCCATCTCACTATTTCTCTACTTATCGCTTTCTCTCTCTCTCTCTCTCTCTCTCTCTCCCTATTATCCATCAGATGTATCCATGTATTTATCTATCATCTACATACCTCTATATTCTATTATCTATCCCTCTATTTATCTACCATCTATCACTCTACCAAAAGGATATTGCCATACTTGTTTGAGTTTCTGTTTTCTGTTTGAATGCCTGATGACCTAGATGACCATTCAGCCACATGATGGTATATATTCCTAGGATTTATTAGATCATACTCCAGAGACTCAGGAATGATCTGAAGCAGGAACCAGGGCCTGAGAAGCTTTAGCAACCAAGGGAGAGGGGGAAATTACTCTCTGAGCCAGAGCGGGAATGGTTTGAATGGCTAAGTTCAGTGGGTTGGTGGCGCTCACAGCTCTACTGGAAACAGAATATGCTTTGTACAGTAGCACTGGGCTTGCTAGTCAGAACTGCAAGCTCTTCAGTGGGCCCTGCACTTGTGCGGTTGGCAATTTGTGCTGGGTCTGAGAGATGCATCCAACAGAAAGGTGGGGAGGTGAGGACATATCTGGAGGTATAGTAAACCAGTTTGACAGGAATAGAGGTTTTGAAGAGAAGGGTGAGAACAAGTATCAGGAATGCAGGTTAAATTGTGGAAGGCCTGAAATACAGTGCTGGAAGCAAGTCTTTACAGATGAGTGAGCCTTAGTTACCTCATCTCTAAAATGGGGATAATAATACACATGTCATGGGTTGAGAATGAGATGACATAGTGCATGTAAGATGTCCAGCATTACATTGTACACATATTAAGTGCTTCATAAAAAGTAACTGCTGCTTTGATAATTAAAGTGATGTTTAAGGATGATTAATGTGGCAATAGTGTGTGGGATTAGTTGGAGGAGGGAAATAGTGGAATAGGGAGCCCAGTTACAAGGTTGTTTTAACAATGTAGACATAAATATGGTACTAACGAGGGTGGGAAAGCAGGGGCTCAGGAGAAACCACCTGCAGGGAGAGGTAAGAGGCTTTAGAAACTGCCTGGGAACATGCCCTGAAGGTGATGGGGAGCTTAGAGACCACTGGGGTTTGGCCTGGCTGCCTCCAGTACCATGGGACTGGTTTTGACTCAGCTTGTTAAAGGACACTTTGGCTGGAAGGAATGGGATGTGGAGGGAGCCCGTGGTTAGAACAGGGGTTACACTGGGAAAAGGAGGATGAGGAGGGTCAAGGAAAAGTTGAGGCATAGAAACAGAATAGTCTGGAGGAGTGCGGCCCTACAGCAAGACCTCCTGGTCCGTGGAGGAACAGTGCCAAGGCCACCCTGCCTGGTAGGCTGTTCACGGCAGCGGAGAATCTCCAGCATTAAACCAGACTCCTTCCTCCCTGTCCTCTTTTCTTTTTTTTCCTGCCTTCCCTTCCCTTCTGCTTCTCTTCCCCCCTTCCCCCCATCTTTCCTTCCTCAGTGAAAGAGGGGGCTAGGTTCTGTGCCTGGTACTGGGCATGTAAAGTTAAACAAATGAGATCCCTGTTCTCAAGAAATTTATTATCCAAAGTGAGTTAGAAAAAAGGTTGATACAAATTTGAGGAGTGGGTTCTATAAATGAGGTCCGGTTATGCGGAACTGAGAAAGAACTAACTGGCAAAGTAGAAATCTTTTCTTCTCTTCCTGAGGATCTGGGAAGTAGTAGATAAGATTTAGGTGCATTTACTTATTCATAATCTCTAGGGGATAAGAGTGTCTTTTCATCTATAGGTTATATGAAAGGGTTTTCATTCATGGGTGAGACGAGTGGATTTTGTTCCAGACTTGCTTGTGCAGGTGAGAAATGTGTGGCCTGTGACGACAGAAGGTAATTGTGATTTTCATTTGAAGAATGTTGAAATGATCCATCTCATGATCATAATACATTGCAGAATTGTGTACCTTACTTTTCTTCCTGAGTTAATAGTCCAAACTCCTTTATTTTTCTCTGATGATGAACCGTTAGATCTGTCACTCTCCAAGTACCATCTATGGACCTGTATAGGAGCAGTAGCACCTGACAATAGGTTAAGAATGCTTATTCTCAGGTCCTACCCCAGCCCTACTGAGAGAGAAGTTGTGGAGACAGAGACCAGCCATCCATCATCCAAGTTTTCCAAGTCATCTGAGTGATTTTGAGATCAGCTGAAGTTTGACTGTTGCTGTAGGTTCCTAGAACGGAGTGTTGCATTTCGTGGGTAATCAATAACAACTGTTGAATCAAGCCAATATCTGATGCTTTTCCCCCACATCTATGCAAGAGGTGGTAGCAGACTTCCAGGGGGAAATACTGTCTAAGGTTCTCGTGGAAAGTGGAAGAAACCCAGATTTGTCCTTTCCTTGCCTGGCCTGATTTTCCTTTTTTCCTTATTCTCAGCAGCCGTTAAATTAAACTGTTACTCTGTGTGAGATCCAGGTTCGAGTTCGGGGATAGCTGCGCCCTCTGCTTGTTAAACTACAGAATAACACAGGGTAAAAAAAGAATCATGGGGCAGCTGTTCCTTCTTCAGTCTCTAGGTCTTGTGTGGAATCTGAGAGAGGAGCACTCTTGCTTGGTTGAAACTTTCTTCCCGGTCACATATCAGTATTTGAACCTGTGCGTTAATGTCTCCTCTTTAGAACTTCCCCTCTTAGTTCCCTCCCTGACCTCTTGCTCACTATCTTTTACAACTTTCTTTTTCTGTCTGGGACTCTCCCTCTTTTCTCTTTGTTTGGGTTATTTCAACCACTTCCATGGCTCCAATTATTGTTTCTAAGGGAATTTCTCCCAAATGTATCCTTAGAGCACAGGCCTTCAGCAGAGCACCAGACCTCTCTTTCTAACTGTAATGTCCACATGGACATCCTGCCTGTGACTTAAACTTCACCTGTCTGAACCCAACCACTCAATTTCTTTCACCGTCGGACACTTCTTCCCAAATTCTCCATTTCTGTTCCGGGTGCCATCATCCTCAGAGTCACACTTGAAATGTCAGCCTCATCTGTAATGTGTGGGATCCAGGTGAACGCAGAATTAAGGAGTGTGCATGCTGGGATATTCCCCAAAGGGATTCCCTCTCATTTTGGCCCCTTGTTTGCTCACTGCCTTCTTATGTTGGCTTTTCCCCACCTCTCCACTAGGCGACTGCAATAGCCTCTTCCCTGTCTTTCCCTCTGCGCGAGAGACCAGGAAACTGCAAGAAATTGCCCTTAGCCTTTTCTTTCTCATTTTCAAATCCCCAAATCATTGTTAAATATGTGGGGAAAATCATCTTGTTCTGAAGTTGTATAATAAAGCTCTCCGTAGCAGCTTGTTCAGTGTGGGCTTGAGAGCATAAACAAATGGAGGTCATTTTGCCTTCTGGGGGGTTATTTTTAATATTCAAGATTTTTCCGTTCCTGCTCATTTCCCCTGCTTCTTGCTTCAGAAGCTCCTCACAGCTAAATCCATTGGTAGCTTCCACAAAACATAAATCCCAGAAAGGAATGCATAATTTATTCATAGGATCTTCAGTCAAAACATAGGTGATAATGTATTAGACACATTCTAATAACACATTATCACCTGGCTTTGCACACTGCATGGAAACAGCAAATTAGATTTCTGAAAGGAGAGAGAGTACTGATAATGCCAGGATTTGCTGACATTAAGAGTGACCTTTCCGAATGAGCGAGGGAAAGAAAGGACAAGGATCAATATTTTAAAAAGTATTTTAGATTCATTGTTCAGTTCATCTTGACAACAAGTCTTATTTAACAGATGAGGAAACTGAGACTCAGAGAGGTTTGATAACTGACTCAAGGTCATATTTCCACAAGGACTAGCGATTCTGCCTTGAGTATTTTGGACCCCTAAAACCAATTTGCTCTTTATTACACCAGGTTTTTCCAAAAGGATTCCATGGGACATGAGTTCAGTGGAATGATAATGCATATTCTCTGTAAAAGGTCAATCAAATTACACAACAATCTCAGCACTGTTCTTTTGTAGTGAACTCCTCTCTCTCCCTCGACCCCTGCCAACAATTGCTCTCTTCTCTGTTCCTTAAAGTGTGCCTTTTCCAGATGTCATATAAATAAAATCATGTAGTATGTAGCCTTTTGCTTTAACTCTCCTTATTTCTTAGCTAAATTCATTTGAGATTCACCATGTTGTGTGTATGAACAGTTTGTTTCTTTTTACTGCTAGATGGGATTCCGTCCTAACTTTATACTTAGAACACATACAGGTTGTTTCTCATTTTTTGCTGATTGTAAATAAAGCTGCCATGAACAATCACATACAGGTTTGGGAGTAAATAGAAGTTTTCACTTATTTTGAGTGGGATTGCTATACAGTGGAGAAAAGCCTGGAAGTAAATGCAAAGTTCCTTACATCTTTAGCTCCCAGAGATTCTATATTTTCTTGTTAGCCCACACCTGACCTTAACACTGACAATTTTGAATTCATCTTAAACATGTCTGGATGCATCTGCCTCAAGGGAAATAGGGCTACAGTTCATTCTCTCCTTGCCAATGTCTTTCAAGTGTCTGTCTTTTTTTAGATTGCTGGCTAGCTGGTTACCCTAAAACCTCAACTCTCTGAAAGGCTCATGAAAAGTTGTGAATTTTCATTTTGTTTGGCATTTTTGTTGTTAGTTTAAATTGCAGCTTTTCACATTTTAAGCTGAAGCTAATTCCAAGCTAGAATTCTATTTGCCCACTTAAAAAACATAATCCCAAATATTAACAATGGTTTGGAATAGATCCAAATGATTCTGAAAATGGGTGCGGTTAACTTCCAATATTGTTGGTGGCTTGGGTTTACGTGCATGTAGAGAATTTCTTCAAATTTTCTCTTCTGTAAACATGGAGGGTTAATCTGCATGGACTCCAGGTTCTCATGTATTTTTTAATACCATCTGCATGTACATCCTATAAAGAGAGGCTTTACATCTCCTGGCTACAGTTTCCTTACATCTAACAAATATTAGTTTTAAATTAGTCTCTTTTGTGTATTCGTGTGCAAGAGAGAGAAAGAGGGAAGAGCAAGGAGAGAGAGAGAGAAGGCAGAGAGAGAGAGAGAAAAAAAAATGATGGTGGTATATAGGAGTTAACATTTTCTGTCCTCCCTGAGATCATGGAAAAGAAAATACTTTTGGATGCCCATTCCTTCAGGCATACCTTTCTCACTCCCTTATCTTTGCTGTCATCATCCCCCAACTTCCTGATCACTATAGTATGTTCACTGGGGTCATGGAATCATCCAAGTCATCCAATACTCTATTCTCTGCAGTGTATGAGTCACCAAAATTGTGCCTCTACAAGTACATGATTTCAAACCTGATCTCAGGTTTCAGACCTCCTCTCAGAATCTTTTTTTTTTTTTTTTTTTTTTTGTGGCTCTAGCCTGCTCATTCTCCTATTAAACTCAGAGAATATTCCAAAAATATTACTTCCCTCTTTAAAAATTTCAGGCTACTGTCCAAATGCTCATTGAGCTGATGATCTCATTGCCTGTTGAACAAAGGGACACAGCCATCCAGTGGGATTTGTGACTATTTTTTTCACGCTCCTCAGTGTATTTTCAGATATAGGTCCTAATCTTGTCTTTTTGTTTTAGTTGAAAATTGCGTCTCCTCCAATCTAAGATTGATGTCTCGCAATCCAGCAGTTTCCATCTAAAATTTCAAATCAGCTGTCAATTTTGACCACCCACCACCAACCTGTTGATATTTTGATTGGGAATTATAGAATCTATGAAGATTCATATCAATTATTCAATTAATGATTATTGACATATCTGATAATATATCCTGTTTGAAGGCTACTTTTCTGGTACTAATATATTGATCCCAGATTTCTTTTATTAGTATTTGCATCCCTTTTCTCTTCTTTTACTCTTAATCTAGTCACATTTTTATATTTAAAGTGATAATCTTGGGGCACCTGGCTGGCTCAGTTGGTTGAGCATCTGACTCTTGGTTTCGGCTCAGGTCATGATCTCAGGGTCCTGGGATCAAACCCTTAGTTGGGCTCTGCACTCAGTGGAGAATCTGCTTGGGATTCTCTCCCTCTCCCTTTGCCTTTGTCCCTGCTCATTCTCTCTCTGTCTTTAAAATGAGTAAATAAATCTTTTTCAAAAAAGTGAGATTCTTTCAGACAACATAAAGTTGGATTATCCTTTTTTTATTTGTTCTGAAATACCACTGTGTTTAAATTGGAGTGTTGAGGACATTTATATTAACATAATTGTTGATATGTTTGGTTTATATTTAGCATATTACTCTTTTTTTCTATTTGTTTCATCTGTTTCTTGCCCAGGTCCTCCTCCTTTCCCTTCTTTCAGACTAATTCAGTATTTTTAAAATAAATATTTCATTTATTTATTTGTTTATTATTTTAGATAAAGAGAGAGAGAGTGAGCACATGCATGTGAGCCAAGGGAGGAGGCGGAGGGAGAGGGAGAAAGAGAATCTTAAGCAGACTCCCTGTTGAGCATGGAGCCTGATATGGGGCTTGATCTCATGACCCTGAGATCATGTGAGCTGAAACCAAGAACTGGACACTCAACTGACTGAGCCACCAGATGCCCAGGACTAATTCAGTATTTTGTATGATTTTATTTCCTTTATGATATTGACTTTTTAGTCTTATTTCTTGTTTTATTTTTGAGTGGTTTTTTAGGGTTTACGCTATGAATCCTTACCTTATCACAATCCGTTTTTTTTTTTTTTTTATGTGTAACTTAAGACTCTTTCAACGTATATTTCCATTTTCTTCATTCTTCCTTTGACTTTTACAAAGTTTAAATCAGGAGTAATTCCTTAGTTCAGGGCCATTTTCACTACACCAATTGGAAAGGTCTATGATGAATTCCAGGGATACTAAGACATAGGCTTCATCCCCCAGGCACTTACTTGAAAATATGGAACATATTTAAATGGGAAGCAATTATAATGGGGCAAAGAAATACATGTGGTAAAAGTCTAATGACCAGAATAGTTACCTAGTACAAAATGACCTAAGAGAAGATCAGCATGGATTGAAGTGGCCAAGAAAAGCCCCATCAAGAGGATGGAGCTCAAAACAAGGATTTACCAAAAGAAGAATTTTATTAATTAAACAAGAATGAACAAGATGGTGACTCTGTGATTTGGGAAAAGAAGTCAGGTGAAAATAGCTTGACTGGAATGAGGAATTCAAGCTGCAAACCATGAATTTGGAGAGGATGGCATTTTGTGAAGTTAAGCACAATATTTCTTGCGGAATATTGTTTTATCATTTTACAAATTGTATTTCTATGGCTTTGTCCCTTTATGTCATTCTATCCCACTCCTTTTCGATAGATAATGGTGGTTTGTTATACAGCTTTCCAAAAGCAGCTTTACTTTCATAAACCTTGTATCTAATAATGATTTGTTAATGGGTTACTGAAGTGAGAAAAGTAAGAGGCATAGAATTTAAGTGATGGAGAAGGCAATAAGAGTGTAGCAGAGACCATCACTTTAAGTCTTGAGAAAAATTTGCTTAAATATGGAGGACAGAAAATTCTTAGGTTCATTCTCTCTTACCTCAGTCCCCCTGCTTTACCACATGTTAGTGAGATTTACCTCTCTTTAAACGTCTATCTAATTATTTTCTCATGTCACAACTTATACTGCTTCTCACACCTTAATTAATACTTCAGTGACCTACTAAGTGACATCATTTCAGAGTAGTTGCCTGAAACCAGAGAGGGGGTGGTCTGCCCCCTCTCTGATGGGGTCACCTGAGTGGCTGTGCAGGTGTTCCAGTCTTCCTTCACTACTTCGTGGCACTTCTCAAGGACAACATGTTACCAAAAGGATCATTCTCATTGATACATAAGGACTGTTTTTCAGTCAGTAGTGTATTACTTCTCTATAGTCAATGATATGTAAACATATATATATATATATTTTTACGACTACTAACATGGTCCGGTGATACCTCCTGCTACTATCATCACATCTGGCAGTACACAGCTGCTGTCACAAAGCACTACCATCACCGATACTGCTGTGGTCACCATTACCACTATCATTGTTGGCTGTTATGCTCAGCCCTGGGCTAAGCGTTGTCTCTAGCTCATTTCTAATCATCCAAGATTCCTGCATTGTTGTCCTTATGCTACAAGAGTATGCTGGTTATCAAAAAGATTAAGTCCAAAGTTAGTGATCAGTAAAGCCAGGAATTAAACCTAGGTTGTCTGAATCTAAAGCTAAATTTTTTTCAACCGTCACAAACAGTCTATCAAGCACCCTCTGTTTAACAATTCATTTTGCAGAGCCTGCACTGGATACCCACAGCCTGTGCCTAAAAGCCTATTGTTGATATGTTCGCAAATGTCTTTCTGAATGCCTTAACTTTTTTTTTTTTAACTGTTTTTATTTATTTCCTTCCTTCCTTTCTTTCTTTCTTTTTTTTTGTTTCTTCCCTTACACTCCAAGTTAAATGTCCAATCCATGATTTGGAGCCTCTGTGGCTGTTGGTGATCACTCCAGTGAACATTAATTTTATTAAAAAATGCCTTTTAGGGGTGCTTGGGTGGCTCAATTGGTTAAGTGTCTGGCTCTTGGTTTTGGCCCAGGTCATGATCTCAGGGTCATGAGATCAAGGCCCGCATTGGGCTTCACACTGGGCATGGAGCTTGATTGAGATTCTCTTTCTGAACCCCCCTACCCAAATATTTTTAGGTGCTTTTTAACACCATATTCAATGTGAGATCATATTCTAATAATAAAATCTGGCATTTAAATAGCTTAATATTCTTAGAAGTTGATATTTAGCAAATCTAGTTTGTGCCCCCCCCCTTTTTTTTTTGGTGGAAAGGGAGGTGGTGATGGTTCATGATAGTACAGGTTGCTAATTTATTTTAAATACAATTACACAGAAACATTCCCTGACCAATAAATTCCCAACAGTGTCTGCTTTTGGGTTATGTCATTTCTGTGTTCCTTATGAAACATAAAAACTTCTGCAGCTGGGGCACCTGGGTGGCTCAGTCAGTTAAGTGTCTACCTCCAGCTCAGGTCATGATCCCACAGTCCTGGGATAGAGCCCTGTGTCAGGCTCCCTGCTCAGTGGAGAGCCTGATTCTCCCTCTGTCTGCCACTCCACCTGCTTGTGAGCTCTCTCTCTGTCAAATAAATAAAATCTTAAAAATAAATACTGCTGCAACTCTCTTTAATTATTGCATGCTTTACCACCATGGCTCCTACTCCATTCAAACAATATTTATTTTCCATTGTTTCTAACCTCTTGGATTTCCATCTTATTTTGCTATGTTTGAAATTTTTATTCCACCTTCATCAAACAAACAGATACTGTTCGTTTATATAGGCAGGGCTGCAAGCTTGACTTTATCCCAGTGGGGAGGGGATGAATCTTGATTAGTTTTAACCAATCATTGATAGTTTCATTGTCCTTGACAGTGAATGATTTAAGCATCAACATTGAATATTGTTTTGGCTAATGAGACATGAGGGGAGGCCTTTGAAGGATTTTTTTTGGCAAGCTTTTTCTCATTGGTAAATATTCAGACTAAAACTCTTCCTTTTTCTTCCAACCCCCAATATTTTGGTGACTTCTGTAATGCATGGAGAAGCCATCTTGTGATGATAAGGAACAAGTATAAGGCTGAGAGGAAGCAAATCAAGGATGTAATGCTGCAAGCTGGGAAGAACTGATGCCCCGCAGTAACATTTTTGAGCTACTGAGTAATAAATTTCAAAGCAGAACTGTAATACTTAATGTGAGATAATAATGCCATGTGTGAAATTTGTTGGTGTTATTAAGCTACCAAACTTTGAGAAGTGGTCAGGTTTTTTTTTTTTATTTTTTTTGTTTTTCATAGCAGCACTTGTCAGAGATTGAAAAACCTGTAGATAAGTGAGGAAGAGGTTCCTTAAATGGGAAGAGGGGGAAAAATTATTTCATAGTAATTAGTATCAAATATCAGCAGTCTTTTTGTTGTTGTTCTCACTAGGCTGAGGTTCTAATGCATTCATTACTATTGGGTGTGATTTAATTATTCTGGTCTTTATTCTCATGAGTATAGAAATTTCTAGAAGAAAAACTGATGATAAGGTTTTCTTTTTCCATGAAGTACTTTAGACTACAAGCACATCAACTTAACCATATCAACTCAGCTTTATCTGCTTTTCCAAAGGAAGTCATCATAAGAGGCACAGTTAAAACATTGGTTTGGGATATATGTCACTGAATTTTAAGAAATAAATAAACTGACATTAAATGATAATAATAGTCAATAACTAAAATCATTAATAGACAAGTTTTATCCTTTTTTAAGGGAACGTACTAGCCAATCCTCTTGTTCTCTAGTATTGTCTTCAGGATCAAATTTTCTCAAGAACTCTGGGTCTGTATCTTCCTCCTCTTTTTGTTAAATACTCTGACAAAAATATACAAGATCATCTTAATGGAAATCAGAATATCTAGGTTCTAGATTCAGGGTCTTCATTGACTAACCAGATAATTGTAAACATGTTAAGTAAATTTTCTTTATCCGTTTTCCAAATGACATAACCCAAAGCCAAATTGAACTGATTTTGTGAGAAGCACAGATTCTCTGGTAATAATGAATCACTGAGAGTTGACTGTAAACTCAAACTTGTCTTGCCTACTATATTGTGCAAATCTGGTACTATTTTCTCACCATAGATTGTAAAGGCCCTTGACCTTCATTGCTAATATTAGACAGTCATAGATAATCAAGATATGATCTGGATCCCTGGAGTTAAGTAAATCTTTTTGTCTCACATGGACACCTGATATTGTACTTGTTATTCCTAAACCTCCACCAGCTGTGTTTATTGGCCTTGTTGTGTATCTACTTGTTATGGGTAATCGTGCCAGAAATTGTTGAGATGGTTGCAAGATACTGAACAAATGCATAAATACTATTAATGGATGAATCTGCTATTGATGGTGAGGTATAGAACTGATTACATGCTGCATGCCCTTTCTAGGTTAAATGCTGACTTTGAAGATGGCAACAGATCCAAGCTGTCTGCTCTGCTTTTCCATAGTTGATTTATAACCTATTGTTAAGTGATAATTTGATGAGATTAAATTATGTTTTCTAGAGAAGTAAGCCTCTATTGCCATACTTGAGAAATTTTTATGTCACACTTGTATTCTGGACACCTCACATAAAAATCAAACCTGCATGTGCTAAGCTTTTATTATTTATTGACAAAGCCTCCATTGATTTCCTTCAGACAGCTCCCAAACAAAAGCTTTCATGTCAAGTTCAGACCAGCACAATAGGATGTCTATTTTAAAGGATAATCCAAACCTGTTCACTTATCAAGAAAGGGGAGAATTAGAAAACCAAGGGAGAGAGAGCAAAATGAAAGGTGAGGGGAAAGGCAGAACCGATATAACTATTATGAAAATTTGTCTTGCATAAAGTGAGAGGGAGGAATTGTCTTTTTAAGTATTAGCAGATAATGGTGTCCTATACTTTTTAACATTTCTTATTTATTCTGGTCCTGCTGTTCGGTGTACAAGGCCAGATAAATTCATGTGTTGAATTCAAGTATCTGAAGGTCAAGGAAACACTAAAATATAGACATTCTTGAGATTCAGAGTGCAGGGTTTTTGTCTTTGTTGTTACTTTTGCACCTGTGGTTGTACTGTGTTTGAGGCTCTTTTCCTGGATACTCAGTTGCCACCTAGAAACACTGTAAAGATGATGTGAGGTGGTGGGGTAGAGAGAGAGAGAGAGACTGATCTTATTATTCCTGTTCAAACCAATTAGCATGACAGTTTGTGTGAACAGAGTTTTGTAGAGAAGATGTTATTGGAGGCATCTTCATTGAACCACAGCATGACAGAGCAGGAGTGTGGGCTATCTTTTTCCTTTCATAGATAGAAAAATTGAAGATGAAAAAGATTCAATGACTTGTTTAAGACCATATAAAAATTTAGTGTCAGAGTCACTAGGAAATTAAGGAGATCAAATATCAGTGGGTGTGGATGTGTTGGTTTCAGAATTGAACTCTTGGAGCTAAAACCATGGTTCTGCCACTCACTAGCTATAGGTCCTTACATAAGTTGCCTAATCTCCCTGGGCCTCATCCTCCATATATATAACATAGAGATATTACCTGCTGCATGGGTTGGTTTTACCTACCATGTAAGGTGATTATATATCATAATGTATGTAAAGTTATCTGTATATGTGATATAAATAAATATATGCCTTATCTACCTTGTGAGGTGACTATGTATCATAAGGTATGTAAAGTTATCTATATATGTGAAGTAAGGCTTAGGCAATGCCTAGTAAGTGCTCAGTAAACATTAGCTACTATTAGTTATCATTACAGCAGCTAACATTTCATATTTACTCTAACGTTGATAACAGGAAAGATGATTCAAGGTTATAAGATCACGTGATATTATTTCTGACTATAAGGTTATGGTATGATTCAGAAGTCAATAAATGATGCCTGAATACCCAATTAGTAGTGAAATTTAGCTGTTTATCCATAATAGCTGGCTTGCAAATTTAGGCAAATGGGAGCATTTGGGATGATGCAGCTATAGAATTGAAGGTGGCCTCTCAGGGAGCTTTTTAAAAAATTTGGTCTGTAGCAATAGGTCCTAGGAATAGCCAGTAACTGAGTATAAGCATTGGAGTGAAGGTATCACAGAAAACCCCAAACAAACATGAAGTCTCACAGGAAAAAGATTCAGATTCAATTATCTGCTAACCAAAGGTAGTTTATGACGGTGCAAGTCAAGTAACACTGTTTTCGTTCACTTCTTTTCTCTTTTTTCTTCAGCAGAGGAGTTCAGAATTAACAGCTAATGTGTGAGGGATTAAAATGAGGGAGAAAGAGAAAAGTTACCGGCAGTCTCTTTCCTCTTCCTATAAAATAACACAATTATGGGCAAAACAGCCAAAATCAATAAACTAAAAAAAAAAAGAAAAAATTGTCAATAATCCAAGCCATAGAACAAACTGAAGACCATCTATTGAAGAGAAACTATTGAAACTCAGTAAGACAGTGATGTCTCTGACATTTTAACTTGGACCCATTTTCTTTCCTTCTCCCTCCCTAGTTCGATTGCCTAGTAGCCAAAAGCTGGCAGTGTTGCAGATAATGGAAAGACCTGACTGTTTTTTGAGATTTGTTAAAAGTACTATTCCCAGAGCACAGTCAATACCATTCAATGTGTCAGAGTCACTAGGATATTAAGGGAAATCTCTATTTTCAGAGTGTAGTAGCTATTTGATTTGACTAGAACCCAGCTCAGTGTGTGTGTGTGTGTGTGTGTGTGTGTGTCTGTGTGTCTGTGTGTGTGTAGAGGAAGCGTACCCTGGACATTACCAACATAATAATAGCAAA